>NW_022436969.1:21737463-22059042 GCF_009761245.1 Sapajus apella | reverse complement strand
CAGCAGGGGGTGGGGAGGGTGGGGAGGGATAACATGGAGAGAAATGCTGGATATAAATGAAGAGGGAATACAGGCAGCAAACCACTTGGTTATTTATGCACTTATGCAGCAACCCTGCATGACCTGCACATGTACCCCACAATCTAAAGTAAAATTCAAAAAAAAAAAAAAAAAAAAGAAGCTATTTAATCAACAGTGGCAAGTATTATGATTGCTGTAATCCTAAAATGTAATTAACCACAAGCAATTTTCAAACATGGAGATATTTGTTCAGCAAGAGCTGGACAAAATCTCTTTAACTTTTGGAAACAAATGTAATATACTCAGGGCAGAAGAGCCACATGGCAAAGGAAGAAAATTAGAACAGATGTCAAAATATCCCCTCAGCAATTTTATTGTGCTTTTGTGGCAAACCAGGTCTCACAAAAGCTGAACAAGCAGGCTTCCACACAACTGTTTCAGCACTGACTGAATGGTTAGGCTAAATATCAAAGACTGAGAGAGCAGTGTCCTTAGATAAAGACTGGAATGAAACAAAGGTCCACCCAATCTTGCCCAGGCCTTCCTGGGCCTTGAAGCACAACGAGATAATTAAGGAATTCTTGCATTCCTCATGTCAGGACACATTTAGGATTAAACAAGTTTATTGGGGGTCTAAAGGAACTCCCTAAACCTCCATACTTCAGCAGGAGACACGATAAAAGTAATCACCTTTGGCACAAGGACCCATCTAGATTAAATAAATTTGCTGAGGCTGTGGAGGAAGGTTTCCAAGGCTCAAACCTTAGTTATAGATTAGAAGGAATCAATCACTTGTGTCTTTAGACGAATGTACACTTACATGTAGACATATAGCTTAGAAGGTATATAAACAGTGGAAAATGTAATTTTGAGTTGGTCTGGTGATATTTTCTCCAGCTTTCTCCCTGTTCCCAGTTACATAAATAAACTGTATTTTATTTCTGTTCTTTTATATTAATGCAAGAGAAACAGGAAGTGAATTAAGAAGGCAAATAATCAGCAAATAGAACTAAGGAAGATGAGCTTTATCTACTTTAGCCCAGGCAATGGTTAATACTGAGGGAATAGCTAATTTAATAATTATTATAATAAGTAAAAATAATTGTTATTATAAATAGTAATATGTTTGTGTAGTTATTTTTCTTTACAACTATTAATTTATTTTTTAATCTTATTTTATTTTATCCTGAAAATGACGCTGCGTATTTTATAGAGTAGATATTTATCTGCCCATTTGAAAGATGAAGAAACCAAAGCTTCGTGAGACTAAGTACCTCGTTTTTGGTCACATAGGAAATGATTCCATCTTAAGAACCTGAGAGCTTTTTCCAAACCAGTAGGTTTTATGTGATTCTCAAAAATTGGAAGGCTTGCCAATGTCGTAATTTGGGGTATGTTCCTTGCCATGGTGAACACACATGCAGGGTTTCATTCACTCAGATATCTAAGGGATCTGTTTTTGGGGCTGAGATAATTGCCAAGAATAAAAAGGATAAAAATCCCTACTCTCCTTGTGCTTATATTTTACTGGCAAGATCAACAATGAACAGGGTTGTGCAATACCTGATGCCTTGAGTTTGGTTTTAGAGTCTAGGCAAGCCATGAAACATCATCTCACTTCTTTCTGTGCCGTTAGAAAGGCAGGATAAAGTCAGCAAATAGTAATATCACACTTCACTTTCTAGCTATCCATTTTCATACTTAATTTTCTCCCCACTACTTGACTCTAAAATAATAGTTAATTTACTATTAATTGATGTTAATAATGATGAGCATTCAAGAGAAGAAAATGAAGGCATTGATAGAATGGCTGAAACAGCCTTAGGCAACAGTGTTAATTGTGAAACGTGTCTTCCGTTAGTCAGGGACTGAGTCAATCAGTAGAGTGTTCCAATAATTCTCCAGAAAAAAACAAATTCCTTCATTTCCTCATTTCTAGCTAAAAATTCCAAAACTCCAAAATAAGAAAAACTGCAAAAAATAATCTTGAATAAGTAATGGCTTTTCAGTATTTTGGTCAAGATCGTACACATTTCAGGTTGCTGTACTGCTCAGCGGACGCCGGCACTCGTCTGTCTGCCATGGTATAGATCAGCAAAGGAAGTGGAACTCCATGAATAATACATGGGTATTTTTGCCTCCTATCCAGTCCTGTTTTAATGCATGTACATCTAGTTCAACTGCCTAGGTCTCTTAAACTGATGTTTAGATGTGTTAGCTTATTACTGCACAATATGCAAATGAATTTATAGCTTGTCATGAGATATGTATAGTCCCTTCCATTTAATAAACTGCATTAGTCTCAGCTCACACAACTGCACCTATGGCTTCTAAAAGACTGAAGGGATAAGTTGACTGTGGTGTTTAGTGGCTGGTGCAGCTGCCCCTAAGATTAGGCATATTATCCTAGAATCTAAATCCAGGGGCTCAGCAGCCTTCCCTGCTGGGTGATGGCAGAGAACAAAGAAGCAACTCAATCACTTGGGAAAAAAAGAAAACACTTAGAAGGCTTTCAGAGTCAGACAGTGCTGTCTGATGAGAGTTACATTATTAAAATAACAGGAGTTCTGGGAATGATCAACCTGTGTTTGCAGAGTAATTTGGCTATAGTCTAAAAAGTTTCACTGAGTAAAAGTTTATTTTGTGAGTGTGCCCAGAAAACAGGAATTATAAGAGAGATAAATGGTATGAGTTGGCATATGTAAAACTGTACATGCTGACACAAGAGCCAATGTGAGAACTAGGGCCTGCAAGAAAAGCAAAAAGCATTTTAGATTCTAGATCCTTGAGGAATCGCCACACTGTCTACCACAATAGTTGAATTAATTTACCCTTCCATCAACAGTGTCAAAGTTTTCCTATTTCTCCACATCCTCTCCAGCATCTGTTGCTTCCTTTTTAATGACTGCCACTCTAACAGGCATAGATGGTATCGTTGTGGTTTTGATTTGCATTTCTCTAATGACCAGTGATGACGAGCTCCTGTTTGTTGGCCTCATGTATGTCTTCTTTTGAGAAGTGTCTGTTCATATCCTTTGCCCACTTTTTGATGGGGTTGTTTTTTTCTTGTAAATTTGTTTAAGTTCTTCGTAGATTCTGGATATTAGCCCTTTGTCAGATGGATAGAATGCAAAAATTTTCTCCCATTCTGTAGATTAGATTGCCTGTTCTCTCTAATGATAGTTTCTTTTGCTGTGCAGAAGCTTGTAAGCTTAATTAGATTCCATTTGTCAATTTTGGCTTTTATTGGCAATGCTTTTGTTGTTTTAGTCATGAAGTCTTTGCCCATGCTTATGGTATTGCCTAGGTTTTTTATGGTTTTAGGTCTTAAGTCTTTAATCCATCTGGAGTTAATTTTTGTATAAAGAAGGGGCATAGTTTCAGTTTTCTGCATATGGCTAACTAGTTTTCCCAACACCACTGATTAAATAGGGAATCCTTTCCTCATTGCTTGTTTTTGTCAGGTTTGTCAAAGATCAGACGGTTGTGCAGAGGTGTGGTGTTATATCTTAGCCCTCTGTTCTTTCCATTAGTCTATATATCTGTTTTGTTACCAGTACCATGCTGTTTTGGTTACTGCAGTCTTGTGGTACCATTTGACCCAGCAATCCTATTACTGGATAGATATCCAAAGGATTATAAATTATTCTACTATAAAGACACATGCACAGGTATGTTTATTGCAGCACTGTTCACAATAGCAAAGACTTGGAACCAACCCAAATGGCCATAAATGATAGACTGGATAAAGAAAATGTGGCACATATACACCATGGAATACTATGCAACCGTAAAAAGGATGAGTTCATGGCCTTTGTGGGAACATGCATGAAGCTGAAAACCATCATTCTCAGCAAACTCACACAAGAACAGAAAACCAAACACCACGTGTTCTCACTCATAAGTGGGAGTTGAACAGGGGAGGGGAACATCACACACTGGGGCCTGTTGGGGGTGGGGAGGCTAGCATTAAGAGAAATATCTAATGTAGATGATGGGTTGATGGGTGCAGCAAACCACCACGGCATGTGTATATCTATGTAACAAACCTGCACATTCTGCACATGTATCTCAGAACTTAAAGTATAATCGTTAAAAAAAATTTTTTTAAAGAAGAATTCTGTTCTAGAAACCCAGGAGCCAGAGAGGGTTGTGTTCCATTTATTACTGTGCAATAAACCATCCTTAAATATAATGTAGGGAATTCATAAGTCCCACAGGTTGGTGCACCAGAATGTAGGGATCCATGAGGCCCACCTGGGGCACCAGAATGTAAGGAGCCAGCCCTATATCACCCGTGGGTACCCCGAGTTTGGTGGCAACAAAGGAATGAGAAAAAGACAGATTAAGAGAAAAAGTGGGACCAGGGGGCCATCACTTTATTACTCTGGTGGAGGCAGTGAAGGCCCCAAGCTCTGATCATCCACTCTATTTATTGGTTACAATCACTTTGATCTACAGGGTAGAGGTGGAGTGATGATGGGATGAATCAGTGAGCTGGAAGTGAATCTGAGAGCTGAAATTGGTGCACCATTCTAAGGATTGATAACAGTGGTGGTTTGGGAGTTTCACAAAACAAGGACATGTGGTTATCTTTAGCTTATTATCTATGTGCAGCTGATGGAACACGGGCCTTACAAGGAGCCTACAAGTCTGGCTACGTCACAGTGCTACGAAGGGGTTTTACATATTGAGTACAATGTTTATGGTAACAGAGCTGAGGTCACCCTGCACCAGAACATGAGGCATGGAAAGGCCTTCCTCCTCAGAGGCCTCCTGCGGCCTTCCCCAGTTTGTTGTTCCTTGTTTATATGTTGCTCATAACCAATTTATGTAGGCACTCTGTAAGTCCTTTCTCCTTTGCAGTGTTTCCCAACATCTAAAAAAAAAAGAAGAAGAAAAACAAAAAGAAAAGCAGAAATCAGTGGCTCCCATCAGCCTTTCACTGGGATGAGGGCTGAGGAGTATGTCCGGATGCTTTCTTCTGCATGCGTCTCCTCTCATTTCCGTGTAGCACAGAATCACTTTGACTTAGCTCAGTTAAAAGAGTTCATTCTGCAGCAGAAAATTTCTCAATTGTCCTTGTGGTGCTTCCTCCCCTCCTTTCTGGGGCCATGCTCCCCCCAACCTCCGTTCTGTCCCCAATCCTGTCTTGTCATTGTCTCAGCTTTGTCTGTCACTTTACGTATTTTTAACATTGCCTTGAAATATGAGGAAGATTCTACCATCACAATAGCCTTAATTATGCTTCATATATTTTGCTTATTAAAGACAGGGAGATGGACAGTTTTTTTTTTTTTTTTTTTCCGCGTGTGTTTCTGTCCTGTCCCCAAGCCTGTTTTTCTTTCTTTTATTTTTCCTTTTTCTTTTTTGAGAGGGAGTCTCAATCTGTTGCCCAGGCTGGAGTGCAATGGTGCCACCGAGGCTCACTACAACTTCGCCTCCTGGGTTCAAATGATTCTTTTGCCTCAGCCTCCTAAGTAGCCGGGATTGCAGGCATGTGCAACCTCACTTGGCTAATTTTTTGTATTTTTAATAGAAATCAGCTTTTACCATGTTGGCCAGGTTGGCCTCGAACTCCTAACTTCAAGTGATTCGCCTGCCTTGGCCTTCCAAAGTGCTGGGATTACATGTATGAGCCACCATGCCTGGCCCCCAAGCCTGTCTTTTCATCGCCCCAGATCAGGAACCATCTGTCACTTTACATATTTCCAACACTGACTTGAAGCATGAGCAACATTCTACCATCACGATAGCCTTAATTATGCTTCATATATTTTGCTGGTTAAAGGCAGGGAGAGGGATAGTTTTCTTTCCTATTTGTTTTCTCATCAGATTAACTCATCAGTTAATGAGAAAAGTGAATTAATCAACACATTTTATTCCTCGGGGCTAATCAAATCTTTGCTGTAATTTGAAAACAAAAGTGGCTTTTTTGTTTTTAGAGGATTCGGAGTTTGGGTTTTAATCACTGATGACTTCAGCCTGGCTATACTTTATATCATTTCAGACATTCAAAGAACACAACTATGTGATTTGACACAAGATTTTTTTTTTAAAGTTTTAAAAATGAGAATGGTTACAAAATGCAACAGGCGTAGCCTCTCTAAGGTCTGGTCTTCACACAGCAGCCTCAGAGATCCCGTTAAAAGCGAAGTCGTATGCTGTTACTTCTCTGCATCAAACCTGCTGAGGGCTTCCCGTCTCATGTGAAATGAAAACCAAAGTCCCTCCAGTAGCCTCCTTCTCCCTGACGAGCCTGACCTTGTCCCTCTCTCTGACGAGCCTGGCTCCTTCACTGTTCCTAGTATAGGCCGGGCATAGCTCACCTCCTGAATCGTTTGCATTTGCTACTTCCTCTGCCTGGGATTCTCTTCCCCAGATACGGGCATAGTCTATGCCCTCGTTCCCAATCTGTCTCACTTTCTGTTTTATTCCTACTGCCCATGCAGTGCCCACAACATAATATATGCTTAGGAAATATTTAGGAATGAACGATATTGACTAGTGGAATCCAAAAGAAAGAAAGAAAGGGGAAAAAAAGGAAGAAAAATCATTGGCTTGCTAGTTCAATTTGGCTGAAGATTACCTGCTGTTTTTTTAGCAAATCAATGGTTTCTGTTTAGCATATTACTTCCACATTGGATTTATGAATTTCCAGAATGTAGCAATGTAAAAACAATCAATGTTACCTTCAACAATCATTTTCAAATCTTGAAGAATAGCTTTCAAGAGAACAGCTGAAGTGCTGTGGCAATGGCTCACTGGTAGGGATAGAGAGCTGGTGCTCCCTGTGAATTTTGGTTGGGACTGGCAGGAAGCCTCTCGGCCACGTTCACCACAACCAGGCTGCCTTCAGGTTCTTTTCTAGGTTGCTCTATGTCAATGATCAGTCATAGAGCAACCTAGAAAAGAGGAAGAGATGCCTGGTCTTAAAACAGCTCTTAGAAATCAAGCCCCAAAGCCAATAGGACCCTATCTTTTCACTCACAGGAAAATCTCTGGGGAACCCTCCAAGAGTGGCAGTGGGAGAGAGAGCTGCTTTCCACAGGCATCTAGCACACTCCTCTCAGAAAAGCAGCAGTCTCTTTAGTGTCCTCTGGAGCGAAAATAATAATAATTGCTGAGACGAATCGATTAAAACAGAGCATGCATAAACAGATACTGCTCCTCCCTCTTTCAAGAGAATGATGAAATGTTGAAATAAATGTGCAGAAGAATTGAATCGAGAGTTTGGAGAGGTGGCAGTTAGAAACTTGGAATGCACTCATAACAGTGAAGAAATATGAACAGAAGCAGTTGTTTGGAAACTGGAATTTTGATGTGTCTCATACTGAACGAGTGAAATGAAAAATCTTCCAGTTCATGCTCTGTTTCTAATTAGTGTTAGGCCTTCTCAATAATCCTAGCCAATTCATCCCATATGGAAAGGAGCCATCCATGTTCCTTTCCATTTGGGATGAATTGGCTAATATCTCCTCTTTGTTAGATTTTATCTCTCTGACGCAGCCCTGTTCTGTTGCTTGTTTTCTTTCTACTTTGTAAAAATCAAATTCCCATCTAACTGCAATGGAAATATCTACTCCTTTTGGTTTCTTTTGTCACTCATTAGATTCTTTCTCCAGTTACTCTCCTGCATCATGATAAGTTTTTAGTATATGTTAATTTTTTAAGTTCCTTGGTATAGCATATATCTACCACTTTATGCTATTGCAGATAATTATATTTGTTTTTAAGTCATTTCTGCAAGTTTTAGGGGGAAGGTAGCCTTAGAGTTACATATATTTGCATATTGCCCAAGGGATGCTGTTGCAGGTAAAATAATCAATATGTCAATATGAGTGGATATGAGAGAGAAGGAGAATTAAAGGAGAGCAGAAAAAACTCTAGGTAGGACGTGCGAGAGGAATTTAGGGCAGGGCACTGGCAGTAATCAAAAAGTCTGGGCTTCACTGTCGGTGCTGGTGTAAGAGAGGGCAGCCTTATCGTGGCCTCTCGGTCTTACCCAAACCCTGAGTGGGCACCTACTGGACCTCATTGCTAGGTCTTCCAGAGGTAGATGCACTGTGGACATGATCCACACGCCAGCAGGGGACATAGCAATGGACAACACCACCTTTTCCCACAGGGAGAGGGAGACACACTTTGTACAGGTCTCTGTGCATTTGGAACATGGGTAATTGTGGTGTGGGCTTGGCCTGCCCAACTGAGAGACTAGAGAACAAAGACAAGTAGGCATCAGGGAGGGGAGAGAAGCAGGCACTGATGGAAGGTGGGGAAGGATACCGAAGAGAAACTTTCTGATTCTGTTTCACTTCTTGTTGGCTCCATGCCTGAGAATGCTTGAAGATATAAAATATTTTCCACTGTCAGTTCTGCAGTAAAGAAGCCTTGGTCCTACCCTGTGAACGAATAATTGTATGTGCTACTCATGCCTGCAGTAGTGGTTCCTGTGTGCTAGGAAAAATGGACACTGAGAAACCATGAAGAATCTTTAAGAAGAGTTCTTAAAAGAACTTCCAAAGCTGTAATTCTCAATATTTCAAAAGCTCTTTTAATAATGTAAGCATGGATTAGGAAAAAGAAGCCCTGCAGCTGACTGAAAAGCTCAATATTTTTCAGTCTTTTTAGAATGTAGTAAAGGATTAGAATGGGGGAAAAACTGTGATTCATTGAAGATGTGTACTTATTGGCTATATGAAATAAAAGTTCCCCTGTATCTCTGCATCTTAACCCATGCTTGTGTAATCAACCGCCCTTCCTTCTGATTTGTTCCTTCCCCCAAAGTGCTTCAAGCATTTGGATTGATCCACACACTTCCTTCTTTGGAGCCATTCTTGCAGTTTGGACTGATGTGTTGAAGGAGCGGTTAATGGACTCACGCTCACCCTGGCCATCAGCCAAGTTCCATTCTATGGTAGAAGGGAGATTATCAGGCAGTGATACCTCCTTCTGCATCCCTTTTTGCCTGACCTTGCTTTGTGGTTGATTTGCTTTATCTTAGAACTCGTTGCATGACCTCTGAATAGAGGTCTCAGTTGAAATAACTTTATCATTGCATTGATAATGCATCATTTTGACACCATCTGATTGCCTATGTCTTTCTAACGTAGCACCAGACTTGTTTTAATCCAAATCTCATTTTTCAGAACTGCATAAACTTTGAAGACAATAGCTGTTATTGAAAATATATTTTTGGGTATGTTGTGGGCAATTCCTGAACATGTTGTCGTTTTGATTTTTACTTTCTTTCTTGAAATGTGAAGTTGTGGCACCTGGAAATTAGGGCTTGAGTTTGTCACTAAAAATAGTAAATAGGATCAAATGATTAAACGAGGCAGAATACTATCCTGTGTTTGTTATCAAATCCATCCACACAATTTGTTTTCACGCTGGCATTTACAAAATAAGGAAGCATAATCGAAAGGTTCAAATATGTACTAAAATCTTACCATTTTATTTCAAACATTTATTTTGACATCCTGAAAACATGATGAAAGCACGTTTCACTCCAGGACTCACAACCACTGCCCACTGTTCATATTTCACTCTCCCTCTCATCTACTTCGATTGGAATTAGGGAAATGATCATTTTCCAAGTCTCGAAATGCCAGGAATGCTAAGAAAAATCTCAAAGAGATTTTCTCAAAGAGAGTATCATAAAGAAATGGATCTTACTGGTGGAAGATGATATTAATTTTTCTTCATTTCATCATTGTGGTTGGGCATTCAGTTGTCAGGGATGTAAAGAAAGAAGTCTCAAAGTGGAGAAAAAGCTGGAAAACATTCATTTATTTCCTTTCTTTGATTTTGTAGATGGTACAAATCAACTATATTCTAGAAATGTCTTTCTAGTGTAGAATCAAAATTCATTCTTGACATTTTAAATTATAGGAGCAGGAGATAGAAAAGGCTGAAAGACATGGCCTATAATAGTCTATCTGGCAAGATGAACATAATGCTTTCATTTCATCAAACTTGGGGTCCTCTAGCTAGGATGTCACAAATGTTCTCACGGTTTTTTGATTGATTTTTTGGTAAAAAAAAAAAAAAGGAACACTTTTAATCACAAGAATGCATTTCTATAATAAATACAGCTTATATCATAATGGGATAAATTTCAAGTGCTTTAAAAATAAGTAATTTACCATGGCTCAAGACTTCAGACCATTTATAAGACTGTCCCTCACTGTGGCTGACTTATTCTCCAATGGGATTCTAAGATGTGAAATACCACAGAAATGATTGGTATCTACTTTATGAAAGGAATTTCATATGCAGGGATAATTATCACTATTCAAGAGAACCCACATAGTTTATTATCCTGTAATTAACCTGTAATCACCTGTTTTCACATACAGGGATAATTATCACTATTCAAGAGAACCTGCAGTGTTAAGTACCCTGTAATTAACCTGTATTCACCTAATTATCCCTGTATGTAAATTTTGTACTGGGCTAGTTATGTCACCTCTTGCTCTTGCCTCAGATTCTCTGTGGCTCAGTTAGGAAATAGAGGTGGTGTAATTGGAGAACTGGCATCTGCTGGTGATATTCAGGGTCATGCTTCTGGTAGAAGGGTGTTACTGATCAGATGGCTCCAAATTTGGCTCTTACAAAATGTATTTTTGGGGGAGATGGAGTCTTGCTCACCACACTTGAGTGCAGTGGGGTGATCTCGGCTCACTGCAACCTCCTCCTCCTGGGTTCAAGTGATTCCCCTGCCTCAGCCTCCCAAGTAGCTAGGATTACAGGCGTGCGCCACCACATCCAGCCTTTAGCAGAGACGGGGTTTCACCGTGTTGGCCAGGATGGTTTCGATATCCTGATCTCGTGAACCGCCCATCTCGGCCTCCCAAAGTGCTGGGATTACAGGGGTGAGCCACCGTACCTGGCTATAAAATGTATTTTTTAAAAACATTACTTACGCAGGAGATCCGTACTTATTTGTGCTAAGTTAATATCAAAAGATTTTTTTCGACCACTTTTAATACATACTGGAAATCCAGTGGGTGGCAGTCACTCAATTGGGGGTTGATATTAATCCTCACTTTTCTAAAAGAAAAGTCTTATTCTTTGAGCACCTTTATCAACATAATTATTTTCAGTTCTGAGTGATCCAAGAATGTGGAACAAAAGATCTAGACAGAAAGGTACACTAGGACAATATTACTAGTTCAACTCTCACTTCCACATTAGTAATAAAAAAATTGATCTGTGAACTTTTGCTATTGAATGCAGGACAATAAACTGTCTTTGGTACAGATACATTTATTTTCCATTATACATTCTAGCTGTTAGGCTTAACAGTAAATGTTTGAAAGAAGGGGAGTTTTAATCCCTTCCTATGCAGACCAACTCAACCCCTTCCAGAAGGCGGCATGTCAAGCAAAGGATCTCTTTGTTCCACCTGACTGATGGTGGTAGAGCACAAATTTAAAATAAAGTTCAACGTCAAACATTCCTTCAGGGCTAGGGAAGCCTACTGTTCTTATCTGTCCATACATACAGGAGAACTTTTGCATAGTGAAGAGATGCGCTTATAAGATAACTCTTGTCTATACTTTTGGAAGATAGATGGAGAAATGGATGGATGAGTAAAATTACATAGAAGTAAAAATCATGCAATGGTTTCAAATAAATGTATAGGTATTAGAGGTAACTGGATTAGCATTCTCAGAAATCATAGGGATTTTAGACGATTTCATCTGAGGTGACTAAATCTGGTTGAATGTAATATTCATATTTAGCATGAAACATATGCAATATAGTTAATGCTACTGATGCTGAAATGCATGATGATATAATGTCTGAAATTCGGGGTTCTAATCATACCTGCCATTTGAAGACCCTCTCTAACAGACTCCAGACTTGGTCCTGAGATTATGGTGGGGTTGCTCTAGTTACATTTCTGACGGGGAAGGTATAGATCTCAAGACTTGTTTTTGTTCATTGTTTCTTCTTCAAATTGAAAGGGCTCATTAAAATATGCACTCTTGATATGTAGATTTGTAGCACAGACCTCAATAAAAGGCTCGGTACAGTGCCTTTCCTGTTCAGCAGGAGTGGCTCCAGTGTCCCGCCTGGTGGGGCAGCATAGCTATGCCTTGTGAGGAACAGTAGCAGTGCCTCTGCACGGCCTCTCCTCCTTCCCACCAGCTACTCCTGTCAGACCAGAGAGACCATGCCTGGGACTCTGCTCCCCACATCTTTCCCCATTATTTGGCTCCTACACATCCTTTGCTGGGATGTACCTTCCCGCTCTAAGTGTCCAGCTTTTTCCCACAATGTAGGGCTCAGCTAAAATCTGCCTCCTCAATGAAGCCTTGCTAAAACTCTGGCAAGAAGTACTTGCTCCTTCCTTTGGATTCTTTTAACTCCCCCGTTGCTCTAGAACTTGTCCTCATTCACTTGGCAACACCGAGCTTTATTTATCTCTTGTGTCCTGTCTACTATACTCAAAGTTTCTTGATAGTAAGAACTACATCTTATAAGTAGGTTTTTATCTCCCACAAAGAACATATATTTGAGAGCAATTTAAGGGGATGCTGCCATGTTTTGTGAATTCCAATCACTATCAGGTAAAGGCAGAATAGTTTTTGTTTTCCAAGTTACTAAACTCCAGTTCAATGTAATGTCCACACTCACATCCTGATTCCATTGGCACGCGAGGCCAAACTCCCCCTGGGGAGCCTGCAGTAGGAAGGGGTCAGCACTGGTATTTTTTCTCTTTCTAGCCTCACATCCTCTTCTACTCACTGCTGCTTTGGAATCTGTCCAAGATTCTGGCTGAGGGCTGGGAAGAGAGGTAAGGAGGAGGAGCTATCTTACTTATCTGGGTTGTGTGGATTCTAAGAGTTGGATTCTTTCTTTCCTAAGGGACCTGCTGAATTTTTTATTTAAAGACCAAGTGTATCACTGGGTTCCCTTTTCTTGGGTGTGTCCTTCCTTCTCCAATTGGCTGCCTTTGATGTCTTTGTAAGACTTATTTCTTATGGTTTATTATTTCTTGAATTAAACTCATCCTCCAAGCAGTCCGCTTGGCTGGAGTCTCTCTCAAGAGGACTCAGACTCTGCAATGGAGTTGGCCTCTTGCCCACAGAACTTTTGCAAGCTTTCCTGCTTAACACTGCCGTTACAGTTTTCCCCTCCCCTCACTCTGCCATCCCCAGGCAGCCAGCCAACACGCACCTTTACAGTTCTCTAGTATGATGAGGATACAAGTACTTGTGTCCTTTGTGTTCTAGGAAGCAAGTGCCAAGCTGTTCCCTGTATGCCACCTTCGCTTAGATATACTCATCCCTCTGCCTATGAGACAGGAAAACACAGGGCATAGGAATATTGATTTTCAATGGAATCTCAATTGCTGTTCTCTTCAGGCTCCATAGTGAATAATTTACCATTTCTTGAAGTCTGGAGGTGAGTGATCGGCTGGTGCTGTAAGGACCTATTGTATAATTTCTTAGCAAGGTACTCATCGGTGGTCTAGTGGCCTCTCTTATCATGTGATCAGACTTGGCACATAATGTAATGATTTTGGGGCCTTAGCCAAAACCTCCACACTTTAGGCCTTAGCTGAAACTGGGACAGCAGGAAAAGTAATTTTAAATGTCTCCTTAGACCTGTGTCTCTCCCCTTTCTGGATGAAAGGGCATGGTTTTCTTCAAAACGGTTCCCTCTGACTCCTGTATATCCTCTGTACTTCATTGCATGAACGAATGATCTTATGCGATGACCCTAAGTCTGATAATAAAAATTGTATTCCTATACTCACAAATGATTTTAAGAATAATGGAATATATCACCAAATTAAGCCTGCTCTTAACATACAATGTTTTTCACCATGGTTCTGCCATCATGATAAAATTTCTGCCTCACCCACCTCTATCTTTGGATGGATAAACTGTGGACAGAGAAGATTTGATGGAAACTATTTCAGCAACTGAAAAACAGGAGAAGGAAAAAGTAACTATTTCAGAAATCACAGACATTATTATCTCTATTGGCTTTCAGGTATACTTTACAAAAAAACCATGAAGTCAGCTTTTTGGGTAAGATAAGAAGAATTTAATGAAGTTTTAGACAAAATATCCAATGGGTCTAGGGATCAAGGGTTAGCATTTCCCAATGAGCTTCATTTGTTTTGCATTTTTAAAAATTATTAATTTTAAATACACTAATGATGTAGACCAGTGTTTTCCAAGGCATGCTCTCTAGCCTGCATATGGGAGTGGATTCTTTACCCATTGTGTATGTGTGTGTGTGTTAGGGGAAGTAGGGAGTTGGTATAAACTAGGTTGAGGGAGGAAGCCAAAGCATAACCAACAATGCACCTTGATTACATCTGTGACACACAGAGGTAGACACTATTTTGTCCTAGATACATCGATAACTACTATAATTTACCCAGCATCCCTTTCTAAAAACTTCTCTGCTCAATCTCTATTCATGTGACTATTGTTGGAGTCGCCATAAAAGGATGATAACCTCACTTCCTGGTTATTGGCTATTTGTCCAAGTGTGGGCATGAAACCCAACGTGGGTTAATGAAAATCCCCCCTTTAGAAATTTTAGGACAGAAAAATTAGGATCAGTGTTTTCTGGGTGCTTCCATCTTCTGATACGAAGGTCAGAAAGAGATGGTGGTGCAGCACACCCAGAAGCAGAGGGAGCTACCTGTCCCGAGGAGGAATCGCCTGTGTCTGAATGCAGGGAAAGGGAGAGAAAATGCTGCTGCTACCTGAGCCAGGGACCCAGCCACGAGCCTGCTCTCAGTCTCTGACCTCCCAATATCTTCTTCATAAGCTTTGCTTTGTAGAGTTTGAGGTGAGTTGGTATTATCTGAAAATCTGAGTCCTAACTGACGCATTTACTTCAACAAATGAAATAATATCATCTCGCCCTCACAGATGCTCTTCGTGCTGGTAAGGCAGGGCAGCTGTGGCTCTGTGCACTCCCATGGGAAGGTGGAGAGGTCAGCACACCCACTTGTGACTTGCAGTTTGTATTCTTTCCTGTTTAGCCTGCCATTTGCATTACATGCCACACTGAAACAAAAAGAATAATTCCTAAATGTTCTCACATGCAAGAGATTCATAATTTGAAATTTCCAGAAGCAGATAGAGAACAGGGACAGGAGGCAGCTTCCTGCATGGGAAAGACCAGAGAGGGAGAGAGTTAACATGTGGCAGAAGTGAGCGCTCTAAGAGCTTAACAAAAAGTCGGAGCCCAAGAAACACTGAACATTTATGATTCTTGGCTAAAGGGTTTCTTGGACTTGATAAGTAAGAATTTTTCAAAATAAGCATATTTGCCAAAAAAAGAGCATTTAAAAACCGTCAGTTAAGAACTCAAATTAGAGGCCCCCAAACAAAAGGCAAATTCTTGGCAAGAAAACTGGATAGAGATGTGGGAATGAAGAGACATCTCCACAATGTAAAAAGAGACAGGGTGCCACGCTCAGATCTCAGCTCAAAGGCAGAGGCTGCCTTTCAGTAGCGACACCCGCTCATTCTGCTGTTTCAGTCCATCTGTGTTACAGCTTCATACCGTGCTTGTTTTACGGTACGTGAATGTGTCCAAAAGTGAAGACTTTGCCAATAACTACAATGTTTCCCAGGAAATAGAGGGAGAGAAAGAGAAAAAGAGAGAGAGAGAGAACGAATGTGTGTGCATGTTTGTGTGTGTGTGTGTGTGTGTGTGTGGTGGGGATTTCACACTGGTGGTAGTGAGGGCTGTTGAGTTCACCGAAGCTCGCTGGTTTAATTGGATGATGGATAAATTGTTCCAGCAATCACTTCTGAGAGTTTTCTGGTTAAAGGCAGAATATCCCAGGTTTATGGAATGCCTCTTCCCAAGTGATTCTCTTTATGCAAAAAATTCCACTCCATCCTTCACTCAATCACTCAGTCAGCATTCATGGATTATCTAATTTGTTCAACACTGTGTATGTGCTGAGCTCTGGAGATAAAGACAAGATAGAGAAGAAAACCGGCAAGTGAACACGATGCCCGCCCTCCGCCCCCCAGTCAAGGGCTCTTGCAGACCCATGCACAGGGTTCTATGGAGACGCCTCACGTGGAACAGGTAAGGGTGGATGGAGACTGCAGGATGTGACTAGGAGCTCTGAAGATGACGGAGAGGCACCCAGGAGCTGGGTGAGGACAGAGCACACAGGCAAAGGCAGAGGCACTCCTAAGCCTCAGGGCAGCTTGGCCCACAGCATCGGGGCACAGCTGCAGTGTAGGGAGTGTAAGGAGAGTGAGTGTGTGTGGCCTGTGAGAGTGTGTGTGGAGTGGGTATGGTGTGAGGAGTGTGTGTGATAGTGTGTATTGCATGTGTGTGTGTGTGTGTGATTGTGTGTGGGGTGAGGTGTGTGAGTATATGGGCTGTGGTGTTGGTACGGTGTGAGGGTGCATGTGAAATTGTGTATTATGTGGTGTGTGTGATGTGTGTGTGGTGTGAGGTGTGTGTGTGGGTGTGTGGTGTTGATATGGTGTGAGGAGCGCATGTGAGATAGTGTGTGGTGCATGTGATGTGTATGTGGTGTGTGGTGTGTGTGATGTGTGTATAGTGTGTGGTGTGTGTGGTGTGAGGTGTGTGAGTGTGTAGGGTTTGGTGTTGGTATGGTGTGAGGAGTGTGTGTGATAGTATGTGGTGTGTGTGGTGTGAGGTGTGTGTGTGGGAGGGTGTAGTGTTGGTATGGTGTAAGGAGTGCATGTGAGACAGTGTATGTAGTGTGTGATGTGTGTCAAGTGTGTGTAATGTGTGGTGGGGATGTGTGTGTGATGTGAGGTGTGAGTGTGTGGGGTGTGGTACTGGTATTGTATGAGGAATGTGAGTGATAGTGTGTAGTGTGTGGTGTAGATGATATGTGTGAGGTGTGAGGTGTATGTGAGTGTGTGTGGGTGTCTGTCTGGTGTGAGGTGTGGGTGTTTGGGTGTGGGTACTGCATGTGTGAGAGAGTATGTGTGTGATACTATGTGTATGGTTTGGGCGTGTGTATGTGTGTGTGGTGTGTGGTGGGTGTGATATGTGTGGTGTGTGTGAGTGTGTGAAAGTGTGTGGTGTGAGGTGTGGGTGTGAGCGTGTGTGGTGTGCAGTATAAGGTGTGTGTAACCATGTGTGAGGTGTGTGGGCATGTGTGTGGTGTGAGGTGTGTATGTGTGTAGTGTGAGGTGTGTGGTGTGAAGTGTGAAGTATGTTTGTGAGCATGTGTGTGATGTGAGGTATGTGTATGTGTGTGGTGTGAGGTGCGTGTTTTGTCAGGTGTGAGGTGGGTGTGAGCATGTGGTGTAAGAGGTGTGTGAGAGAACGCGATATCCAGGTAGTTGGTTCAGAGGGTAGGAGTGGGAGCTTGCAGAGAGCCACAGGGCTGGTTACAACTGGCCAGGATGTGGGTCTCCCCGCCACAAGTAGCTCTACAGTAACTGTGGGCTTTTTGGTAACTATGATCTCACGAATCCCCTCTATGCTGTAAGAACACAAGAAAATGCATGGTTTGCATTTCACAGATTACTGTTAACATTTTACAGATGAGAGCTTGGAACACAGGGAGAGGTGCTGACATAATTTACCATAATTTCGCAGTGGTTCTCTGCTGGAGAGTGGAAGGCAGACTCGCCTTTGATTTCTTCAAGTAATCTCATTGCTCATCAGTGCCGCTGCCAAGCTCCTGGAAGAAAGAGCCAATGCTGTAAATGGAAGACGTAGTGCTTCTCATTGTGCACTCGATGAAGGGCAATGACTTGATGGTCATCGATGTGTGCCCTTAATGACGGGGTGTGTCTCAGTGCCTTAGAGGGTTTTTGAGACAAAGTTAGTTGTTATCTAGTAGTTTATGATTGTGGGGCTGAGCAAAATGCTTACATTATTGATTCTTGACTCTTATTACCTAAAGCTTTGATGGCATTTCAATACTCTCCAAATGTAATTTTGTAGCCAGTGCTTAGTAATGAAGGGTGTCCGCTAGGGACTCCAGTCCCTTTGCCTTTCTTATTTTCCCCTCCAAAATCTCACCCTTTGTCCAAGTCATCACATTACATCATTCTCAGAAGAGGCAAGAGTAGGGAGAAGAAACAAAACTCAAGATGGCCATTTTGTTCTCTTCTTCAGTAGCTCTCAGAAACGATTTGATGGGATACGTACTCACTGGCTAAAATGCATTTCAGGGTTCACCTTTATGCATGTGACTCCTTCATAGCCATCATCTCTTCCATCCCAGACGTTCCCATGACCACCCACCACACACACACATAACCACAGCTCTGCACACATTTCTTAGCAATATACAACTGAGGGCAGGTTGTGGTTATGCAGAATTTATTATTAAGCAAGAAAAAATTAAGAGAAACATACCATATAACATACCATAAAAACCCTCTGGACTCAGAGTATATTCTGGATCAACCACTAATGAGAAGAAGTTTGGCTTTGGGCATATAACTCACTGTCTCTGAGCCTCATTTTTCTCCTACAAAGCTGGGAATGTTGGCTTAAATGCTGCTTAATTGCTTTCCAGTTCTGTGGAGTTCACATGAGCAAAATGAACTTTGCACCCCAGGACATGAGGAATATTCATCCGATGCTTAAAGTTAGAGCATTCTTTTTTTGCTGTCCAACAGCTGGAGATAATTAATTGCAAATAAAAAATGGTCTGCAGCCCAGCTTTCAAGATGAGACACTTTGTCGATGGTATTTCCATGAACTTTGCAAGATGTATTAGTTGTGGAATACAGGTGGTTGGAATTGCCAGAACCAACTTCAAGGGTGGGATGGAAGCAGTACTTACAGAGGCTAGACCTACCTAGGAAGTGACGTGTGATGATCGTAAGAGACTTGGAATCTCCAGTTTTAATTGTTACAGTAAAACCAGTAGAGGTATGACCCACGAATTAAGCTAAATATTAAGTTTTTGACTTAAACTTTTAACAGAAATAAAAAAAAACATGCTTTCATTTTCAATCAGTTGTATGAAGTTATTTGGATATACTCAGGTCTCTCCCCCATCTTTCCAGGAGTAAATTTAATCTTCAATTCCACATGTAGGGAATAGCTCTATTCAACAAATTAGGCGAATGACAGCTGGAAAGTTGAGGGGCAAATAAATGAAAGCTCATTCTTCAGAAGGGTGACTAAAAATACTCCTTTACAATTATTATCTGCCGTTACTTTATTTTATATTAATGGCAGGGATATTATTCCAGACTACTACTTTACCCTCAGTTGATCTGGGAATAAAGTATTGCCTGGACTTTTAGGCTGTGTTTATACAAATATGTAGGAAAAGCAGTAAGTGGCCCTTAAGTATGTAGATCTAAATTTCCTGCTATACAGCTCTGTTCTACTAAATATTTCACATTTTAGATATAATTATCACATAACGATGGGGAAAATGTGTGTGTGTGTGTGTGTGTGTGTGTGTGTGTGTGTGTGTGTGTGTGTTTCTGCTATTCTTTGAATGTCCGTGTCCCTCAGAAATGTATGGCAAAACAGTGCAACAGTGTTGAGAGGTGGGGTCTTTTGGGTAGTGATGAAGCCACAGGGGCGCTACCCTGGTGACTGGAATTAATGCTTTCATAACAGAGGTTTTAGAGAGTTTCCTGGCCCTTCCATCTCTTCTGCAATGTGAGGACACAGTGTTGGTTCCTTTTGCCATTCTGCCCTGTAAGGACCCAGCAAGAAATTGCCATCAGTGTGGAACAGGACCTCACCAGACACCAAGTCTACTGGTGCCTGATCTTAAACGTTCCAGCCTTTAAAATTACAAAAAATAGATGTTTGCTATTTACAAGCTATCCAGCCTAAGGTATTTTGTCATAGCAGCAGAACTGGACTCAGACAGCTTTCATGTCTTTTTCTTGAAAGAGATTGGGAGGAAAAGGGAAGAAGTTGTAATTGTTGGGTTAATTAAGATTGGCTTTCTGCATCCTTAGTGAAAATTTGGAATTTTTTTTGCTGATCCATTATCTAGCATGATCCTACCATAAAAAAGAAGTTCTTCCTAATTTCAGAAATGACTTTTTATTCAATTATTCAATTCAATTATGTGTCAAATTGAATTCAAAAAATTCAATTCAAAAAAGATAATTTTACTACTCTTTACTCATGCATATTTTAGTAACTTTAGTATCAGGGAATTTGCAATAATTACATCAGTTCTTTAGCTTTCATAATGAAGCAACAAGCAGGAGAAAGAACTGCAGTGGTCAAATGATAACTTGGCTTGGCATCCCTTACTTGGAGAAGATAAGTCATAAGGCAGACAATATTGGCTCACTTCCTGCTAAGCTTCTGAAAGTTCCATTTCTTGAGTGGTGACTACCATTCTGCTCATACAGAGCTTCCGTTCATTGAAGGCTACAAACAAATGTATTTGAGGTATATGAACCCCTTTGGTTCAATGACCAACTTCATGACCACTGTCTCTCCTTGTTCACTGATGCTAAAACGTTCCCAGCCTCATTCCCTCCCAGCGTCAAAACAACTGCATGAGTTTCCTTACGGGTCTCTACTTTCAGGTTCTCTCCAATTTACTTTCATGAAATAGCAAAGTAATTCTTCTAACACACTATTTATTATGATCAAGTTCCCATCTGAAATGACCCAGTTACTAATTTTGTCTCAGACCCTGATTTCTACAACAAGCACCAGACTCACAAATCCCACTGCCTACTTAGCATTTCCTCATGGATGTCTCATCATCATCTCATATTTAAAGTAGTCAAATTGAACTCCTGATCCCTCCAAATCCCTCTCAAATCATGCCCCATTTCACTAAGTAGCTCTCTTTGGCACCCTGTTACTCCAGCTCCAAACCTTGAAGTCCACCCCTGCCACACAAGCCACATCCCATTTCACGGCGATTCTCTTGCATCTGACTTTGAGGGACATCCTAACTCAACCCCTTCTCAGGGCTTGCCCTGCTCGCGCTCCAGTGCAGGCCACAGCATCTCTCTGAGACCGCCTCCCAAAGAATCGCTCTGTTTCTCCACTTACTGTCTTGGTTATTCGTGTCTACACATGATGCAGAATGATTCTTTCAGAACATAACTCAGACTCCATCACTCCTCTGCTCACAGCCCTTGGTGGTTTACCACATCACTGAGAGGAAGCTCTAGCCTTCACGATGACCCCTCGGTGCCTCCTTGATAGGATGCCTACCTCATCCCTGACTTCCTTCCCTACAGCCCCTTCACCCACGCTGCTCCAGACTCACTGACCTCGGGGCTGGCAGGGCTTGGAGGGCCCGCAGTTTTATTTTTTTGTCAGGGAAGGAGTTTCGCTCTTGCTCCCCAGGCTAGAGTGCAGTGGCACGATCTTGACTCACTACAACCTCAGCCTCCCGGTTCAAGCGATTCTCCTGGCTCAACCTCCGGAGTAGCTGGGATTACAGGTGTACGCCACCACGTTCGGCAGATATTTGTATATTTAGTAGAGATGAAGTTTCACCATGTTGGTCAGGCTGGTCTTGAACTCAGGTGATTCACCTGCCTTGGCCTCACAAAGAGCTGGGATTACAGGCGTCAGCTACTGCGCTCTGCCAGGCCCATGGTTTTCTGAAAGCTTTTGCTGTTTGTTCCCTCAGATAAAAAATCGCAACTCCCTTGCCCCTTCTGCTGGCTTCACTTAGGCCTCTTCTCATGTGTCCCCTTGTCAGACTGACACATCCAGAGCTGAGATCACTCCCCGGGGAGAACTCCACACCAGTGACCAAACCACCTGCCCATTTCCCTCTGTGTCCCTTACTCTGCTGGGATCTTCATAGCACCTTTTCTCACCTGTGCCATGTTAGACAGCAGCCCCCAAGAAAGGGGCTTTACTTTATTCACTGCTCTATTCCTGGTACCTGGATTACAGTCTGGAACACAGTAAGTTCTCCGTAAATATTTACTGAATGAATGATTAATAGGGCCATTCCAGTGCCACTAACACTGTCAGCTGTCCATTCATTCTCGGTTGGATGAACCAGGGTGGTGGTATTTTTCTTTGTTCCCTATCTCCTTTGTCAATTCATATAGTGTATGTTATAATAAGAGTAATTTTATACCCTCGTTACTCTCCCTAGTTATCTTCCTGTCCAGACTATTCATAAAAACAAGCTTTTCTGTCTGAACACATGCTTTTTATCTATTTACCCAATAAAGGCAACAGGTGGGTTCTATAATTTCTGGCATTTAAAAACTTATTATTTTTTTAATTCACATAAAATATACTCTATTGGTGTACAATTCTGAGTTTTAAGATACATATATATTCTAATAACCAATGCCCCCATCAAGATACAGAATATTTTTATCATCCTAAAAAACCCTCTCCTGGTAGGAGTCCCTACAAAGTCAAACCCTTCCCCACCCTAAGGCCCTAGCCATCCCCAGTGTCCTTCACTATAGTTAGTTGTGCATGATCCAGAATGTCACATGAATGGAATCATACAGGATATAACCTTTAAGTTGGTTTTCTCTCCACTTAGCATATTTTTGAGATCCATGCATATTCTTTTGTGCATTAGTTTCTTGATGTCATTTATTGCTTCATGGTATTCCATTATATAGACATGACACAATTTGCCCTTTGCTTATTGAAGGACATTTGAGTTGTTTCCAGTTTTCAAAAATTATGAATAAGGCTGCTATTTACATTTGTGTACAGATTTTTGTGAGAAAGTAAGTTTTAATTTATCTGTGGTAAATGCTTGTAAGTGGAATTGCTAGGTCTTATGTTCAACTTATATAGTGTTTTATAAAGACACTGCCAGACTTTCCCAGAGGAGCTCTACCATGTAGCATTTCCATCAGCAATGTATGAAAGTTCAATTTCTTCATATTCTCAATGACACTTGGTGTTATGATTTTAAAAAATCGTTATTGTAATAAGTATGTAATGATGTCTTATAGTGATTTTAGTTTCTGTCTCTCTAATGGCTAATAATGTTAAACATCATTTTATGTGCATATTTGCCATCTGTATACCACCTTTGGCATCTGTTCAAATGTTTTGCCCATTTTTATTGGGTTATTTTTTTCTTATTTATCTTCAGAGTTTTTTTGTTTATTCTGGATATAAGTTCCCTGTCAGACATATAATTTGCAAGTACTTTCACGCTGTCTGTAGTATCTCTTTGTTCTCTTAACATCTTTTCAAGAAAAAGCATTTTTTCATTTTGGTAAGTCCAATTTATCTTCTCTCTCACTCTCTCTCTTTTTGTTTTACTTTTATGGATTACACTTCTGGTGTTAAATCTAAGAACTCAAGGTCACATAAATTTCCCTAGTTTTATTCTAAACGTTGTATAGTTTTATGTTTTACATTTACATCTATGAGCCACCTTGAGTTAACCCGAATCATGTTTTTGCATACGATTGTACAATTGTTCAAAACACTAGTTGTTGATAAGACTAATCTTACTCAATTGAGCTGCCTTTTTATTTTTGTCAAAAAGCAGGGAATATTTGAATTGATCTATTACTAAACTTTGTATTTTATTCCATTGACATACAGAGAGTATGACTATGCATTCTCAAATACCACACTATCTTAATTGGTATGACTTTGTTTTGTCTTAAAATAGCGTGAATTACCTAATCTTATTGTTTTTCCAAAATTGTTTGCTTATTCTCATTCCTTTTTGTTTACATGCAGATTTAAAATCTGTTTATATTTGCAAAAAGTCCTCTTGGGATTTTGATTTTGATAATAATAGAAAAAACTGGAGAGAATTGACATCTTAAATCTAGTCTTTCAATTTGTGATTTATTAAGGTTGTTGATTTCTTTTATCAGCTTTGCATAATTTTTACTTTACAGATCCTGAACATGTTTTGTTAGATTAATATTCAAATATTTTTTAGAGCTACTGTATGTGGTATTGTTTTTCAAATATTGGTTTCTAATTGTTCTTAATTATTATATAAAAATATAATTGATTTTTGAGAAATGGCCTTGTATCCAGTGGCCTTGTATCCCGTGGCCTTGTTAAACTTATTTATTAGTTCCAGAAGATATTTTTGTAGGCTCTTTCATATTTTCCAGTAGAAATTGTGTATTCTATGAATACTGACACTTTTTGTTTTTCCTGTACAATATTGCTTTTTCTTGCCTCATTGCACTAAGACTGTAGTTACAATGTTTTGTGAGATTAAACATACCTGTCTTCTTCTCAGTCCTGGGGTGGGTGGTGGGGGAGAAATATTCACTTAGATGCGGGCTTTCAAAATGTCTTTTTTTTTGAGACAGAGTCTTGCTCTGTCGCCAGGCTGGAGCACAGTGGCAGTCTCGGCTCACTGCAACCTCTACCTCCCGGGTTCAAGCGATTCTTCCGCCTCAGCCTCCCTAGTAGCTGGGTCAACAGGCACGTGCCAAACGCCTGGCTAATTTTTGTATTTTTAGTAGAGACAGGGTTTCACCATGTTGGCCAGGATGTTCTTGATCTCTTGACCTCGTGATCCACCCGCCTCGGCCTCCCAGAGTGCTGGGATTACAGGCATGAGCCACCGCACCCGGCTCAAAATGCCTTTAAAAAAATCAGGTTAAGGAAGTTTTTTAAAATTACTGCTTTGCAGAGAATGTTTATTATGAATGGATATTGGCTATTTTTAAATCCCTGTTCTACCTCATTTGATGTAATGTTATGGTTTTCTCTTCTTTATGGATTTGATGAGTTACTCTATTGATTTTGAATGTTGAATAACCTTGCATTCTAAGAAAAACTGTACTTTTTAATGATGTATTTTTGTTGTGTATTGGTGAATTTGACTGGTTAATACTTCTTGTGTAGTTATCTATGTCCATGGAGTGGCATTGGTCTGTAGTTTTCTTTACATGAAATGTCCAGCGTGGCTTTTTTATCAGGGTAATTCCATAGTCATGAAATATACAAAATATAAAGAATTCTGACTTTCAGGTTATTTGAACATTCATTACTAAAAAGGGATATGTGCAAACACACTTCTCACAGCATTTTTGTTCAGAATTTCAATAGTTATCTTAAAATTATATAAACTCTAATGTAATGATAACTGGAAAATCTCCAAATACTTGGAAATCAAACAGTAATCTTTAAAAAAAAGGAAAAAAGAAAGAAAAAAAACCTTATGAGTCAAGAGGAAATCTCAAGGGAAATAAGAAAACATTTAAAATGAATAAACTGTTCCCCTCTCTTTTGTTCTTAAACAGACTTGAATAGAATTGGTGTTATTACTTCTTTAAATGTTTGATAGTATTCCTGAAATAGTCTCTACATAGATGTTCTTTTTGATAAGATTTTTAACTACAGATTTAATTTCTTTAACAGATAGAAGACTATTTGAGTTATCCATTTCATCTTGGGTGAATTTTACTTTACTCCTTTGTTACTTTTCCTACTTTTAAGGAAATGGCTCTTTTTTTTTCTAAATTATTAAATTTTTATGTAGAGAATTACTGGTATAATAATATAAAAATTAAGAACAATTAGAAACTGGTATTTGAAAAATATCATGTGCAATAGTTCTCAAAAATATTTGAATATCTAACGAAACATGTTCAGGCTCTGTCAGGTAAAAACTATGTAAAGCTGATGAAGGAAATCAAAAACCTAAATAAATCAGTGAATTGGAAGACTAAATTTAAGATGTCACTTCTATTTAATTTTTTCTATTGATTTTCCCTTATTATTATTATAATATCTATGAGTTTGTAGTGATATGCCCTCTTTCATTCCTTATATTAGTAATTTGTGTCATTTCTTCTTTATATTTGTAAGTCTGCTAGAGATTTATTATAGAATTATTAATCTTTCAAGAATTGCTGATTTCCTTTATTTTTATTGTTTTTAATTTCATTTATTTCTGCTCTTATTTATAATATTCATTTTTTTGTGAGTTTTGGGTTTATTTTCTTCTGCTTTTTTTCTGCTTTCTTGGTGCCTAAACTTAAAGTGCTGATCTGAACTCTTCCTTCTTTTCTAATGAAACCACTGAGTGCTATAAATTTTCCTCTAAGTATTGCTTTAGCTATATCACACAAGTTTTGACAGGTTATTAAATTCAAATATTTGTAAATTTCCCTTGAGACTTCCTTTTTGACCCATGATATATGAAGACTTTCAGTTATTATTTTGTTAGAGTTCATATAATTTTAACATAACCACTGAAATTCTGAACAAAGACACTGTAGAAAGAATGTGTTCATTTGTTCAGAATTTCAGTGGTTTCTTTACATCCCTTTTTAATGTCTGCTATTCAGTTACTTAAATAAGTTGAACCTTTCATTTATTGCCCACATCATTTCTGACTCAGCTATCTTTGGCTATTTTATTCTCTTCTGCAGAAAGTTACTGGATATTACTGGCCATTTGATTCCTCTCAAATTTTTCTATGGTCATGTGTTGCTTAACTACTGGGACACATTTGGAGAAATGTTATCATCAGTTGATTTTGCCATTGTGTGAACATCACAGACCACACTTATACAAACCTAGAGGGCACAGCCTACTACACACCTAGGCTGTATGGTATAGCCCATTGCTCCTAGGCTACAAACCTGGACAGCAGGTTACTGTGCTGAATACTGTAGGCAATTGGAACACAATGGTATTTGTGTATCTAAACATAGAAAAGGTGTACTAAAATGTGCCATTATGGTATTATGGGACCACTGTCATTGTCCGGCATTGACCAACACATCCTTTTGTGATGCACAACTGCACATCTACCACTTCCAAATTATTTCATATTCTTTTCCATGAAAGCTTCTACTCTGTGTACAATGTTCCTCTCTATTCTCAGTTCTCTAAACACAATAGGCTGGAATTCTGAAAATTCTTGCCTTTTTCCTGTGACTGTGCCTTAGCTCTTACATCTGCTGACAATTTGATGCCCTTATCCTTTTTCTCCCTTGCCTATGTCCTGCCATTCTTTCAGAGACTAATTAATATTTTATCTTCCCTTCCCAAGTCCCTTTGACATTCATGACTACCCCTCAATAAACATTGTTATACATTAATGCAAAATGAAATTTCCAAACCAGATTATGCAATCCTTAGATGCTGGAGGATAACAATGTAATATTGTGCCTCTCAGTGCTCTGAGAGTAGAGTTCACTGCACATGGTAGCTTCTCAAAGTCTTACTCTTTTTGCTTCTTTCCACTGGCGATTTGGTGGTGAGTGCTCACTAGGAAATAAAACCTAGATAATGCTTTAACCACAGAGTCTTTACCCAATAACACAAAATAGCATTTCTCCAAATGTGTGTAGGGGTACACAAGAGGTTAATTCCAATGCGGAATAAAAAAGTTATTTTCAGAAATTGTTGGGAAACTATTTGTGCCGATCACCTCCTATTCACTCCATTAATGGAAGAGGGACTCCCCACTTTAAATAGTGCAAGATGGCCAAGCACACAACACTTAACACTGGGCAGATGGGCTGCACATCTGTTTATTAGTCATACATGCTCACAGCCAGGGGAGGAAGGCATCACACACTGTGATGGGCCACATGAGAGCTGCACTCAGGGAAAGAGGGAGCCTGAGGGGCTTTGGGAAGCAGATCCATGTATACCAGGAGATTGAGGTGACCCCTGGTTCCTATGAGAGGATATAATTGGCTTGTTTAATTTTATGGCTGGTAGGGAGCTGAAGCCCATTAGATTGAGGACCAGAAGACGTGCAGTTGGCCCAGCTGATAGGGGAATTAGCTAGATGGGGAACTTATCTGATGAGAATGGTTGGGGAGTGGGTGGGGGGTAGGTTAGGCCTTTGGGACCTTATAAGACTCAAAAAGGTCAAGTTAACACTTTTAAATTGATAAATAATGCTAAGCAGATTTACTTATTTACAGGACTTCTTAGAACCCTAGTGTGCTAATGTTAATGTACTTTCAAGAAGGGTTAAGACATGTGGTGCTCCTCAAACCTATTTATGCATGGTATGGTTTCCAAAGAAGAAGATTTTGTGGATTGCTTTTTAAGAAATTCATTTTGAAAAATCCTGCTTTAGAAGACTGATATATCCAACATGGTGGCTAAAATAGTTATGACTAAAGTGATTGTCCATTTAATTAACTTTTATTATAGGAAGTTGTATGGGGAAATAGAATGCTATCAATTACATATTAACTAAGCTAAAATATTTCTGTGTGCCTTCGTTTTATTTGAAAATTCCTGTTCTTATTTATGCTCAACCTGAATTTGTCTTTAGAAACAAGTTGTTTCTATTAAGTGGTATTACTACACTACACAAATATTTTATATACAGTTTTATAAGATCATGTTTCAATTGTATAATATCTGTAAGTAAAATTACAGGCTTTTTTAGAGGAACAAAAACCATGAGTAAAGCCTCATATTAACTTTATGGGATGTTTCTGAACACGTTCAGCCCAGCTGAGGTCTGTCTAACATACATTCAAGGTAATTGAGTCCAAGGTAAAGTAGCGAATAGTTGATGTATTCCAATCTTCTCTCAAATTTGCTCTATCTTCACATACACAAGATGCCTCATCCCTAGCCATTCCATTCAAGGCAGCTGCTGCTTTATACTATGCAGAAATCTTGTAATCCTGAAGAAATTGACTCTATGAAGGACCAGAATTGTGATTTCCTTCTAATATTGGAGTATGGAGATGGTAAAGTGTCTAACACTGTTCAAAATACCTTCAGTGGCTCCTTTCTATGCATCCGTTGTGCCATCTTGCTTTTTCCTACCTTTCTGCCTCAACTTTTCCAAATTCTATTCCCCAGGCTTCCCTTCTCCTCTTTGAGGAGTGTCTAAGTTCTGGTGTTTATGGGGCATCAATTCATATTTTATTTTTTCCCGTAAATTGTTTCTTGACAATACACAGATGTCCTCAGTAACACTTAATAGTATGCTGAATCAAATTGTTTCTTTATTTATGTTGAGGCCAACATTTTTGTTTTAGAGAGTCATTTATGGAATAGAATTGTAGTTCATATTATGCCATAATTTAATACACAAATATTACATAAATATATTTCTGATAAGATCATTCCTGTGTTAAATAGCGAACATACCAAGATTTGGAATTTACCATCACTGGTGTGCTTTAGAATTCACGTAATTATTTTATTATTATTTTTTCTATTATAAGGAGTAGGGCCAGGCGCGGTGGCTCATGCATGTAATCCCAGCACTTTGGGAGCCCCAGGTGGGCAGATCACCTGAGGTCAGGAGTTCAAGGCCAGCCGGGCCAACAGGGTGAAACCCTATCTCTACTAAAAATAAAAAAAATTAGCTGGGGATGGTGGTTGGCACCTGTAATCCCAGCTACTCGGGAGGCTGAGGCAGAAGAATCACTTGAACTCAAGAAACGGAGGTTATAGTGAGCTGAGATGACACCACTGCACTCCAGCCTGGGTGACAGAGTGAGACTCCATCTCAAAAAAACAAAAAAAGGATATAGTATTGGCTAGCACTGTAATAAACTTAGACCGTGTTCTACTTGATAGTAATGAAAAGTATAAACTTTTTTTCCTTTAAAAAATTATTTGTTTCCACAAAGCCACAAGTACTACATTGTTTTATAACTCATGAAATTAATCCAAAGGTAAATCACACCAGAAAAAAAATGGTGTAAATCATGGCAGAACGAGTAAAAGTCAACAGGTGCACAAGTATCAGAACAACCTGTGAAAAATGAGGTCAGGTGAAGATAACTCCCTGCAGCGCTAAGGGAGCCCTGGGCGGGGAGGGGTAGGGAACACAAGGGGTCCCTGGGAGTCACTCTGTCTAGTCTCAGGATCTTGGGAGGTACTCATGGTTTCCTGGGCTTTCCCCAGGAATTTGGCATTGAACTTGATGTTAGTCCAAGAGAGTTTCCAGTCCCTGACTGTAAGGCAGGATAAGGACACATGGCCCTGAGGCTCAGGGCTATGGACAGACATGGCAGTGGCCCCTCAGAGCCTCAGGGGCCTCATCCTGTCCAGAGCTCCACATGAGGTGACACCCCACAAAGGGAACCTCTGACAAACAGGAGTGGCCTCATGTTGCCCTGGTGGTTGGAAATGAGCATGAGAGGCAGCATGAGACGCCTGGGATAGGGTCCCGCTGGGCCTGGCACCTCCTGGCTGAACTTGAGCAAGGGTTTGTCTTCTCCCTCATCTTTAAAGGGGATGATGCTACATATTGTAGATGTGGAAGTGATGTGAATAAACCTGGTACATAGGACGCACAGGATTTATGATTGTTTCATTTTCTGAGTATTTAGGGCTTATCACATCCCAAAGCTGCATGAAAGATTGCCAGGGAGTAAATATACAAAGACCTGTACAGAATTATGCAGGCCTAGGAGCCGTGTGCCCTCTTCTAGGGAAAGAAAGACACCCAGTTGGCATATCTGGGCTGATCATGTAATTTAGAGTCCCAAGGGGAATTAGTCTGAAAGTGGGAAAGTTCGAGAGCATTAACTATGCCACCATAGTATATGCCAGAAAGGACTATTTTAGCAAGCTGTGGTGTGTGGCCACCCTAAGCCTCAGCCAAGGATTCCTGGCCTCCTTGGACAAGGCTGAGCCTCCTGCCAGTGGCTTCTGTGACATTCTACTGTCTCCATCATCACCCTAACCAAACCGTGTGGAGGTTATTAAGGCTCTGTCACATTAACCCAAAATAAGCACCTGCTTAGGTGTCAGACGAGGTGCAATGTTGGGATCAGGAACGTGTTCATTTAAGTAACTGGTTGAAGTTTAATATTTATTTGTTGAATGATTGCAATGCTAAAGGTAGCTGATATCTATAACTTTTGTAATTCAGAGCTCAACTATGTTATATATGTATATATGTAATGTATATATATCATATGTGTATGTATACGTTACATTATATATAATGTATATATGTAATTTATATATAATGTATGTGAATACATTACATTATATAATGTATATATACATAACTACATTATATATTATATATAAAATCTAAGCATGTGCTTTTATATAAAATGGAATCTATAATAGTATGTGTGAAATAAATTTCAAAATGAGTAGTACATTGTTTATACTATTGAACAGAAGTGTCGTTAGGCTTCAGTAGTCAAGATAGGATTATGAAGAAAATGTAAACTTTGTGCTAAAAAATGAAAAATGATTACCCTTCAGCCTTAAAAAAGAAGAAAATCCTGTTACTTGTGACACCATGGATGAATTCAGAAGATATACTAAGTGAAATAACCTGAGCATAGAGAGACAAATATGCATGATCTCACATATATATGGAATCTAAAAAAAAAAAAAAAAAAACATATAGAAGCAGAGAGTAGAATTGTGGATAGAAGGACCTCAGGGAAAGACAGGAAAGGACACTGAATTTCAATTAGACAGAAAAAATTAGACAGAACGTTCTGCAGATCTATTATACAACATGGTGCGCATGGTTAATAGTGTGTTGCATACTTCAGAATTGCTAAGAAAGTAGCTTTGCGAATTCTCATTACAAAAGGATAAGATGTAAGGTAATAGACATGTTAATTTGCTTGATTGAATAATTTACAACATATACGTATACCCAAACCTTTCATGGTATACCATAAATATGTACAATTTTTGTCAATTAAAAGTAAAAAATAAAATAAAAATGGGGAGCAACATTAATCTGAAAATATATGAGATAGAATGGAGTGTTTTATCCTGTGTATTTTGTTTCTCATTTTTTAAAAAGCCAATATTTTTCTAACTTAAAATATATTCCATGTTATGGTAGAGTTAATAAAAGTAATTATAGAGATTTCATTTTCATCTCTGTTGTTTTAAAAATAAAAGAGCCTTAAAATTATACTTGTCTAGTTTGCTGCTTCACCTTTGTTGATATGATTATGGAGGATATTTAGATCCACTAGGACTTCTTTCCAGGGTAGAAATGCTTGTTTTTATGGTGCATTGAAGACTTTTGCATCAGGATTAGATTACATAGGACATATTAGAGTAAGTTTCCACTCAGTAGGAGACTTATTAATGCAGTTTTTGCTTTGAAAGACATTAGAGTTATGAAAAGAAAGGTCTTGAGGTCATAGTGGTCATTTCCGATAGTAAAATCAGTTTTAAATATACTTGCATCAAGCTGGCAGTCTCGTGGATATCCAACTTCTGTTAAGCTTCACTAGTTACTCACGACTTAATATTTTATTGTGTAGCAAATAGACAGAATACCATTTTTCCTTTAAAAAGTATATAAGACGCACATGATAGCAAAATGATTCTCCTGTATCCTTGATGGTTGAAAACACAGTCACTGCCTGTTTTATTACTCTAAAATTTTCCATATTTTTTTCTAGATGTTACTTTCTGATGTTCTTCTGCCTTCTTTCTCATTTAGTCTTAAGGCATAGACAGCTTCTGTATCTAAAAGCTATGACTGAACGTTTTTATTAATATTCTAAAAATAAAACCTATTTATGAAGTATGTGAAAAATTTATATGATAATCTCAGCACTTTAATTTTTACTGTGACTTGTCTCCAGTTGCTACCAATTTTCTTTTAGAAATTGAAACAAAATAAAACTACAAATAATATAAAAATGCTTTTTTATTTTAAGACTCACTCAATTTTTACCTTGGATTTCAACAGTAAATTCCAGCTACTGGACAACTTATTTAATTTTATATGTCTATTATACTTGATTTGAAAAGCAAAAGAACATAAATTCAAGTTGTCAAGTGAGAAGATTGAAATTCTATATAGGAGGATTTTTGTATTGTTTCAAATTGGGTTATACATAGTCTGCTATTTTTTTTCTTTTTCCTATTATTTTGAAGCATGTAATTTAATTTTTTGTTTTTGTCCCATACAGTATTTTATTTTACTGTGATAAACTCCAACTGAATATTTCACACTGTGTCCTATTTATATTGACTTTGAGAAAACGTTGATTTATTTATACATTGCAAAACAAGTCATATGTAAGCAAAGTGCCTTCAGTGGATCAGGTATTATGCTAGGAGCAGTGGATACAAATATGTAAAAAGATGGGCCCCAGCCCTATAGGAAAAAAATAATAGGTCAGCAAGTGGGAGAGAAGAGAGAGACACTAAATCAACCATAGCACAAGTGATACAGTTCAAAAAAGAACATGCAAAGAGCTGTGGCAAGCCTGACGTGTGGTCCCCTGAATTACATGATTTTGTGCATTATGAAGGTGTGCCTATAACTCATCCTCCTTTCTTTATAATTTTGAGCAAACCTCTTTTTCTTTTTTTTTTCTTCTTTTTTTATTGCATTTTAGGTTTTGGGGTACATATGAAGAACATGCAAGACTGTTGCATAGGTACACGAATGGCAGTGTGATTTGCTGCCTTCCTCCCCTTCACCTATATCTGGCATTTCTCCCCATGCTATCTCTCCCCACCTTCCCACCCCCCCGTCCCTCCCCCATTTCCCCCCAACAGACCCCAGTGTGTAGTGCTCCCCTCCCTGTGTCCTTGTGTTCTCATTGTTCAACATCCGCCTATGAGTGAGAACATGCGGTGTTTGATTTTCTGCTCTTGTGTCAGTTTGCTGAGAATGATGGTTTCCAGGTTCATCCATGTCCCTACAAAGGACACAAACTCATCATTTTTGATTCCTGCATGATATTCCATGGTGTATATGTGCCACATTTTCCCTGTCCAGTCTATCATCGATGGACATTTGGGTTGGTTCCAGGTCTTTGCTATTGTAAACTGTGCTGCAATGAACATTCGTGTGCATGTGTCCTTATAGTAGAACGATTTGTAATCCTTTGGATATATACCCAGTAATGGGATTGCTGAGTCAAATGGAATTTCTATTTCTAGGTCCTTAAGGAATCGCCACACATATGAAAAAATGCTCATCATCACTGGTCATTAGAGAAATGCAAATCAAAACTACATTGAGATACCATCTCATGCCAGTTAGAATGGCGATCATTAAAAAATCTGGAGACAACAGATGCTGGAGAGATGTGTAGAAATAGGAACACTTTTACACTGTTGGTGGGAGTGTAAATTAGTTCAACCATTGTGGAAAACCTCTTTTTCTCTGATCTTTAGATTTAAAAATTCTTGGAATTATCATTAGGCTTTGTTGTATAATTATACATCAAGCTGTATTTGTTAGGGTCCTCCAGAGAAGTAGAATGAACAGGGTGTATGTATGTATGTATGTATATATGTATGTGTGTATATACATATGAACACACATATGTATACATATACAGTATATGCAAATATGTTCATACACACATAAATGTATACATGTGTACATTTATACATATGTACTATGTACGTACATGCATATATATACATGCATGTATATACACATATATATCTGTGTATGCTTGTGTATATGTGCATATATCTGCCTCTGTGTGTCTATTTTTAGAGAATTATGTTATACACACACACACACACACACACAGACACACACACACATTCAATTGGAGACATACACATATATCTCCAATTCAATAAATAATTGGCTTACATGAATCTGAAGACAAAATCTCTAAGCACTGTCGTCTGAAGGCCTGAGAACTAGGAGATCCAATGGTGTAAGTTTCGGTCTAAGTCTGAAGGCAAGAGAAGACTAATGTCCCAGCTTGAAGACTGTTCAGGCAGAGAAAATGAATTCTCTCTTGCTCAGCATTTTGTTCTATTCAGGACTTTAAGGCAGCAGTCCCCAAACATTTTGGAACCAGGGACTGGTTTCATGGAAAACCAAGTTTCCATGAACTGGGGGCTGGGGGGCAGGGATGGTTTCAGGATCAAACTGTTTCATCTCAGATCATCAGGCATTAGTTAGATTCTCATCAGGAGAATGCAACTTAGCTTCATTGCATATGCAGTTCACAATAGGGTTTGTGCTCCCATGAGAATCTAATGCCATTGCCCATCTGACAGGAGGAGGAGCTCAGGTTGTAATGCTCACTCACCAGCTGCTCACCTCCTGCTGTGTTGCCTGGTTCCTAACAGGCCATGGACAGGTACTGGTCCATGGACTGGGAGTTGGAAACTCTTGCTTTAAGGGATTAGATGAAGCAGACATGCTAGGGAGGCCCGTATGCTTCACTTATTCAAATGTTAATCTCATCCAGAAGCAGACACGCCCAGAATAATGCCTAACCAAACATCTGGGCATCCCACAGCCCAGTCAAGTTGACACATAAAAGTAATTATCACACTAGCCTCTTCTCAAAGAGGGAAACTATGGTAAATTATGTTTGAACATAAACAGGTGAATACCAGTCTTTTGGTCATCTTCTCTTCACTAGTCTTCCCAAACTAAGCATTATTCAAGATTATCCTTACTTATTCATATTCTTTTCCCGTATTTTAATCCTCTTTCTGCTTGACCCCATCATTACTTTTCTTCTATTTTTTTTAGCAAATATAATGTATAACAGCCCTGATCATAATTCTCTAAAAAGCATAAAATTTATGCTCTGCTAAAATTGCATTTATATTACCTAGTTTTGCTTTTATATACTAATGGAGATAGTCATCACAATCATACAATATCCAGGACTGAGAAATCACACTCCAGAAGAGCAATTAAAGTGATAGCTTTCAGATTATATCAATAATTGATAAGGGGACCATTAAAAATGCATGGATGTGTGCATGTATATGCTCTCACACATAGACACATGTGCACACCACCATGACCTGTTTCTAAAAGAGATATAGTCCACATATGTAAACTCACTTTTAATCCTCTAACACCACTTCACTTTATTGCCCTGCAATTACTTTATTTGATTCCTCAAGTTCTACTGTAGCCTTGATATAGAGAAAACAGAGAGAAGGAGGAGTCCTCGGCCTGGCATGCAAGATCCCATGGCTACTCCTGGTGCTAGAAAAGTTCCACTTTGCTCCTATCGTCCCAAATTGCTTTATTAAAAAAAAAGAAAACAGATCCCATTATGACCTAAACTTATTGGTAATTGAGATCGAACATACCAACATTCCAAATAGGATGCGTTATTGGTTTCCTTGTTTTAAAAGTCAGTGTTACATGATTGCCAGTGGATAGTATGTTCTATTAGAAGGTCACATCAGTAGAATAATTAGTCTGTTTTGCAAACCGTTGTGACCTTATTTAAAAAAAATATGTATCAGGGTAGTTTTTAGTTTTTAGGTTTACAGAACAGTGCAGAGAGTTCCAGTATATTTTCTCTTCCCTGTCCCCTTCTCCTCCTGTTTCCCCTACTACAAACAGCTTGCATTAGTGTGGTATATGCGTCATAACTGATGAACCAGTATAGATACATGGTTGATAGCCAAAGTCTAAAGTTTACATTAGGCTACCTTCTGTTACATAAGTCTATGGGTTTTGGGAAATGTGCATGGTCATGCATCCACCATTCCAGTATCACACATATTAGCTGTCTGCATCACACCCAGTATCCCCTACATCCCATTTTTTATCCTCTGCATCCTTTCTCTAAACTGCTGACAACCACTGATCTTTTTACTATCTCTATGTTTTGCCTTTCCCAGAGTGCCATATGGTTGCAATAATATAGTTAGATCTTTGATTTCCTCCATCAGAGTTTTTATAGTTTTCCTTACATAGATTTTTATACATATTTTGTTCAATCTATACCTATTTCATTTGTTTGTTAATGCTAATGTAAATGGTATGGTGTTTTAGTTTCAAATTCTAATTGTTCATTCCTTATAAAGGGGAAAGTAGTTGACTTTTGTATATTTTTTTAACACATCTTATTTTATTCAGCTAGCAGTCTGATCACACGTGGTCCAACAACACTCAAATAATATATCAAATATAACCAGATGTTAAAGATTGGTCTTCAAACATCATAGCCAATGATGCCATGCTTGCCTATGATCTCTCCGACATAAAACCACATCAACACCTCAGTGGCCACCAAACCATTCAGCACAGCTTCCTTAACTGTGAGTTGTTTGAAGCTACCAGTCTGAGCACTATTGACTATTTCTTTCAGGCTCTGAATAACTCTAGGGATCTCAGCAGGGATGGGAGGAATCAGCTCAACCTTGGCGTAGTACCAAAATGTGGTCAACTGAGGCTTCGAATAAGTCACAGCAGCGTTCACCAGCGCCGGGGTCTTCTCCACAAGGTTACAGATAAATTTACAACACTGATATAATCACTTATTGTAGGAGTATTTTTTCTGATTCTTTGGGATTTTCTATGTAAATAGTTACATCATCTGCAAGCAACGTATGTTAATTTCAATCTTTTGTTACATTTGCTGATAACTGGGAAGCCATCCCCATTCACTTAACTGCTATAGCCACCTACAATGCTAGCTACCATTAATTTAGTTTTAGTGATCTATTAACTTTTTCAGCCATCATCATATTTGGTTGTGAATTAAGGAAAAAAGATTTCAGAAAAGGAGTGATAATTTGAATATGATCACAGTACAGGAGCAATATTTTGTGTGTGTGTGTGTGTGTGTGTGTGTGTGTGTTCACAATGGAGTTCGCACTCCTATGAGAATCTAATGCACTGTTCATCTGACAGGAGGAGTTCATGTGGTAATGCTCACTCACCGGCTGCTCATCTCCTGCTCTGTGTGTGTGTGTGTGTGTGCGTGATCAATTCTGGTTTCCTCGAAAATATGTTTGGCACAGAGATAGGGACAGAGGAGGAGGAGATTATGCCAAGAAAGTGATATAAAAGAAGAGTACAAGAAGTAAAGATGAAATACATTATATATTATATATAGTATATGTAATGTCCATAATATACATTGTACATATAATATATATTGTATATATTATATATATTGATACATATTATATATTACATATATTGTATATATAATGTATGTGTATATATATACGTATTTGCTATCTTTCATATATAATATATATGCAATATATATGTATGCAATAACATATATGTATATTATTTACTGCATTTGTTGATAAGAAACTCTTGCATATGACTTTACAACATTCTGGGTTCTCACTCTTTCTTCATGAAATTTGTTTTATATTGAATTCTTCAAACATTTTATTGATTTAAATAAAGTAAAAAGCAAATACTGCCACCACATCATGCTTAAGATTATGGAAATAACACATATGTGTTCAAGTAAATTAAATAATTATTTACCAAATTTTTATATCAACAGAAATTTTTACCTTCTACATAGATCAACATCCTTAGATTATAAAACACTCTTTTTCTTAGTAAAATTGAATACTGAGATCTTACTAAACATAAATTAAAATTACCTGCTTTTGGCCAGGCGCGGTGGCTCACGCCTACAATCCCAGCACTTTGGGAGGCCGAGGCAGGTGGATCAAGAGGTCAAGAGATCAAGACCATCCTGGCCAACATGGTGAAACCCCGTCTCTACTAAAAATACAAAAATTAGCTAGGCATGGTGGTGCGCACCTGTGGTCCCAGATACTCAGGAGGCTGAGGAAGGAGAATTGCTTGAACCCAGGAGGCAGAGGTTGCAGTGAGCCGAGATCGTGCCGCTGCACTCCGGCCTTGGTAACAAGAGCGAAACTCCATCTCAAAAAAAAAAAAAAAAATTACATGCTTTTACTTCTTATTTTCATACGCTATAATATCCTATTAATAAAGCCATTTCTGATTCCACTCAGGACAGAAGTAAAAGGGATGTATATAGCTGTGGAAAATAGTTTTCTGTGCATTTGCTAGCTTTGCTCATCTGCTGAAATACGCACAACAGGTATTTCTCAATTTCTGCCGCCCAGTTTTTTCTTGTAATAAGAGTTAGTTTGCTTTTAAGTTATAACTTGTACTGGTAATTGAGACTTGATTATGAAGAATATTAATGGAGAAAACTGACTGTGCAAGTAAGGGATGTTTTTTTTTGTTTAATATGTTCTTCTTTAGTAAGTTAACAAGAATTTAGAAGAGTTATGTCATTAGGCTATTCCAGAAAGTTAGATAAGAGCAAAAAACAAAATCTGAATGCATATAGAAAGTTGTAGAAGGTTAGCAAATAATTTGTTTTGATTTACAACAGTGAATCTGAAAGATGTGATAAAATATATTAAAATTTTGCCAAAGTTGACCAAATTTTGATAGATTTATTCATAAGGAGATGAAAAAGTCTTGTGGAACTTATACTGCCAAATATCATTATGTTAAAACTTGGGTTTCTCTCTACTTAGATGGTCAATTCTTAGACACCTTAATAAGATGTATGAAAGATTTTTTTTGTTTTGTTTTGGTTTTTAACCTAACAGACTTGGTAGGAGAGATTCTATATTTCACTAGAATAATAATTTCTTTCTTTACAGGCCTATTGGACATTAATCAATTTTGTGTCTAAGCCAGAAATCTTATCCTCCCATAAAGTGCCTTTGCTTCTATAATGCTTTTGGAAGTGGTCATAACAACTTACTGGCTCCCCTTTAATTAATGAGTTTGAGAAAACATCTTTGACATGTGCTTATTTTGTATTTGCCTGAGAATCATGATTTTGCATTTTTGAAAAGTATACTTTAACATTTTATTACTAATAAAGAATTAATATATTGATTGAGAAGGAATTAAGCTCCTGATTTTCTACATGAGTGATGGGTCACAGCCTGAGCCTAGGTTTGGGCTGTGTCCTATCATAGGCAGACGGCTGGTGAGACAGACAGTCCAGCAGCTGGAGCAGAAGATGCCACAGCTTGGGTTGCGTAAGTGTGAGCACGTGGGGAAAGATGTGATGGGGTGGCAGCTTTGGCTGAGACACCCCCACGGCAGATGGAGTCAATGACAAAAAAGTTACTCATCAAGTGAAAACTAAGCAGACTTGTGTGTGAGGACCTATCACACAGTCCTGAGACTCCCAGAACAGCTCAAGTGAATCTTATGGAAACTGGAATCTTCCAAATTGCTGGTGAGGGTGGGCCAAAGAAATGTTACTTCATAGCATTGTTGTTACCCTTATTTACTCCTAGATTGATGTCGACTGAAAAAGGACCCAAGCTAATGACAAGATTTTTGTAATCAATTCCTTGAGAGGAATGTCTAGGCTTTAGGCAAGACTTCCTGTGACCTAGTTTCTCATCTGTGCAAAATGGACCTGACTTCCATGACAGTCACAGGATTGTTACATTGATCACACAAGTACATGTGTGTTCCATGTCCAATGACAGCCCATATTTCCATCTCACCCCCTAGGAGGTTGGAACTATGCTGAGTGTTTTTTATACAAAACGCATTTAATACACACAATTGAGGGTTATGAGCCCTAGGAGGATGAAGTATTATTGTAGCCATGTTATAGATGAGGGTACTTGCCCAAAGTCACTCAGTTTTGTCCTGGTGAAGCTAGGTTTGAAACCCAGGAAATCTGTCCACAGTCCCTCTGCAGCTACCTGTTTCAGCATGCTGAATTTAGCAGAGAAAGCTCTTCAACACCTTGTAAAACCCTGTGTGAATGTAGAAAGTATTATTTTTGCTGTTATCCCTGTCCTTCAGGAATTCTCCATCTTATGTAGTGGGAAGATGGAGAATATTGCAACCAAACAGGTGCCATTACAAAGAAAGCCAAACTTAACGTGGTTCCCCTTACCCAAATCTTCTGGTCAAAAAGGTTTTAACTTTTATTTTCTGCCATTGATATGATGACACTAGGCCTTATCATTTTTTTCCAACAGAAAATTGCATGAAATTGAATATGCTTTTTCAAAGACAGAGGCCCCATCCCTAGGAGAGCATCAACCTACTCCCGCACTCTTGTAGAGAAGCAGCCTTTGAAAGAAGTGCTCGCATGCAATTTAGGCTTGAGCTGAGAAGAGGAGGCAACAATGTGAAGTATTTCAGAATAAATAATAGCCCTGCATTGATGACTACACGTGTGCAGTTCTCCTTATATCATCATGCACTCAAAGTGCGTATCTCTTCTGAAAATTAAAACGTGGCATGCATGCACTTTTGCAAATGGACCCCCAGATGGAAATGTTGGCACTTCAGGATGGGCTTCACACTTCGTTGCAGATCTGTTGTTTTGAGGCTCCAGCAGTGGTATTTGGCCAGCCCTTTATCTGGCATACACTCCAGTCCAGTGCAGCTGGAAGAGGTCCAGAAATGTGGAATGCTTCAGTCTACTACCACGTACGCTGCCAGCAGCTGGCTGCAGACATGGTGTAGATGAACGGAGAGACGACCATGATCTTGCTACCATGTGCTTTGCTTCAAGGATCCTGTTGTATGGGAGGGATTTTATGTTATCTTTTCTTTAGCCATTCTCTGCATTCTTACTTTTTAAATGCATACATTAAAAATAACCTTGTCCCCTTTAGTTCAAGAGATACTCAAACTGTCATCTGCATCCTCCTGAAGGTGGGGACTCCTTGGACTTCAGCTGTAGTCTGAATGTTGCCCCCTTTCCTGGCTCCCACACACAATATTCAGGACCACTGGGCATCTTACACAGGGAGCTGTGAAGCAGCTTGAAACAGAATCAGGTCCCTTGGGATATGCGTTTTTCCATGGTCTTGGGACGCAGTTCTTACAATTAGGCTTTTGCCTTAGCAATGGCTGAATCCATCTTTTGTCCATCTATCAATTCAGGTCCTTTAGGAGTGGAGCTCCCCTTTGTTCATGAGCCTTGTCAATGTCCCCAGCCCATCCCCACAGGACTCTATCCAGCTTCTCTAACATCACTGCCTGACTGTTCAGACTCTCGAGCTTTGCCTACCCCTAGGTTCTCTGTCCCTCACTGTAAGAAGGACTGTCCTGGTGTGTTACACCCCCATACACCCCTTTACACTGGGATAGGTCTTATTGGCTTCCGTCTCCTTCTGGTTCCAGTTTGATTTACATTCAGCTTTGGCAGTGGGAGCAGTCCCAGGGTGGGGATCCAGTAATTCCATTTTCCTTAACTGCACCACACCTAATGCTATATATTCCCTCATATGATTCAACCTAACATATTCAATTGATTTTTGAAGTTCTTATAACACATTCATAATTTTATTACAAAATTAATCATAAATTACTATTGAAAGATCTAATCCCTGCTTCATACCACTGGGAAAAAACAAGCTACCATAATTGCACATGAGATATCTTTACTCTTTCATTCCATCATCTGTGCTGTGGGTGAGGATTTTTGATCATTTTTCATGCTCTCTCTGGAGCTCTTGCTCCCCTAACAATGGCACTCCATGATGGAGCAGACACTGGGGCAGGTGCAGCTCGCATCTCAGATTCTGCCCTTCTCTTCCATGTGTTAGATGTTACTCTTTCTATGTTTCATGGAAATAGGGAATATCTTATTCTAAATATTTGACCTCTTAGCACTGCTACAATACAACTGAAAATTTGACACCTACACCCCATACTACCATTTTGTGGAGGAAGACATGCTGGACCAGAGAACCTTAATGGCAAGCATATCAAATAACAGCAATATATTTTTATTTTCAAAAAATATTAGTAATACATAAAAAATAAAATAAAAATTAACTATAATTATAATTTCACATTCACAGATGATTATTGCTCCATAGTTTGATATATGTTGATTCAAGTTTTTTTCTACAAGTTTACATGTTATATTTCTACATAAATGGCATAATTTTATGCATAACTTTTTTGAAAACTATGCTTTCCTTTAACAATATAGCCTAGACATTTTTTATGTAGAAATCCACATCATTACATTGTATAAATACACAGCATTTAAAACAATCAACTCATTTTCATAGACGTCTATCCTGTATGGAGTCTTCACTTTTATAAACAGTGAGTGCACCACTGTATTGGCACTGCTCCTTTGTCACTGGTTAGTAAACTACATTTCTGTGGGTCTGTTTCTTGACTCTGTGCCCTGTTCCACTGGTACACGTAGGCATTCTTTTGCAAGTATCGTGGTGTTGCCTTGATTACCATTGTTTCATAAGTCTTAATGTCAAGTAGCATTAGTGTGCTGAATTTATTATTTTTCAGTATCCTGTTGGCTATTTTTTCTTTTACATTTTCATACAACTTTAAATTCATTTTATCAATATCCAGAAAACAGCTTGCTGGACTCTTAAATGGTATTGCCTTGAATCCACAGATCCTGTGGGACAGAATTAACCTGTTGAATATACTGAGTCTTCAAATTCATGAGCATAGAATATGTCTCCATTTAATTAGATCCTCTTTAATTTCTTTTATCAGGCTTTTATATTTTACTGTATCTAGACCCTGTGCATATTTTAATAGGTTTGCACTTAAGAATTTTATGTTTTGAGCAGTTGTAACTGGTTTTGTGCTTTAATTTCAAATTGCAATTGTTCATTGTTGGTATATAGGAAAACAGTTGACTTTTGCATGTTAACTTTGCATTATGCAGTCTTGATATGGTTGCTTATTAGTTCCAGGAGGAGACTTATTTTGTCAATTGTTTGTGATTTTCTACTTAAGTACTCCTAGTTTTCTGAGTTTTTATCATTAAATGGTGTTGGATTTTGTCAAATGTTTTTTCTGCATCAATTATTTTCTTGCTATAATAGATTATATTAATTGATTTTTAAATGTCTATCCAGACTGGCATACTTGGAATAAATCTCACTTGGTTGTGGTATGTACATTTTATTTTATTTTGTTTTTTGAGACAGAGTCTCACTCTGTTGTGCAGGCTGGAGTGCAGTGGCGCTATCTCAGCTCACTGCAACCTCCGCCTCCTGGTTTCAAGCAATTCTCCTGTCTCAGCCTCCCAAGTAGCTGGAATTATAAGTGCACTCCACCATACCATACATTTTAAAAATGCATTGTTGAATTTGATCTGTTAAAATTTTGTTGAGAATTTTTAATCATCAATGTTCGTGAGAAAGTTATGGTAAAGATACCTAAAGTTGTTATTAAATTTGGGTGAAAAGGGGAAAATAAAATAAAAGTACACCCATGTATTGCTTAACAACAGGGCTGTGTTCTAAAAAATGTGGCAGTAGGCAATTTCATCATTGTGCCAACATCATGGGGTATGTTTTTACAAACCTAAATGGCAGAACTTACTACACACAGGTTAAACAATGTAGCCTATTGTCCAAGGCAAATCTGTCCAGCATGTGACTACGCTGAATACTGTAAGTAACTGGAACACAATGGTAAATATTTGTGTATCTAGACAAAGAAAGTAAAAATATGGTCTTACATTCTTGTGGGATCCCTTTCGTGTATGTTGTCTGTCATTGACTAAAACGTCTTTATGTAATGCATGACTGTATTAAAAGAGAAGGACGTTTAAACAGTCTTGGGAAATAGATAGGTAAGTAAGAGATTAACAGATTCACTAAATGCTGTTTTATTATATTTTCAACACTTTCTCTTTTCTTTTTCTTTTTAAAGTTCCACACATCCGTCTATCTAGGTAACTAGCTAAAATCAATATACCGTATTCCCGTTCCAATCTCTATAAATGGTTACAAACCTTAATGCTCTGAATCACCCATCTCCTGGCATGTGGCCTAGCCTCAGGACTCAGCTCATTCCCCTAAAGCCTGCTCTTGTTTAAAGGAGTCTTGTATCTGATTGTGTCTCACATGAGATGGCAAAGTGTTCTTCAGCTCATTATCACTGACACGTTTCTTTGTGTCCTTGCCTGCTGCCTGCAAAGCTGCTTAAAGGAGCCTACTGCTTCTTTGGAGGATACCAAAACCCCCAATTTTTGAGTTTTGTCTACTTATGTTCCCCGGCCTCCATTTGGATTTGCAAGATCATATTGGGGTCTATGAAGAAACATAAAAATGACACTATCTCAAACTCTGTCCTAGTTCTTCACCTGGATGCCAACACAGTTCTACTTGCATTCAATTTCAAAAAGCATCTTCTGGAAACAGTTGATCATCCTAAAGATTTAAACCCAGTTCATAAGGCTAGACAAGGAGGGATGACACGCCGTCTCTCAGCTCTCCAAGGCCTCGGATTCTTAATCCTCATAGGAGTGAGATAATCTCCTCTCCAATAGGTTTCGGTCACTGTGCAATCTCAGTCCTTACCTAGAAAAGATTCTACCGCAAATGCTAAAGCTTAATACAAAGGTTTATCCTCAGGTTTTAAAGATTTGCATGAGGATGTTCTAATTTTTGTTTAAGCTTTGATTATTCTCTAAACTCAATGATATATACTTAATCTGGACAACCCCCTTAAAAATAAATGCAGAAATTTAACTTCAGAGCCTGGGTTAGCATTTATGTTAAGATTATGTTTGATCAGAGAAAACTAAGTTGTACCAAGGAAGATTTTACAATATTTCAAAAAGAAAAAACATGACAAAAATTGAGTCACTATCCAGAACACTAGCTTCTTGGTTTATTTAACGGAAAAGATCCTGAGCTATAGAGGTCAGCAACCTAATCATTTGGCTATGGAGATAGTGTATTGATTGATTGTTTCTTCTTAAATACCAACTTGAAGTTTATTCCCAGTAAGTGTAGCTATAATTATATAATGAAGAATGTTTTTCTGTTTACAATTCTAGAGATAATTAAATGCAGATTTCAAAAATTCCATAATGCTATCTTTTAAAAATAGATTTCCACAACAAGAACTAATCTGTGTACAGATACTTCATTTGATTCTGGGAACAACTTATGAAGTAGTTTGTTCTCTTAGTTTATGGACAAAGAAATAGGGAGAACTGCCTTCCAAGGTCACTTGGGTGGCAAGAGAATAGTGCTCCTGAATCTTTCTTGTTTAGCAGACTAATATTCCTCATACTGCCTCCATAGTTTCCAAGGATGTTCCTGGTTTTCTTTTATTTAACGTTTGCATCAACTTTTACAAGAATTTCTCATGATATGTTTAAAAATATACAACTGAGTATGTGATTAGCCATGATTTCATGGGCTACTACCTTGCACAGTGTCTTTCATTGTCTGCCAACATCAGATTCAGTTGAGAGAAGAGATCACTCAGCCAAGTCCCCAGAGGCCTCGTCCTTCCAAGACGTCTGTCCTGTGTTCCTTGGAGAGGCTGGAAACAGCACTAGGATGCCAAAGGGATTATGGATTCCTTCTTAGTATTTCAAAATACACAGGCTACCTGCTATTCCTTGTCTCTTATTTCTTCCAGGGGAAAAGCTCTGCTGCTTTGCTTACTGATGTGAATGATTTGAGAGTGGGGGAAAAATAGGGTTAATATATTCTAAAGAAATGTATAAGAGTGAAAAAGACTTTGGTGAGATTTCCCCCATTGATGTGTATTTATTTGTATTATATTATAAACATGATGAGAGGTTTGAAAAGCCAACTCCTTATTTCATGGATTTAGAAAAACATTTCTTTGTTAATTCATATTTTAATGTGGAATGTTTTTCCCTTGGACTGAATAACTCAGTTTGTCAATCACAGGATGATCTGGTCTAAGGGCCTGTGGTATGACTGGCAAGATGTCAGGTAATTGATCTTTATCCCCGTTCCCCAGCACAGAGCTCAGGGATGTGTCTGGATCTGGAGAGGCTGAGGGTGCCACATGGTAGCCAGACTGCACTGCACTGTGTATGTCTGAGATGAGTGAGGCACATATGGCCCAGGTGAGTTGATCTTTGGCATGTAACCACGTGGGGCTAACCCAAGACAGATGATTTGAAGTGGATTATGTTAAGTTTGTCAGTCACAGACACAAGAAGCAAGAGTGACATGGTGAACATGACCCCAGAAGACCTCAATTCTAATTTAGACTTTGCCAATAGTAAGCCATGGACAAAGCAATAGGGAGAACTACTTTCCAAGGTCATGTGTGTGGCAAGAGAACAGTGTACATAATTCAACCCCTCACTTTCTTACCCAGGCCTATACCTCCTCCTAACTCACCCCAAAAAGCCCTGTTTTCTTCCAGGTATCTACACTTGAAATCTTGGGTCACTCTGAACTCTCCTGTATACCTCAGCCCCATCATCCAGTCAATTTCTGTCCTCAGGAAAGATTCAGTATCTATTTGTGTTTTTGAAATTATCCTCAAGTTATAAATCACATTCTTCTACTTTTTTATTGGATAAAATATCACCCCCCCCACTCACCCCGTCAACATCGTAAAGATGCACTTCCTTATATTTATCTGCCCTGGTCCTCCATAATATGTATACATCACAGCTTATCGCCTATCTTATTGCTGGCTTTATTTTATATTGCTATTTTTTTCAGTTTCTCACTTTTACCACCAATGTTGTGACATGCCCTTTACATAGTTTTTTGGTGCGTGTGTGAGCATTCCCGTGAATTAGATCTGGGCAAGATTTATTTCTGGGTCGGAGGATATGTCTGTTTTAATGTAAACAGAGACTGCAAGCTCCCTGGATGTTTGTGCCCAATTATACCCCTAAGAATACATCAAAGCTACCAGTGTCTCCATATCCTTACTTGTACCAAACTATCAGAGTTTTAGGTTTTTCAACCTGGTACGTGAAAAAAATAGAACCTTCTTAGGTTAGTAGGCATTTATTTTTTGACTGGTGAGTTCAACATATGCTATTTTGTTTTGCTGGTTATTTATATTTCTCTTAAGTGGTCTTCCTCTTCATTAACAAAGCCCATGTTACTATTAGGCTATTGGCATTTATTTTAAGATTGAACTGCAGGTTTCCCTTACGTATTCTGATCTAATCTTTTGTGTGTTTTCTATCGTATTGTCACTACTGCTTTCTTTTTGTGTACTATTTTCTCTTTGTGTTGGACAGAAACAAGGTTAACTCTTGGGAAAATAAAGAAGCTGATACACTCATTGGGACATATTTTTCTTTATAAAATCTCTCTTTTGGAAAAGAAAGAATGCAAAAAGCAGTAAACATTTACCAGTGTACAAATAATGAAAAACTCCCAAATGGCACTCTGTAATTCAGAACTCTTTACCCCAAATTCATGATGTGCTGGAACCCTGTACAAAAGAGTGTGCAAAGTGTGGGTCATTTACATTTCTGTTCTTCCCTTAAATATAGGAATGGAAACCATATAGATACTCTGTTTAGACCAGTTTAAAGACTGTAGTTGAACTTGAATTGTTTATGACAGTATTTGCAGCACACAAACAAAATGCAATATGTGGTTTTTAAAAGCACTGAAGTTGTAGAAAAGAGATAGGCCTTCCAGTTGCTTTCATGTGCTCAATGGGTTGAGGAAAAGGGGCTTAGGAAAATATACTAAATGGACTCTTGACATATAGATGAAATGTAGTCCAAATTGAGCCTGTAAGTGGAATTGGCAGGAAGGACATGCAGAAGTGTCCTATCAGCAAAAGTGGGCACTTAGGCTGTGGCTGTCAACACTCTGTGGGCGTTGGAATCTCCCATGATGCATTTGAAAATAAAGAGTCCACACATGGACACAGGGAGGGGAGCATCACACACTGGGGTCTGTTGGGAATAGGGGAGGGACAGCGGCAGGTAGGGAGGTTGGGGAGAAATAACATGGGGAGAAATGCCAGATATAGGTGATGAGGGGATGGAGGCAGTAAACCACATTGCTATGTATGTACCTATGCAACAATCCTGTATGTTCTGCACATGTACCCAAGAACCTAAAGTGCAATAAAATATATAGGGAAAGAAAAATGAAAACAAAGAGTCCGTTGCCTGCGCCAAAGACTCTGACACAGGAGCTCATGTTTGGAACGCAGGCATCTGCCTTTGTTGGAAATAAAAACCTATACCTCTAGTCAAGGCTTATCTTCCAAAGTTCTAACCAGCTACTCTCTGACTATTCCCATATAATGACCTTGTTGGTGAATGAAGTCAATGTGTACATAATTCAATCCCTCACTTTCCCACCCAGACCTACATCTTCTCCTGACTCACTCCAAGAAGGCCTGTTTTCATCCAGGCATCCAGACTTGAAATCCTGAATCACCCTGAACTCTCCTGTGTGCTTCAGCCCCCTCCTCCAGTCGGTTTCCAGGCCATTGAGAATTGTATCAATAACATCTATGCCTCTGCTTCTCCCTTTCCACCAGTATCTTAATTTATACTTTCAAAATATGGCCTCTGGATCACAAAACATTGGTCATACAAGATAGTTCCCAAAAGTTCAGCTCGAATCACTTAAATTTTCCACTATAAAACTTTCACTGGTCTCACGTAACCTACATTTGAACAACAGTTTCTTTGGTTTGGTGCTGGAGGTTTGCTGCAGTATCTTTCGGATGAGCTTTCTGGTCTCTTATCCCACTGCTCTTCCGTGCACATATGTCACTTACTCTGGATGAGCTGGACTGTGAGCTACCCTCAGAGTCTGTCGTCACTGTCGCAACAATTGGACTCATGCTGTCTTCTACTCGTGAACTGTCTTAAACCTCAACCCCTCATGGTCGCTCTGATCCTTGAAGGCCCATCTCTCAGGCACTCCCTCACGTAAACACTTTCCATTATTCCCAAAGCCAGACAGCTTCACAAGAGCAGGAACTGCATCTGTTTTCTTGCCTTTATACAGACGGACTTTCAGAATGTGGTGATAGGAGGTTTTTACACTATCTTAGCCCTATGGTTCTTTTATCTTCCCCATGACCACAATGACAATAATAATCACATCTTTTTATTGTCACCAACCCTGTATTTCTACTGTAGTTCCTCAAAAGGCAAGAAATGGAAAAGTGAAGGAGGGCATTTAATTTCCACTGTTGCATGAACATCACGGATACCATCTAAATCTATTCCATTCCTTCCCTGATCAGTAACGTAGTTTGAATAAGCAGCTTAAACTCAAGGAGCAAGCCTGTTGGCAGCCCTCTCGTCTTCAGCAATGATTGTTTGAGATTAAGCATGCTGCCCCATTCTGGTCAAAGATGGGAGTGCTTTGATGGAAGCTTCGGAGAAACATCTCTCTAGACACAAGCCAGACTCCCTGTCCCATTCTTTCCCTGACCTGGGGCTATCTATATACAAGGAAGCATGAAGAACCAGTCTGCTGTCTTATGACCATAAAGGAGGAGAGGTTTAGAATGATGCTGAGGCTGTAGTTGACAGACCAGAGGGTAGAAAGCCCTAGGTCCTAGACATGATGATTGAACCAGTAAATCAGTAACTTTGAAGACCAACTTGCTTCTGGGCTCCCCAGTTGGTGAATAGTAACATTCTTAAGTTGTGGCAACTAAAACTGGTTTTCTGTCACCTGCTGAAAACATCTTGTCTAAAAAAGGTGGCTGGGCATGGTGGCTCACGTCTGTAATTCCAGCATTTTGGGAGGCTGAAGTGGGTGGATCGGATCACCTGAGGTCAGGAGTTAGACCAGCCTGCCAACATGGTGAAACCCCATCTCTACTAAAAATAGAAAAAATTAGTCAGACATGGTGGTGGATGCCTGTAATCCCAGCTATTCAGGAGTCTGAGTCAGGAAAATTGCTTGAACCCGGAAGGTGGATGTTGTAGTGAGCCCAGATCATGTCACTGCACTCCAGCCTGGGCAACAAGAGTGAAACTCTGCCTCAAAAAGAAAAAGGTATGTCTTCTAAAACTATGTTTGCTACACGTACTGGGCTCTATAAGATATGCAAGGTAGAAGCTGGGATTCCTTTCCAGAGAGATATACTTTGAACCCACTTTCGAAGATCTGTTCAAGCTGATGCCCCATGCTGCTTGTGTTCATTATCTGTTTATGAGTTCTCTAAGGAGGAGTGCAGAAAACTTACAAGCTGTGGACGGATGGTGATTTCCCACTGCTGAGATGGGTACTGATGGGACCAATAGTTCAAATACGTACTTTTTTTTTTGAGATGGAGTCTCTGTTGCCAGGCTGGAGTGCCGTGGTCGATCTCAGCTCACTGCAACCTCCACCTCCCAGGTTCAAGTGATTCTCCTGCTTTAGCCTCCCGAGTAGCTGAGACTACAGGCTCACAGCACCACGCCCAGCTAATTTTTGTATTTTTAGTAGAGACGGGGTTTCATCATGTTGGCTAAGATGGTATGGTTCTCTCAATCTTGTGATCCACTGACCTTGGCCTCCCAAAGTGCTGGGATTACAAGCGTGAACCACCTCACCCAGCCTCAAAATATGTACTTTTGTAACCAATAACAATCTGAATGTTTGAAATAATACCATCACCACCAGTTCACACTTCAACTTGAAATATAGCAAACCAAACACCAACAATTTTTTTTTACCACCTCTGTTCTATTTTCTCCAAAATTGTTTTGTCTAAATTTATGCCGATTTTACATGGAGCATATACTGGCCCCAAGTTTGTTTCCAGTGCTGCTTTTGAACACTCACGGAATCTACAGTTTTAGCACCACGTCTCAGAGAAGTTTTTAAAAATACAGACATCCAAGCCTACGCCAGACTCCTAAAGCAGCATCTCTGAAGGTTTACCTAGTTACCTATGTTTTTCAAAGCTCCATGGGTGATTTTTAAGCATGGATGGGTTGGTCGATGGATGGACGGATGGATAGATGGACATATGATTCTCCTCCAAATTCATTTACCTACAATAGATTCTTGTATTTTTCTTAGACCACTTGGCAACCCTGTAAGTTCTAGTTTTGATGTTGTTGCTATTTTCTTTATTAAATTTTGAACTTCTTGAAGGTAGTAATTTTGAGATACAATTATTTGGAGTTTTGCAACTTATTCAGTGCCTTTCTTTAGCAGGTGAAGAAAGCACATTCCCAGGAACATAACACTTCTGTGTGGTATAATCCAAAAGTCTCTAGTCAGCTCAAAAATAAAAGGTGTGGCTACTTCCTAATGCTCTTGTGTCCTTCCCACTGGCTCTTTCAGTTTTAATGTGGCATATCCTGTCTTCTCAGCCACAAATGGGGATGTGTAATGGAAGCAAGAGCAATGATAGTCTTAACCTGCAAGCCACACAGTTTGGTCTAACAGGTGGACATGTAACCTAAGCCAGGACAATGGTAAACTTCTCGGGAGTATTTCTAACTGGAGCTGGTGGAAAGGGAGAGTAGAATTTTCCCTCCTAGGCCTGCATAAGTTAGAAGAATGTGAGTTTAAAGTTTCTTGCAACGCACTGTCTGCTGTGTGATGCAGGTCTGTCTGCAAGAAGAAGAGGGAAACTAACTCAGAGTGGAAAGCCAGAAAGAGAGCAAGAGAGACTCTGAGGTGGTGAGAACGCCTGGTGAAATTGCCCAGTGCCAAAGAAGAGACCTATGCAGCCAACAAACATATGAAAAAATGCTCATCATCACTGCTTATTAGAGGAATGCAAATCAAACCCACGTTGAGATACCATCTCACACCAGTTAGAATGGCGATCATTAAAAAATCTGTAGACAACAGATGCTGGACAGGACGCAGAGAAATAGGAACAATTTTACACTGTTGGTGGGAGTGTAAATTAGTGCAACCATTGTGGAAGACAGTGTGGCAATTCCTCAAGGATGTAGAAATAGAAACACCATTTGACCCAGCAATTCCATTACTGTAATGGGATTGCTGGGTATATATCCAAAGGATTATAAATCATTCTCTTATAAAGACACATACACATGTATGTTCATTGAGGCACTGTTTAAAATAGCAAAGGCTTGGAACCAACCCAAATGCCCATCAAGGAAAGACTAGATAAAGAAAATGTGGCACATATACCCTATGGAATACCATGCAGCCATAAAAAATGATGAGTTCACATCCTTTGCAGGGACATGGATGAATCTGGAAACCATCATTCTCAGCAAACTGACACAAGAACAGAAAACTAAACACCGCGTGTTCTCACTCATAAGTGGATGTTGAACAATGAGAACACATGGACACAGGGAGGGGAACATCACACATGGGGGTCTGCTGGGGACTGGGGGTATGGGGGAGGGATAGCAGGGGGTGGGGAGGTTGGGGAGGGATAACATTAGGAGAAATACCTAATGCAGGTGAGGGAGGGATGGAGGCAGCAAACCACCAAGGCATGAGTATACCTATGTAACAATCCTGCACCATGTGCACATGTACCCCAGAACCTAAGTATAATAAAAATAATAAAAGAGAAAAAAAGATAATGTAAGAAAAAAGAAAAGAAAGAAATTGCCCAGCGCCAGCTCCACCTCTGTTGGCCTATGATTTTGGTAAACACTCTCCTTTTCACACTTATGTCAATTAGGCTCTGATACTTATAAACAACACTTTCTGACACAAAATCTGAAAGGAAACTGGGGTCAGAGGGGCTTTTTCTCAGCTGATTCTTTTCTTCAGACAGAACGCTGAGGGCATTCTGATTTTGCACTAAGATGGGGGCATGTGTCTAATCTCTAAGCCACATATGTAGGCTTGATGCTTAACTATGAGTCCTTTATTATACCAGTTTTTAAGAAGAAAGTCCATATTAGCAACTGTCCTTTTTCTCTCTAATGTCTACCTTTATTCAGGGGTGTAATTTTCACTATAAAATGCACCAGAAATGCATGATTCTATTTAAGAGATTCTTATAATGCTATGAACCATTACATGGCTTTTTATTTCAAGCATAATTGAATTAGGGCCTATAAAATAAGGTAATGCTTCTATCTTGGTATCAGGTTGGTGAATTAAATGTAGATGTATTGATAAGCACACACTTGCATATTTTCCACTCCTTAAGGGCCACAATAATCTCTTCCATGTGGAATGTAGTGGTGTTTATGATTTATTATTTTGCTGTAGGTGGAGGCTGTTTCAAGGGCTTCAACAGGTAACAAAAGGAAAAGAAAACAGAAAGAAAATAGCAGATAACCATTGCAAACTTAATCAAATAGTAGCCACAATCCCAGTGCTATCTGCAAATGGCATGGCAGCAGACCAGTGCAGTGTGAGGCTACTGAGGTCATGAGTGAGTTCTTTTCTACCTCCATCTGAAAGCCCTTCTGAACAGACAGCAATTGCAGGACGCATTCCCAACCTTGCCCCAGGGCTGTATCGAACTTCCTGCTTTCTTTCACAATATGCCCACTGATGATATATGCAGGTTGCAGAGTCAGAAATGAACGCTACCAAGTTTTAGGTAGCCGTCACATCAGTGAAGTCTAGTCATCTGGGAATTGTCACGAATGTTCCTTCCAAGGAGAAGAATAAGTTATTGTACCTTGCACCTTCTTCCACTAAGACAGAAACATAGTACCTGGAAAGCCTTTTGGATCTGGGAGGCAGCATATACCACACTTTGTAATTGTGCTTCAATTCACAGACCAAGTGACATGAAAGGCTGCCAGTTTTAAGTAGAATCTGTAAAAGAAGATTCTGCAGCAGATTCATGCTATGATGCAAATACCGTTGTTACTTGGACCGTGTGACTTATCAGGTACCACAATACCACAGAGATATCCATGGTACATGAAGATGCCTAGGGATTCTCTGGTGAAGGCTATTAGGAGAGTCACAGTGCTGTTCCCTGGGGTTCTACAGCAAGACCCTGCTATCTACTGAAGAGTATTAAACCGCTGCTGAGCAGAACTTCTTGTCATGCTATTGGGCTCCTGTAGAAAAGGAGCATATGGCCATAGGTCAATTCTAAGTGTCTCTGTGATGAAAACCACTCATCATGAGTGGGGCAAACATTTTCATCCTTCCCCAAAATGTCCTTGGACTCCTTTGAAGTCCTCCCGCCTATCCCTTCCCTTTCCAGGGACAAGCATTTACCTTCTTTCTGTCACTCTAGATTAACTTGCATTTCCTAAAATTTTATACAAATTAAGCCACATGTAGATGGTCCCAGACTTACAATGGTTTAATTTACAATGCTGCAAAAATGATACACATTCCATACACTCCTCAATTTAGGATGGAGTTATGTCCAGATAAACCTATTGTAAATTGAAAATATCCTAAGTCACTTTTGATGTAAGATTTTGACTTAGGTGGACATAACCCCCTCATAAGTGGAGAAGTATCTGTAGCAAGACTCCAATTCTTCTGACTTTATTCACTTAGCATAATATTACTGGATCCATCTGTGTTGTGTGTATCGCTGGTTTACTTTCCTTTTATAGCTGTATGGAGATATCACCATGTGTTTATCCATTCATTTGTTAATGGATGTTTAGAGTGGTTCCAGTTTTTGACTGCTACAAATAAAGCTGCTGTGAATATTCTTTGTATGAATATGCTTTTATTTCTCGAGTCAACATCTAGAATTGAAATTGCTGGTTCATATGAAAGGTGTAGGTTTAGCTATTTAAGACACTGCCAAATTGTTTTCAGAAAGTTGTTTCTTTCACTTTAAATTCCCACCAACAGTGTGTGAGAATTCCAGTTCTTCCTCACCCTCATCAACATTTAGATGGTCAATCTTTATGACTAGACACATTTAAATAGGTGTGAGGTGGTATCGACATCTTCTTTGGTGAAGCTTGTTAAAATATTTTGCCATTTTTATGGGGTTGTTTACTTGTTATTCACTTTTAGAGTAGTTTACAATTCTGGATACAATTTTTTTGGTCATATGTAGGATTTAAAACATTTTCTCCTGGATTGTCTCTTCACTTCTGCTTTAATAAAGTTAAATTTATCAACTTCTTTATGGATTTTGTTTTGGTGTCATGTCTAAGAAATCTTTGTCTAAACCAGTCACTCTTTTCTCTTGTTTTCTTCTAAAAGTTTGATAAATTTAGGTTTTGTATGGAGATCATAGATTCATTTGAATTAATTTTGGCAAATGGCATGAGCTATTAATTGAACTTCACATGTTTTAGCTTAAGGATATCCAGTTATTTTGGGGGTCATTTATTTAAAATGACTATCCTTTCTCTACTGAATTGCCTTTGCACCTTCATCAAAAATCACTTGTCTATAAATAAGTGGTCTATTTCTGGACTTTCTACTTACTTCACACTTTTAAATTGTCTGCTGAAACAATAATACCTTTCTGTCTTGAATACTATAGCTTTATAATAAGTTGAAATCAGATAGTGTTATTACTCTAATTTTTTTTTGACTTTGATGTTGTTTTAGCTATTCTAAGTACATTGTAATTCCACATAAATATTGAAATCAGCTGTTCAATTTTTTAAAAAATAAATGCTTGCTGGATCTTTGAAATTTCATTGAAGCTATAGGTTAATTAAGGGGAGAAGTGACATCTTACTAATATTAATTCAGTCTTCTTACCCATGAACATGGTATATCTCTCCATTTATTTATACTTAGGCCTTTAATTTCTATCAGGAATATTTGCTAAGGTAGAGTGAACAGGTCTTGCACATCTTTTGTAAGATTTATCCCTAAGTTTTATTGAATTTAATTTAATTTTTAAATGTATATTTATAATATCTATAAATACAATTTACTTTTGTATATTGATCTTGGGTCCTGCCATGTTGCTAAACACATATTAGTTCCAGAATATTTTTTGCATGCTTTATCAGATTTTCTAAACAGGTGTTCATGTTGTCTAAAAATAATTTTGAATTTTTCCGTCTCAAACTTGATGCCTTTTATTTCTTTTTCTTGCCTGTTTTCACTGAGTAGACTTTCCAATACAATGCTGAATAAAAGTGGTGAGAGCACGTATGCTTAGGAGGAAAGCATTCAGCCTTTTACAATTGTGTCTGACATTAGCTTTAGGTTTGACATAGATTTCTTTTTCAGATGGAAACAGTTCTCTTTAATTTCTAGTTTGCTGAGTACTTTTATCAGGAATGGATGTAAGGCTTTTTCCAAGTACTTTTTCTGCACATATTAAGTGATTAATGTGGCTTATCTTTTTCAGTTTGTTGGTGAGGGAAATTATATTGCTGGATTTTCAAATGTTAGATCAACTCTAGAATCCTGAGACAAACCCCATTTGGTTGTGTTTATTATAATGTTGTATAATTGAAGCGGATTTGCTGGCACTTTGCTTACAATTTTTACATCTATGTTCCTGAGGAATATTGGTCTATGTTTTATTTTTTGTAATATATTTGTTTTGTTTTCATATCAGAGAGTAATGTGGCTTCATATGTAGATCTGGGAAGCATTGCTTCCTTTTCAATTTTCTAGAGTGTTTCTGTAGAAATGAATCATTAAATTTTATTTTATTTTTTTTATAGAGACAGGGCCTTGCTCTGTTGCCCAAGCTGGAGTGAAGTAGCACACTTGAATTTCTGAGCTCAAATGATCCTCCTGTCTCAGCCTCTTGAGTAGTTGGGACCACAGGTGTACATCATCATGTCCAGCTGATAAGTTTTTTTAATAGTTCATAGAATTCACTAGTGAATACATCTGTTCCAATACATTTCATTGTGGAAATATTCTCAATCAAAGGCTCTATATATATGTAGGGATATTTACATTATCTATTTTTTCTTGAGTGAGCTTTGAGAAGATAGCAAATAATTTGTCCATTTCATATACTTTTTCAAATCTATTGGCATAGATTTTTCCATAATATTTCTTAACTATTCTTTTAATATCTGTAGAATTTATAGTGATGACATCTCTCTAATTCCAGATATCGAGACTTGAATCTCTTTCTTTATTTCTGATAAATGAGCTGAAGGTTTATCAAAATTTTTAATATTCTCACCACATCAGTTTTTGATTTTATTTTTTTCTATTTTTTGTTTTCTATTTTATTTATTTATGGTTTGCACTTTATCTGTTTTAGTTTTCTATTGCTACAAGCCAAATTGCTAAGCTTACTAGCTTAAAACAACACAAATTTATTATTTAATTATTTAATAAATGTATTCTTTATTATAATTTTTTCATGGGTCAGAAGTCTGGGCATGGATCCTTGTATAAAGATCTTACTATGCTGAAATTGAGATGTCATTTGGGCTGTGAGCTCATCTGAGGCTCGGGTCCCCAAGCTCAAAAATTCAGGAGCAAAAACAAGAATTCAGTGCCTTACAGCTGTAGTTCCCACGTTCTCACAGGCTGTTGGCCTAGGGTCACTCAGCTTCTACATGACACCTGTCTTCATTGCAGTTCACAGCATGTGTTTGCTATCTTCTTCAGGCCAACAAGAACCTTTTTCTGATGCTTCATCTTGTTTTAAAAGCTTACCTGATTAGGTCAGGTCCATGCAGGATAATCTTCTTCCTTTTGAGTAACATACAGTCAATTGACTGGTAACCTAATAACATGCAGAATTTCTTTTGCCATACAAAGTATCATAATCCTAGAAATGATAGCCTAATATATTTACAGATCTTGACCACATTCAAGAGGAGAGTTTTCTACAGAGCACGTATACCAAGGGGCAAGGTTTCTGGAGGCCATCTTAAATTCTGCCTACCACATTATCATTTCCTTTTTTTCTTATTTTTGATTTAATTTGATTTTCTTAAAGTAGAAGGTGAAATAATTGAGACCTTTGTTCTTTCCAAAACAGCACTATAAATTTTCCCCATGTACTGCTTTAACACATTCCACAAATTTTGATACCTTATATTTTCATTGAGTTTGAAATGTTTTCCAATTATTCTTTTGATTTCTTCTTTAGCCTATGACTTATTTAGAATTGTGTTACTTAGTTTCCAAATATTTTGAGATTTTCCAGAAATCTTTCAGTTATTGATTCAGTTCCATTACAGTCACAGAACATACTTTGTATGATCTGGATCTGTTGGTTTTAATTTACTAAGACTTGTTTTATTACCCAAAATGTCATTTATCTTAGTAAATGTTTCAATGTTCTTGTGCACTTGAATTCAGCTATTTGGCTGTTGTCAGATGGAGTGTTCTAGAAATGTCAATTAGGTCAGGTTGATTGATAGTGCTGTTTACATCATCTATATGCAAATTGTTTCCTACCCATTTGTTCTATCACTTATTGAGAGGGGATATAGATATCACTTATAATGGTGGATTTGTCTATTTCTTCTTGCAGGTCTGAGTTATTGCTTCCTGTATTTTGAAGCTCCGCTATCGGTATATAAACATTAAGGAGTGATATGTCCTTTTGATGAATTGGTCTTTTGGTTTGAAATCAATATTTGATATAAAACAGACCCCTTTGCCTCATTCCTGATACTTTTTGGCATCCCACCACGTGGCTACTCTTTTTCATGTTATGACCGTCAGTGTGTTGGCAATGGCAGTAACTGCACAAGCGCAGAGAGAGGAACTTGGAGAACAGACACCTTAGACTCTAGGACTACCAGAGCATGATCTCCTCTGAGAGGTCACCTGTGATACAAAAGCTTAGCACTTTTATCACAAATCTCTGATGTATGTAGGAAGAAAAAAATAGCATTTATTGAGCGCTTACCCTGCTCCAGGCATAGCAGTTACACTCGCATTACTACTGCCCTTACTAATAGGGATATGATTTGTTAATCTCATCAATTGCCAAGCCACTGTGCTAAGCACTTTTGATGTTTTGTTTTGTTTTGTTTTGTTTTTTTTGAGATGGAGTCTCTCTCTGTCACCCAGGCTGGAGTGCAGTAGCATGATCTCAGCTCACTGCAACCTCCACCTCCTGGATTCAAGCAATTTTTCTGCCTCAGCCTCCCGAGTAGCTGGCATTACGGGCACCCACCACCATACCTAGCTAGTTTTTCTATTTTTAATTGAGACAGGGTTTCACCATGTTGGCCAGGCTGGCCTCGAACTCCTGACCTCAGGTGATCCACTTGCCTCAACCTCTCAAAGTGCTGAGATTACAGGAGTGAGCCACCGCATCAGGCCAGCACTTTTTACAGATAGTCTCCTATAGTCTTCACGGCAATTCCGTGAAATATATCTTAATTAGTTTCATTTTACAAAAGAAAAACAAGGTCAAGTTTCATTGAATTTAATGGATTAGTCAAGGACTACTTAGTTTATAAATCAGGGTTACACACATGAGTGGTAGGCAGAATCCTAAAGATGCCCCTTCAAAATTCTCCTTCCCTGTTCATTCTATCAAACAATCTGGTACTACTGTGGAGACATTTTGCAGATGCAGTTAAGATTACTGAATACAGCGGTTGGCTTTAAGGACAGGGAGTGTATGTTGGACTATTCAGATGGGCCAATTGCAACGAGTCCTTAAGAGCAGAAGAGGAAGGCAGGCAAGTCTGCCAGAGAAAGGTAGCAGAGGGAGGTCAGAGAAGGTCGAAGCATGAGAAGGACTGAACTTGCTATGGCTGGCTTTGAAGATGAAAGAACAAGAGTGAGCCAAGGAGTAGGAGGCCTCTGAAAGCTGCGAATGAATCTCATTTGACAGCCAGCAAAGAAATGGGGATCTCAATCATAGGACAATATGAAACTGAATTCTGCCAACAGTCTGAATGGCTTAGAAGCAGGATCGCCCCCAGAGCCTACAGTTAAGGAGCAGAGCCCTGGGGACAGCCTGATTTTGGCCTTGTGAACCTCAGAGCAGAGCAGCAGCTCGGCCGAGCTGTGATGCACACTGACTGTAAGATCGTAAGTGGGTGCTGCTTTCAGCCACTTCTCTGGTGGTATCTGTTAGGGTAATAGACAAGGAACATGCATGCCTGCATGTCTCCGAAGTCCACGCCACTGCAGGGATGAAAAGAATAAATGTCCGAAAATTAACTTCAGTTATTCGAGAATAAACTGTATTTTATGTCAGCCCCACTGATGTCAGAAAGCTCAATTCAGATAATACTCAGTATTATTTAAAGAATATTTATGTGCAGTATAAATGTGTACTTTTAAACCAACAACTCTAAATTCAAGAGAGCTTTAGTGCTTTTTATTCATTAACATACAGAAACTAACATGAGAAGTTTGCTCCGCTCACTTTATGTGGGAAAAACAGATCTAAACAAAGAATCCAAGTGTGATAAAGACAGCAGAGAAATAGTCTCCCCACACCCATGTTCTGGCTTCATTTCACTTTGAATTTATTGTAATCTGTGGTTAGAAGCATGATAGTGAGTAAAAGTGTCACATGGGCAAAAATTGATTCCCTCTTCATTCCTATCTCCCAGTCACAACTCATGACAGCCTCACCTGTTCACACTCACACCTCGTGTGCTCTGGTTGGACCCAGTCATCATAGCTGTGGACCTGGCAGAGACATGCCAGTCTAGACTACTGAGGAAGGAAAACTTAAATTCAAAGTTTTTAAAGGAAAGACCTGTCCCTAATGTCTGGGCTTGGATATCGCTTCTAGGTGCAGTCCATAGGACAAAGGACATGTGTTTGAGAAATAGAAAAGGATGGTGGTTTTGAATCTTACTTAGCTCATACCCTTACTGGCTGTATAGTACGGAGGATTATTCTATCTTCTTTTGGTTGCATTTCCTAATCTATAAAATGTATATAGTAACAACAATAAAAAGTCTTTTAAAACCTGTTCTTGGTAGCTACCATGTATGCAGGGCCTGCTCTGGGCTAGGCAGCCATGATGTCAGGTGGCTACACTTGAGATAAACGCCCTCATCTCCTCTTGTTCCTGCCTGCTCCTCCGATTCTGCAGCCCAGGCTCCCGCTGCTCTTCCTCAGTCGGTGCTCACGTCATCATTCACAGCATGGGCCTCAGAGCCTGTCTCCGTGTCTCAGACAGTGGGTGTGGGGCAGACATGCCTGACCAGCAATCATTAAAGGACTGGCAAAGCTTAGTAAGTGAGTACAAAACACTTGGCTGCTGTTATTATATGCAGGCTGCAAAACTCGCTTTGTCAGTTAAAGCTGCAAGTGAATTCACTGAAGGGTCTTAGCACACCTAGCCTCTCTGAGATGGCCAGAGCTGAGGGCCTAGAGGCACCACAGCCAAGATCCTGTCCCAGACATGGCTCTACAGCCCAGACCTGATGCTCACAATACCTGTATTGGGCTATAAAGCCAGAAACTCTGCTGCAACAGCCCCCCACACTCTGGCTGCCACTGCCACCACTGTCATCAGAAGCAGATCCCGCAGTCTCCCTTATGGCCCTGTGCTCTGCTTTGAGGTTTCTTGCTGGTGCTTTCAGTTGAGATGCCTTCACCACATGCTGGCCCAGATCCAGAGGGAATGTGAGGAGGTGAATCCCCGGCCCCGTCTTGGAGATGCGGGGCTTGTAAGGTAAGAAATTCCTGAAATGTCAGATGATTGTTCAAACAATAGTGGGAAACTTCAACACATGAAAGATGTTCTCTAATTTAATAATCAATTTAATTAGATGTTCTCTAATTTAATAATCTGCATGTGCATTTGGCATACTATGGAATGGAGGCAGTTCCATGCTGAACATTGGGGTCAGGGGAATAAGAAAATACATGATAGAGAAGATTTCATCACAAAAAGTGGGATCCTTTGCCCCTGCTGAGGCTGACCTAGCAAGCATGCAGTGGGGTGAGATTGTGGCATGCACGAAGCCACTTGTTTCCTCACTGGTGTAGATGAACAATATGGGCAGCTGGCACACTATTTGGAAAGTGAGGCCAGAGTGACACCTTCGTCCTCCAGACAGCCAGGCTTCTGGTAGGACTTACAATTTCAGAAAGAGGCCTTCAAATATTCAGCATAAACAAAAATAAGAATAACAGCCAGATTAATAAAAAAGCATAAACAAAAATAGGAATGATAGCAGATTAATAAAAAAGAAAAGTGAGAAGAATCAAATAAATGCAATAAAAAACGATAAAGGGGATATTACCACTGATCCCACAGAAACACAAACTACCATCAGATATTACTACAAACAGCTCTACTCACATAAACCAGTAAACTGGGAAGAAATGGATAAATTCCTAGACATTCGTACTGTACCAAAACTAAATCAGGAGGAAGCTGAAACCCTGAATAGACCAATAACAAGGACTGATGTTGAGGCAACAATCAATAGCCTACCAACCAAAAAAAGTCCAGGTCCAGGGGGGTTCACAGCCAAATTCTACCAGATGTACAAGGAGGAGCTGGTTCCATTCCTTCTGAAACTGTATCAAACAATATAAAAGGAAGGAATCCTCCCTAACTCATTTTATGAGACCAAAATCATCCTGATACCAAAACCAGGCAGAGACTCACCTAAAAAAGAAAACTTCAGGCCAATATCCATGATGAACATCGATGCAAAAATCTTCAATAAAATACTGGCAAACCGATTGCAACAGTACATCAAGAAGCTTATCTATCATGACCAAGTAGGTTTCATCCCAGGGATGCAAGGCTGGTTCAACATACGCAAATCCATAAATGTAATCCATCACATAAACGGAACCAAAGACAAAAACCACATGATTATCTCAATAGATGCAGAGAAGGCCTTTGATAAAGTCAACAGCCCTTCATGCTAAAAACTCAATAAACTAGGTATTGATGGAATGTATCATAAAATGATAAAAGCTATATATGACAAACCTACAGCCAATATCATACTGAATGGGCAAAAGCTGGAAGCATTCCCTTCGAAATCAGGCACTAGACAAGGATGCCCGCTCTCACGACTCCTATTCAATATAGTATTGGAAGTTCTAGCCAGAGCAATCAGGCAAGAAAAAGAAATAAAGCGTATTCAAATAGGAAAGGAGGAAGTCAAACTGTCTCTATTTGCAGATGACATGATTGTATATCTAGAAGACCCACCATCTCAGCCCAAAATCTTCTCAAACTGATAAGCAACTTCAGCAAAGTCTCAGGATACAAAATCAACATGCAAAAATCACAAGTATTCCTGAGTACCAATAACAGACAAACAATGAGCCAAATCAAGAGCTAACACCCATTCACAATTGCTATGAAGAGAATAAAATACCTAGGAACACAACTAACAAAGGATGTAAAGGACTTCTTTAAGGAGAACTACAAACCACTGCTCAATGAAATAAGAGAGGACACAAACAGATGGAGAAATATTCCATGCTCATGGTTAGGAAGATTCAACATTGTGAAAATGGTCATACTGCCCAAAGTAACCTATAGATTCAATGCTATCCCCATAAAGCTACCAATGACTTTCTTCACAAAACTGGAAAAAACCACTTTAAACCTCATATGGAATCACAAGAGATCCTGCATAGCCAAGACAATCCTAAGCAAAAAGAACAAAGCCGGAGGCATCACACTGGCAGAATTCAAACTCTATTACAAGGCTACAGTAATCAAAACAGCATGGTACTGGTTCCAAAACAGAGACACAAACCAATGGAACAGAACAGAGACCCCAGAAGAAACACCACACATCTACAACCATCTGATCTTTGACTAACCCAGCAAAAACAAGCAATGGGGAAAGGACTCCATGTTTAATAAATGGTGTTGGGAAAACTGGCTAGCCATGTGCAGAAAGCAGAAACTGGACCTTACACTAAAATTAACTCCAGATGGATCAAAGATTTAAACATAAAACCTAACACCATAAAAACACTAGAAGAAAACGTAGGCAAAACCATCCAGGACATAGGCATAGGCAAGGACTTCATGACTAAAACACCAAAAGCATTGGCAACAAAAGCCAAAATAGACAAATGGGATCTAATTAAACTTCAGAGCTTCTGTACAGCAAAAGAAACCATCATTAGAGTGAATTGACAACCAGCAGAATGGGCAAAAATTTTTGCAATCTACCCATCTGACAAAGGGCTAATATCCATCATCTACAAAGAAGTAAAACAGATATGCAAGAAAAAAACAAACAACCCCATTCAAAAGTGGGCGAAGGATATGAGCACTTTTCAAAAGAGGACATATATGAGGCCAAGAAACATATGAAAAAATGCTCATCATCACTGGTCATTAGAGAAATGCAAATCAAAACCACACTGAGATATCATCTCATGCCAGTTAGAATCGCGATCATTAAAAAATCGGGAGACAACAGATGCTGAAGAGGATGTGGAGAAATAGGAACATTCTTACACAGTTGGTGGGAGTGTAAATTAGTTCAACCATTGTGGAAGACAGTGTGGTGATTTCTAAAGGATCTAGAAATAGAAATTCCATTTGACCCAGCAATCCCACTCTTGGGTATATATCCAAAGAACTATAAATCGTTCTTCTATAAAGACACATGCACATGTATGTTCATTGCAACCCTGTGTACAATAGCAAAGACCTGGAACCAACCCAAATGCCCATCAATGATAGACTGGACAAAGAAAATGTGGTACATATACACCATGGAATACTACGCAGCCATAAAAAACCATGAGTTCATCTCCTTTGTAGGGACTTGGATGAATCTGGAAACCATCATTCTCAACAAGCTGACCCAAGAACAGAAAGCCAAGCGCCTTATGTTCTCACTCATAGGTGGGTGTTGAACAACGAGACCACGTGAACTCAGGGAGAGGAGCATCACATACAGGGGACAGTTGTGGGGGGGTAGGGGAGAGACAATGGGGGTGGGGTGGGAGGGGAGGGTGGGGAGGGATAACATGGGGAGAATTGCCAGATACAGTATGCACCTAAAGTAAAATAAATAAATAAATATACATATAGTAATTTCTTCACAATTGTTAATATGTTGCTTCACATCACAGCTTAACATGAGCCTTTAACAAATGGAGAGTCTGTTTTTGTCTTTTGAGTATACTCTCAGTTTGTCAAAGGCTCATGTTAAGCTTTTGATAACACATTTGAGGTTTTCTGAATGACTTTAAAAACAAAATACCATAGATTTTCCAGGCAGCACTCCTACTTCCTATTCATTAATCTTTACTCACCCTATCTTCTAAATCTGAAGATCTTCCTAGATGATTAGCTAGCAATTTAATCATACCACAATAATATTGTTTCATGGAACATCAGTATCTTAATCTAAAATAATAATCATAATAAAAATCTCAGGGATGATTTTGGAGCCCTCAGCCTTTCAATAGAAATGCTATCAATAGAAAGATGCCTATGGATTGAGCCAGCCCTGTTACTTGGCTGGAGATTCCTTTTCTCAATCAGACAGAGACCACTTGGAAAGGAATGGAACTGTAGGGCCCAGTGTGTTCTGGGTGGGACAGCCAGAGTTTTCCAGCAGGTCATAAAAAAGGGACACGGGTATAAAAACGCACACACAGATGCATGCGCACACACACACACACACACACACACACACACACACAATGCAAATGTTGGCTTTCAAATGATTTCTATTTTATTTCTCATTTGAAATAAATAAATTAGATATTCATTTGAATATATTTTCTTAATTGAACTTATTATTAGCTAAACACTAATTTAAAATAATTTCAAGGAAGATACATATTTTCTCAATGAAGAGGCGTCACCTCCTTCCCATCCCACCAGACGTACAAGTGCCATAATACATAAGAACTTGGGGCCTGGCAGTAATCAGCAGCTGGAAGTCAAACTTCTGGCAAGGTGCATGTCTGGACATTAAAATTAGAGCAGCAATATCGAGCTCCTTGGTTTGGATGTCTTTTGTTTAGACTTTTTTTGTTTGTTTCTTTTGCCTCAGGATAAAAAGAAAGAAAAATATGCCTGAGAATTGTTTAACTGGCTTTGGCAGAAGTCTCCAATCTGTATGTGTATATATATGTATATATATATATATATATATATATAGAGAGAGAGAGAGAGAGAGAGAGTCTTATATAACTCTGACCTAATGAACTGTACAATGACATCAATGCTAATAAGAAAAAGGCAGTAGGATTGAGAATTGGTGGCAAAGAACGATAGAACACATCTCTTTTCACTTCACCACACTTCATAACTGTACCAAATGGTAGATATGAGGCTGAGAAGACATTTGGGATGGGGTGAGGGAGGCAGGGAGTCTGTTCTACTCCAGTGAGAACTGAGTCCATTAACAGAGTGTAATCAGATTAGTTTTTCTAAGCCAGTGACTCTCAAGGTGGAATCAAAGTGTGGACCCGGGCTTTCTATAAATTTGTCAAGGGATTCATGTGGTCAAAACTACTTTCATAATAAAACTAAAATGCTCTTTGTCTTTTCACCATATTGACATTTGTCTTAAAAGGATTAAAAAAATGCTGGCATTTGAGCACGAATCAAACAAATGGCAAAAACTGCTCCAAAAAAATATGGTGAGATTCACGGCCACACAATCACTGTTAAGAAAAGAATGTCAGTTTCACTTAAGAATGCCATTGGTGAAATAGTATTGATTACATAGTGGCTTGTTACTGTCTTCTTAACATTTTGTGGAGAAACGGTATCTCCTGCATGCTCAAGTAGGATGGACAGGTGCCCTGGGCAGCTCCTGTGACCACTTCAGTTGCAATAAATGCAATTGTTATTGAAATAACAACTGACAAGCTTCTGTTATTCAGACAGGTTTTGGCCAAAAATTTCCTTACGAAAATGAAAAGAGTCTGTTGCTTTAAAGAAAATGATAGGGGCTGGGTGCATTGGGCTCACGCCTGTAATGCCAGCACTTTGGGAGGCCGAGGCGGGTGGATCACAAGGTCAGGAGTTTGAGACCAGCCTGACCAATATGGTGAAACTCTGTCTCTACTAAAAACAGGAAAATTAGCCAGGCATGCTGGCATGCACCTGTAGTTCCAGCTACTCAGGAGGCTGAGACAGGAGAACTGCTGGAACCCAGGAGGCGGAGATTGCAGTGAGTCAAGATTGCACCACTGCACTCCAGCCTGGCGGAGAGAACGAAAAAAAAATAAAAAGGAAAAAAGAAAATGGACGGTATTGGTTGCTAATGATAAAAGTTTTGAGTGAATATTAGCATTTTCAAAAACCTACAACCATCATGATGAGCCTGATGACTTCCTAGTTTTAAAGAATTTGTAAGAGGCCGGGCGCGGTGGCTCAAGCCTGTAATCCCAGCACTTTGGGAGGCCAAGGCGGGTGGATCACGAGGTCAAGAGATCAAGACCATCCTGGTCAACACAGTGAAACCCCGTCTCTACTAAAACTACAAAAAATTAGCTGGGCATGGTGGTGCGTGCCTGTAATCCCAGCTACTCAGGAGGCTGAGGCAGGAGAATTGCCTGAACCCAGGAGGCGGAGGTTGCGGTGAGCCGAGATCGGGCCATTGCACTCCAGCCTGGGTAACAAGAGCGAAACTCCGTCTCAAAAAAAAAAAAAAAAAAAAAAAAAAAAAAAATTTGTAAGATTTGTGGTGAAAATAACAATTGCAAATTTCTTTATATGGTATAAGAAAATGCATCAACATTTACAAAATCAGCATAAAGCTTTGAGTCGATATTTTCCAAATGATAAACGTGTCATTTAACACAGTCATGCAAAGATACATGATTCATTCCAAGTGAAAGATAGAACAATGAATTTCATGTAACAAAAATATTTCATTGATTTAGATACAAACTTCTCATTGCAGTTAAACTTTAGAAAATTGCTATTTGTCTAGTTTTGGTGTACTGTCAATGAAGAATATATATAATAATCTGGAAAACTATTAATGTAATCTTTTATTTTCCAAATACATTGTCCATCTCTGTGAGGCTGGATTTTCTTCATCTACTTCATCTTAAAAAACATGTTGCAACCTATTGAATGTGAAAGCAGATGTGAGAACCGAGCTGCTGTTTATTAAGCTATGTGGCTACGCACGGAGGGGGAACCCAGGGAGAGCCTGGTGGCCTCCTTGAATGAAGGGATAAAACTAAGAGTTTGGGGAGGGCAACACAGCTGATTTCACAGAGAAGGAAGACCTAGAGAAGTGTTTCACACAAACAGTGAGCCCTGGAGATCTTTGCCCTTGAGTGTTCAGCTAAGTACTAATCACTGCACACCCGTGAAAAAATTACCAAATGCTAGGGAAAAAAAAGAAAAACCAAAAGGAAAGGAGGAAATGAAGCAGGAGCTCACAGCAGGTGGGAATATTTTCTGTTCCCAGTAGCCAGGGTGAAACACCTCATAATTCATGGGGCATCGGGTGGAGTACTCAAATGTCCACACGGAACACTTACCAAGATTGACCATGTTCTCAGCCATGAAACAAATCCCCCAGATTTAAAGGAATCCAAGTCATACAAAGTATGCTCTTTGCCCTCAACGAAAATAATTTAAAGGTCAAAAACAGAAAAATATCTGGAAAATCCCTAAATATTTAGAAACTAAGTAGCATACTAAATAGCCCATGGAAAGAAGGGGAAATAGAAAGTATTTTGAATTGAATGACAATAAAATTAACAATCGCCTATTCAGACTGATAAACAAAAAAGAAAGCATACAAAATGTACTAATACCAGAAGTGAGAGAGATGACACAATAGACTACTAATGCTGAGAATAATGAGGGAAACATGGATAACACGATAAAACAAAATCAATAATGAAGATAAAACAGGAAAGTCCTTGAAAAAGACTCCCTAACCATGCTTACTCAAGAAGAAATTGAGAAATTGAATACCACTATATTTATCAATGCAGTTGAAAAGGAAGCTCTAGGCTCAGATGTCTTCATTGGCTAATTCTACTAAGCATTTAAAGAAATAATAGCAATTATATACAGTTTCTTCCAGAAATTAGAACATTAGAGGATATTTTCCAACTCATTCCATGAGGTCACCATTACTCTGATAAATATTCCTCATAACCATAAATGTAAAAATGAATAAAATCTTAATAAATGACATTCAATCATACATGAAATGGTAGCCCATAGCATAAAAATAATAAGCACAGGAATTAATCTGGAAAAGGCTTGCAAGACTGACACACACAAAAATACAAAACATTGTGGAGAAAAAGTAAAGACAAAAATAAATGAAGAGATTGACAAATTTGCAGATCAAGACTCAATGCAGTTAAGATCTAAATTCTTCCCACACTGATCTATAAATTCAGTGCAATCTGTTTATAATCCCAGAATACTTTTTTATAGAAATAAAAAAGCTGATTCTATAATTCAGATGGAAAGGCAAAAGACTGGGTAGCCAAACAACTTTGCAAAGAATGTACAGTATTAAGGTCTCACATTACCTGACTGAAAAATCTCAGTATAAAGCTACAGTAATCAGGTGAGTATGCTATTGGAATAAAGACAGACAAATAGATTAGTGAAGTAGAATATAGAGTCTTGAAATTGACCCACACATAGATAGTCAACTCACTTTAATAAAAGATACAAAGGCAATTTGGTGGAGAAAAAATAACTTATTCAATAAATAGTACTGAGATAACTGAATATCTATGTGAAAAAAAACCAGTATGATTCAAATCTCACACTTTATCTAAATATTAACTCAAGAATAATAATAGACCTAAATATAAAGCTAAAGCTATGAAACTAAAACTCTAAAAGAAAAGGACAAAGTTTTTGGGACATTAGGTTAGGCAGAGATTTGTGTGGACATATGCTGTTATTTCTCTTGGGTAAATACCTAAGAACATAACTTCTGAATTATACGATATGTGCATATTTCATTTTCCATCAATGACTGGACTATAGTATAAATGAAGAAATTACAAATTGTTATAATTGGTTTATATTGTTCTATTGATGAATTCATTGACAATTTTGGGTGTCCTTTAGTGACATGCCATAGCACTCTGCTCTGGAGAACTACAGAGGGTGCTCTCATGTCTTTGGCTAAGCACAGTTAATGAATGCATTAGAGGAAACTTCTCTTGACTAAACTAGGACAATCCAAATGAATTATCCAGATGAACAATCCAAGCAAATGGAACAATCCAAACCAGTGGAACAACCCAAACAGTTCCCTGAGGGTCAGGAATGGGTCCTGTTGTCAACAGCCAGAGTGGAAAACTCGAGGAAGAGTATGGCAATGGACTCCCTGGGTTTTCTTTTCATCTCCCAAATATCCCAGACTAGGTGCTGGAGAGATTTCCAACTTGGAATTACCAACAGGTATAGACAAAAAAAAAAAAAAAGCCCAAGTAGAGTCTGGGCCAAAGGTCTGAGAAAGGATGGCCCAGGCAAGACAGCCTGTCCTGGCCCTTACTGAGCAGAAGGACATGCAGGCCCACACCTCCTACAATGCCAGCAGCAAAGAGAGACCATATTCTTGTCTTTCCCAACATACCTCATCTACCTCCCATAGCAGAAAGTGGCCCAGCTAGGTCTTCTCCTCTCCAACAGCACTGCCAGAGATTAAGCTGGCTGTCCCCTGGAACCAAGTCACCTGGATAACAGGCCCAGTGACCTTCAACCCTACCTGGAGGCATTGGGCATAGCAGGAAGCTTCTTCTGTCCCTGGGGGTGATACCATCAAGGATTGAGTAGGAGCCCTGTCAGCTCTTAGTACCCTGGAGGGCTAAATTCTCTCTACCTGCATCTTACATGTCCTACTCAACAGCAAAAGGCCAGGGGAAATGCATTCTGCATTAGAATTATTCTGCAGATAGAACTGTCAGGGTCACCACATGCAGGGGTCTGTCCTGCAGACCCTGACTTGGTGACAAATGAATAAAGTAACTGACACACAGATATTATGCTTTTCCAATTCAGCTGAGGGTCCATGGCTGCTTACAAACTCCCCAGAGAGTGCTGTAAACAGTTGCAACTGCCAGCCCCCACCAGCTAGGGAGACTTGCATTTATTTAGTAAAGTTTAATTGACAAAGGCTTGAGCCAACACCACTAGAGCAAAGAGATTAAAGGACAGGTTCTGATGCCCAAAGCAAACACCATTAGAGGGTAATATCCCTGGTCAGCCTCCCCATGAAAGGGCCGTCTGGCTCAAAGTTTAGTTTTAAGACCATATGAGTAAACAAGTTATTTAGGTAAACTCCCCACATACCCTAGCTATTTGCTTTACTTATTAACTAAGTGTAAAGGGGATTTAGGCTGCCTTCAGCCAAGAACTATAGAAAAAGCCCTTAGACCTTCCAAAATGGTTTGAGACTATATTTTATAACTTTCTCTAATATTTTTCCCTTAATATTTTTGCCACCACCCTGAATGAATTCCCACATAGAGCCAGCAGGGATTAAATGTAGCCCCAGTGGGGCCTGGTGAATGAAGCTGACCAGAATAGAAGGGCAACAACTCTATAAGCTAAATTATAATTGGACCCACAGCCCCAAAAGTCAGGCCAAACTTATATTCTAAACCTTAACAGAGAGAATGCATGCTAAAATAGAGGAATTAAATAGGATCTAGATTATCCTAAAATGATATCCAAAAATGTCCAGGATATAATTAAAAACTTATTTGTCTTAACAAATATGAAAAAAAAAATCTTACTGCTCTAAAAAATAAAATGGGGTGTGGCAGTGGCTCAGGCCAGTTGTCTGGGTGCATGAGGAGGCCCAAATTCTCATTTCAGCAATATGATCCTTCATGAAGGAAGGGAAATAAAGACATCCACAGGTAAAGGAAAACTAAGAGAACATTTCTCTTAATTTTAGTTCTCTTAATTTTTAAAATTAGAAGATTTACCAGCAGACCTACCGTTAAATAATGGCCAAAAGAACTTTTTTGAACAGAAAGTATATAATAACATAAGAATTATTGGAACCTCAGAAGGAAAAGAACAAAAGATGTGTAAAAATAGGAATTGAGTATAATAGAATATTATTCTCCTAATTAATTTATGAAGTCATATTTGATGATTAAAGCAGAAATCATAATGCCATCTGACATTGGGATATATATGTATACACACACACATATTATATACATATGCATATATACATATACATATATATGCATAGATATATATGAAGTCCTGAGACAATTATATTTTAAAAGTGGGGAAGGCAAAGGGAACAAAATGGATAAAGGTTCAACACCTTATTCAAAGCGTAAAACATTAATACCCATAGGCTATGATAAGTTCTATGTGTATAGCATTGTGACACCTAGAGAAGCTGCTAAGAAAATCATACAAAGCAATATGCCCAAAATCAGTATAAAGAAAACACAATAGAATCCTTCAAAATGTTCGGGTAACACACAGGAAGACAGAAAAAGAGAAACAGAGGAACTGAAAACATAGAATAAAAAGCAGAAAACATAAATAGCAGCCATAAGCCTTAACATATCCATAATTACTTTAAGAATAAATTGGCTAAACACACCAATTTAATATAGAGATTGGCAGAGTACATTAAAAACATCCCATGACCAAGCAGTATGCTGTGTGCATTGAAGTCACTTCAAACATAACAACACAGATAGGTAGAAAGTAAAGGGAAGGAAAAAGATACAGCATGCTACCTATAATAAGCAAATAATCAACCAACTGAATCTAGATAACATGTATAGAGGAATACACCACTGCAAAACAGCAGAATGCACATTTTTAAAGCATCCATGAAACATTAATCAAGATAGCCTATATTCTGGAGCGTAAAACAAACTTCATTAACTCAAATGGGTATTAATGTCTACCTGGAAGTGAAAGAGTACTAGCCTAGATATAGCAGTATGGAGGCAGGGAAACATTGAAATCCTAGATCCAGTGTACTGTCGTTCAAGTGGATAAGGTAAGTGAGGGGAAGGGATTTCCTGAAAAATATAACGTGGCTAGGGAGTTGGCTTACACTGACATCTTCAGAATGAAACTGGAAAGATGTGAGAGGAAGATGAGTTCAAACGTGTAAGAAGCCCAGGACAGTGCAGTAGGTGGGTGATGAGGGTCTGGAAAGGATGGGGTAAGTGGGTGGATGAGAAGACCAAGAAGTGGCTGACATTAGATACCTTAAATGTAAGCCCAGGGTTCTTTGGAGACAGGGATGACTCAACGTCTCATGTTGTTTCTGGCCTGTTGTTAAAAGAAGAGTGAGATTGTTTAAAATTTACAGAGGGTTTCTGTGGTCCGTTACAGGGATGACTACTTCATGGACCTTAGTTCACCCAAAGAGCAAAGTCTCTGAGGAATAAGAGTCTGAGGTGTGTCCATGTAGCTGCCTCTTAAACATGCCTCCACACACAGAAAGTTCCCACAAATGATGCTTGCCATGATTGTCCATTACATACCAAGGTGGAATCTTCCCAAAACAAAGACACTTTCAATACAATTCCCATTAAAAATGCTCATGCTTATGGAATAGTTAAGAAACAAAATTGAGATATAGAATAAACTTTGCAAAATAATGTTTTTAAAAATCAGATATTATTTTACCCATCAAAACGATTATACATGTATCGTAATTATGAAATGTATTTAAAAGTAATCTCTACATATATTTACCATGTACACATTCAATGTAGAGGTTTCAGATCAATTATATTTTCCTTAAAATTAAACTACCATAAAATTAACTTTATAGCACTCCAGAGGTAATGGATACAGAACTTTTGATAAAGCTGATTAGCAGTCTACAGAAACTTATAGACAAACTTTTCAGATAATCTAACATTGCCAATGCTTGGGAGCTCTAAAGTTGCTATGAAATCTTTATTAAACAATTGACAGCAGCTGCAAAGCAATTTCTTTAGCTTTAGGCAGAGTATTCACAATCGCTGACAAGGCTCCTATTTGGGTTTTTTATCCCTTTAACCTCCTAGAATTACTGAAATTGAACTTGCGAGTTCTAACACTAAAAGCCTCTTTATTTTCTTGATCTTATAATGTAATATTCTTTCCTCCCAAGGAAGATGAGCTAAGCAGTGGCTTTCTTTTATAATTACATTTTCAATGCAAACATTTTAGAAGCAGATGTTGCATGGGAAACAAGCCTTCTAACCATTTTCCTAAATATCTTAAGACTTTCTATAGAGCCTGCATTTTCAGTCTCAAGGATGATGGCCCTTCCTATGATTCTGTCTGCCCTTTAACTGTGCAGTCTCCTGAGCTGAAGTGTCTGGGCAGCAAGAGCTCGGGGACCCCTCCAGTCCCTGCCCCGTCTCCCACACTGCCAAGACGATTTGCACATGGGCAGGCAACAAAAGTTAATTCTCTTTTCCTCCTTAAATCTGCCAGCAGTTTGGACCTTTTTCATAAACATATGGTATGTTTTCCCCAAAAATAAATTTAAAGTCACCACTCTTTTTCTTACTTACTTGCCTAAATGTGGGTATCCAGAGCAATTATGAAGTGGTGTGTGTGTGTGTGTGTGTGTGCATGTGTATATGTGTGTGTGTGTGCATGCGTGTGTGTGTGCGTGTGTGTGTGTATGCATGTATAGCATAACACACTTTACCACACTTTATAGATTAACTTCCAAGGGAGAAAGGTAACTATCAAATTATTACATATATACACACGCATATATGTATACACATATACATATAATTATACTTTACATATAGAGAGAGAGTAAACATTTTCTTTTCATTGGTGGCATAATCCCTTTGAAAGATGACACTTGGCTGCCTTAGCAAAAGGAATACATAGTACTGGAAACATGTAGCATAACCTCAACGAATAATCTCTAATTTATTTTTGGGGGAAGCTATAAATTTGTTGGTAGAAACTTCCCCTGTATGATCAAGGTGCTTATATTCTCTAGTATAAAAAGAATTGTGCCCATGATATTCTCCAATTCCTACTCTCTGATACAGGCACCCATGTGTTTTAGTAATGTGTTAGTTACAAATGTAGCCTTCCTCTTGCCGTAGTCAAATCTCACTGATCTGAATTTATCAAAATATGAGTTTTTTAAAAAAATAAAAATAAAAAGCTTAGTGAACACAAAGTTCCACTGTGGTGTTCTGATGTGATTCATGGGTGTGCAGAATGAGAAAGAATTCTAAAAGCATTTTTAAAAGATAATCCCTTGTGAACATTTGTGGTCCTTTAGGAAAAAAGATTAAGCCCTTTCAGAGAGTCTGCTAAAATTATGCTTAGTGAATTTACTCACTAAATCTTTAAAATTATGACATTGAGTTACCACAAATTATTTTGGAATAAATATTGATATAAATAAATATTACTATACTGTGACATATTAAGCTTAAACCGTTTTTTCTCACTTGAACATGATGAAAAGCAGAAACTTGACAAGCCAAAATTCTCTACCATCATTGCTAATGCTGTATAAGAGCAAAGCTAGTGATTTTGCCAATTTAGCATTTGCTATGAAATAGCTGGGTTTTCTTCCTCTAAGTGATGCCCTTTCTGGTTAGAAACTGGAAAACATTCTAACTATCATGTCTCTGCTATATTTTGAACATTTCCATATTAAGTAAACTTGAGCTACCTAATATTACGTGTAAAATCTCTTTTTTTCTGACCCGATTTTCCTCCTCACTTTCAAGTAGGAATAAAGTCAAGTATTACAAGCTTAGGTGAAGTTCAATAATTGCCAAATTCACTGTGTGTAGCTGTGTAGAAACAGAACCACTCCCTGTGGCAAGCTGTGAGCAACTCAATCTACCTATAAACAAACTTCACAATTCGTACAGAAGACAGGGATTTTAGATGAGATGACTCCAAGAGGCCATCCAGGCCTATGTTTGGGACACATATACAGATTTCATAGGCTCCAGTATTCAGTAAGCTCTCTAGCCCAAGAAGTACTTGATAAATGTTTGTTGAATATATCAGCTGCTGCTAATTACAGGCTGTTTGAGGGCTCGGGCGTTTTCTTTTTTGGATTATTGCTATATCCCTGTTACCTGACATAGTGCCTGGCACATAGCTGGTGATCAGTAAAGATTTGTTGGTTGATGAATTATTTAGCAAATGTATAAACTGCTGACTGTGCAGAATCATGGAGTGGTTGATTCGAGAGTGTCAGCTCAATGTGCAGGTGTCAGGGTGCAAGTTGCAGCCCAGCCACTTAACAGGTATGTGACCTGGGACCAAAGGCTACTAATGAGCCCAAGTTTTCACACAGATTAAATGGGAGCAGTGTTTCTACCTATCTTATAAGGATACGGGCAGAATTGATAAAGTAGATGGGAAGGAGAGGATGTGTCTCTGAGGCTTGGCGAAGCAGGAGCCCTCCGTGGCAGTGCATTGGTGTCAAGGCTTCAGCCTGACCTCTCCAGGGGGTCGAAAAGACGGTTTCCAGATGCCAGAAGTCCTGGAGGGCCGACCCTGAAGAAGAAACCTCAGGTAGAGTCCTGGGGAAGCAGCATGGGATCCCAGCCTCAGTCCTGCCCAAATGGTGTTTGGGATCAAGACAACCACAGCACACCCAAGAGCAAAAACCTCACAGGAGCTCACTGTCCTGCAGGACATGTGCAGACCAACATCAAAGAAGATGGTCCTAACTCCTCCTGCCCTCTCCTCTCATTGAGAAATGTAGCCACACCACGACACAGGCTTGGAGAAGCCGGGAATGGGACTTAGCAAGGATCTCTGTCACTCCAACGCTGGCCTTTCTGGCCAAATCACTCATTCGGCCCTCCTTCCCAGATGCCCGTGGCAGTGGAATTGTGCACTGGCTTTCTTGTTAATCCATTCCTGCAACATGGCTGTGTCCTTATAAGTTACTTGGGAAAGAAAACCATCTCAGAAGATGCCACTCTGTACACACTCTTGAAAGCCCAGGCCATGCCACGTGTTCATGGTTTTATAGCTGTAAAGGGCAGCAATCCACAAAGTGCTGCTCAGAGCCAGTGCATTTGGTCCAGGCAAACAGTCAAGATTTTCTGCGCTTAGTGAAGAGCTTCATGAAGTGAGTGGGCCCAAAGAAGACGAGAGGAGGAAGAAAGATATCACATCTTTGAAGGTGCTCATTTTTGCCTTTATCACTGTAAATTTTTCTTCTTTGATAAAACACAAAATTCTCGTACCATTCAACCCAAGATTTCTTTATAAATATCTCAGTTTAAACTAATTATAGGATGATATTAATATTGTATATTAGCACATAGTTTTTCTGGTACAAAGAATAACTAAATATTTGAACATAGTTTTCCTTAATTTGGCATAAATAAGATTGTTTTCATTAGAAAAGAAAACAAACAAACAAAACCCAGCTACCTAAAGGGTTTCTTATAATGCACCCCTCTCTATGCTTTGTCCAAAATAAACAAAAAGTCTCTTAGATTATTCAACACTTAGGCTGTCAAATTATTGTTATAATTCTCTTCACCCCATCCCCTAAAGAGAATTAAAGGCTCCATAAATCTGAATTTCATGTTGATTTGCTGACTTTGCAGAGGTCTGTGTAAAAAATTGGCATAGGCTGACAAAACATCCTGATCGAACAAAGACAATATATTTTTATGTATTGACTTTTGTGTGATTCAATTTGCAGTAAGTATGAGAGTAACCTTTATAAACTGCCCTATGAACTTAAAAGCAAGTTTGCATTTTGTGGTTAACTTTTCTTTTACCGTATGACTTCCAAGCTGATGACATAGCTTATGGGAGTTCTTGAAACCTTTTAGACAAGTAATGAAAATGAACGGTTTTCCAAATGCTTAGAATCATAATCTAAAAGTTAGGTAGAGTTTTGGGAAGGCAGATTTATAATTGTTATAATTAAGATAAAAGATAAATTGTACTTTAATTGTTTGCATAGGAAGGCAATGAATGTTTGTTAATCTGCCATTCTATTTATATTTAAACTTTATTTTTAATTGACAAATAACATTTGTACATTTAGGGGTACAATCAAAACAAGGGGCTGTTTTGACATATAATGTGAGAGAATTGATTTGGTAATTAGTGTGATTAAATCTGTTCTTCTAAATGAAGTCATGGAGTGCTCATTTCCATAATAAGTAGGTATTTTTCATTTAAAAAGCCTATACTAGCCGTTCAAAGCATACTGGTAATTTTTTTCCTTTTTCCACATTAGCAATATGTACAATTTTATGCACATTTTCATCAGATTATTAAGCATTGTTCAAATTGTGTTCTGAGTCAATATTTCCTCTTTATTAAATTATGGATTATGCTGGAAATAAGTACCCATTCTAGGCTTTTAGTTCTATTATTTTCATTCTATTTTGTGAGTTCCCTCTGGCCTAGTACAGATTTATGTGGAAACTGTGGGACATTTCCTACTGAAATTTGTTATTTTTATAGCTGATGAAACTAGTCTTTTTAAACTGTAGCTATTTTCACTAAAATTAACCAAAACGTTATATTTTATTATTGATTAACTTCCTGATAATATGGCACTTCTAGAAGTATTTCCTTATGAAAACAATATACATGCCTATATACTGTCAAAGGAATTTCTAGTTTGGTAACTTTGATACCCAAACATATTCTTTCTACTTTCCATTCAGAATATTTCTGGAGCCAGGTGTAGTAGCTCGCACCTGCAATCCCAGCACTTTGGGAGGCTGAGGCAGTAGGATTGCTTGAGCCTAGGAGTTTAAGACCAGCCTGGACAACATAGTGAGACCCTAGTCTCTACAAGCAATACAAATATTAGTTGGGTGTGGTGGTTACACAGCTATGGGCCTAGCTACTCAGGAGGCTTAGGCCAGAGGATTGCTTGAGCCCAGGAGGTGGAAGCTGCAGTGTGCCGCCTTGATCAGACCACTGCATTCAGCCTGGGAGACAGAGTAAGACTATATCTCAAATTACTAGAAATAATGACAACAAAGAAAGAAAGAAAGAAAGAAAAAGGAAAAGGACATTTCTGGAAAGTTACAGTGTGGTGACTGAATAACCTGTACAGATAAAATGTTTTATTTAGCTTTGGGTAGTTTTTCATGAAAACCAAATTAACAGTAGCCTCTTTTCTTGTTGTCATATTTCTTTTGTAGTCATTTTAATAAACAAAATCTCTGCAGTGAAATCTTCATGAGTTATCAATTAGTTATTAGCTTTTAAATCACTGCTCTGTGCTTAGTTTTATGGTTGGTTTAAGGATTATGCATAGGACCTGGAACCCATTTGGAATCAAGAGCTCTTTTTAGCTGGTTATGTGGTTGCCTAATTATAAAACATGAAAAGTATCATGGATGTTATTACTATTACTATCACTTTTAATTAGAAAAGTTAAAGTGAGGCCTGGCACGGTGGCTCATGCCTGTAATCCCTGCACTTTGGGAGACCAAGGCACGTGGATGACTTGAGGTCAGAAGTTCAAGACTAGTCTGGCCAACATGGTGAGCCCCCATCTCTACTAAAAATACAAGAATTAGCTGGGTGTGGTGGCATTTGGCTGCAATCCCAGCTGAGGCAGGAGAATTGCTTGAACCTGGGAAGCAGAGTTGCAGTGAACCGAGATCACACCATTGCACTCCAACCTGGGCAACAAGAGCAAAACTCCATCTCATGAAAAAAAAAATACATATCAGTTAATTAGTTCACATTTGCATGTCTGTTTCTGAACATTTGGTATATTATGATTATTTAGCAGAAACTAATATATGGCAAGAAGATAAATTAGGCATTTAAATTAAAGATGAGCTTTAGAGACCAGTCCAAAGTGGTTTCATAAGTGTGGCTTATTTCTTGTTTTACTTTATCTGAGCCTGAATAGGTCTACCATGCATTGAATAACAAATTTTTAAACATATCTACTCTTGCAAAAATTTTGTTGCCATTCCTTAGGAGCTCAAAATATACAATTTTATAAAGGATAATCAAAAAAGTAGAATATGAGTGTGCTTTTCTATTTTACTGTACTAATCTAAACGAAAATGAACATGATCACCTTGAAATAGATCATTTCTAGGATTTATTCTAAGCTTTACTTAACATTTAATGATTTCCATGGTACACATGAGGAATCATTTCATTGTTTGAAAATATTTTTATATCAGCCTTACTCAGTTCCTTTTTTGGTCATTTTAAATATTCCAAGACTCAGAGATCTTAGAAATATAAGTACCTAAAGTATACATCATATTTAATATTCTTCCAAATAATCTGCCTCGATTATTTTCTATTTTAGTCATTGGATCCATGGCATGACATGCGCTACAAACTGAAACTTATAAATCATTCCCTCTTCTGTACAGCTCCACTGAAAATAATGAAAAGATAAACTCTTGCCTGTGTACACGGAGTCACATACCACATTCTTGGCTTGAATGACAGGTGAGCAGAAAAATTGACTGAACAATTTCCAATAAGTCTTAGTGGGGTAGGGAAAAAGTAATAGCGATGGTTACAATGTGTCATGATAGAATGAGATGGAAGAAGTTTGCTCATTGCAATAAACTCTCTGAAAGTGACATTAGGAACATATGTTATTATCTGTTGAGCTGGAGGTTTCAACCATTAATGGGTCACAACCAAAAAAATTGTTAACAAAATAGAAAAAATAGCAAATAGACTACATCATATATAGTAAAAATAAATATCATTCCGCAAAATTTTGTTTCTGGTTTCACACATGTGTATGCATGGTCTAGAAGTAAAATGTATTTCTTCCCGTGGGTTGTAGTTTAAAAGGCTTGATTACCCTAATTCAGAGTTTCCTAATCATTTCAAAATTGGCCTGATCTCTTTTGCAAAATAAAATGCTTGACGCCTGCTTAGGCTCGTGGTGGTGGTGTTTTTCTTCAACAGTCTTTCCCAGATGATACCACGTCCAGAATATAAATTAACGAGAATTTTCACTCTTGCGGAAGTGTTTAGAAACAAGTAGTAGCTGGAGTGTGGGGTAAGAAAGTAGAAGTGCTTTTCAGACACCACAGGTCTCCCTCGGGCTCCTCCTCTGCAGGACTCTGATCCTTCAAACCAATGGTTTCTCCAAGCCTGGTCAGAGGAGAAGGACTCCACCTGCCCTCCCTCAGCTGGGATCCAGTTTATCTCCAAAGAAGACGCTACTTCTCAAGCATCTTGCTCTGAATGTATGAACATGATGAGTGTAACAGGTTGGATGAAAGCCCAACCTTTTCTAACAAGAAATTAGCTACATCAATAAAAAGTCTAGATTTGCTAAAGAGCAAACACAAGGTCCTCTGTGAGGTCCTGATTGTGTCTCCTTCACAATCACTTTCAAGGAAGGTCGTCTGTGATCTGGGTGGAGAGAGGAAGTCCCTGCAAACAAATGCAGTCTCATAGAGTAGATATTCCTGGAATTGAAAGGTGTCTTAATATTTTAGATCTGAAGTGTATTCTCTGTATGTTCATTCTTCCAGCTGTCACCCAGCATTATGCAAAGAATTGCTTTCGAGGTCCTTGAATATATATATATATATATATACACACCCTGAATATATATGTATACATGAATATATGTATATATATATATACATTTTTTCATGTAAGAAATATATGCATATATACATATTATTTATAAAGCATTCCAAATCTTTGTTATTCTTCACACGTAATATAATAATAGACTCTGAAGGTGATTTTTCTAGTGGCAGAAAAAAAATCAACAAATCCCTCCTGAGCCTCCATTTGTCATCAATTATACCATTGATTTATTCATGTATTTTCACAATTTTATTAATCTAAACATACAGTACAGGCAAGGGTGTGTGCTGACGGCCAAAAAAGAATAGGGCAAATAGGGTCCCTGCCATCCTAAAACTGAAAGTCTTAACAGGAGCAAGAGGCATTAGAAATTCCATTTGACACAGCAATCCCATTACTGGGTATATACCCAAAGGATTATAAATCATTCTACTATAAAGACACATGCACACATATGTTTATTGCAGCACTATTCACAATAGCAAAGACTTGGAACCAACCAAATGTCCATCAATGATAAACTGGATAAAGAAAATGTGGCACATATACACCATAGAATACTAGGCAGCCATAAAAAATGATGAGTTCATGTCCTTTGCAGGGACATGGATGACATGGAAATCCTCATTCTTAGCAAACTAACACGAAAACAGAAAGCCAGACACTGTATGTTCTCACTCATAAGTGGGAGTTGAACAATGAGAACACAAGGACACAGTGAGGGGAACATCACACACTGGGGCCTGTCAGGGGATGTGGGGATAGGGGAGGGATAGCAGGCGGTGGGGGAATTGGGGAGGGATAACATTAGGAGAAATACTTAATGTAGATGACAGGTTGATGGATGCAGCAAGCCACCATGGCACGTATATACCTATGTAACAAACCTACATGTCCTGCACATGTATCCCAGAACCTAAAGGATAATTTTAAAAAAGAAAATAGAAAAAAATAGGTAAACAAATACAAATAATTAATTACTTAGTGCACTGAGGGAAAATCACATTCACTTCTTGTCTGTGAATCAGTCTTCTAGCTCAATATTTATTGGTGTCATGCCAGGGGGAAAATGAAACGGGACACGATGGACATTGAAATGCCTCTGCTTCTCAGCATTTCCCAGCCCCTGTGGCTTCCTGTCCTGGTCCCAGCTCTAAGCCCGAAACCCCACTAGGCCCCCAGATTTGCCTCTGTTTTTACTGGCTAGAGGCCCCACATGGCAAGAGAAGTCATCACCAGAGGAGTCTTTTGGAACATTTGTCACTTGGCACAAATTGGTCACCCAGGGTCAGTTACTATGCAATGAACTGAGGAGCTGGTGTAGGTTGCATTTTCCCCACCAATCTCCAAAGCTGTAACCTGGTCTTTGTAATAGAAAGATTGTTCTAAATGGTGCTTGGATCCAAAAGTACTATAATTTAATTGTATAACAGATTAAATCATGCTGAGTTAATCTATTACTTACTGATCTAATTGTAACCCACCTCTTTTTATTCTGGATTTAAAGCAAAAATAACAGAAATATCATTAAACTTTTGGAACACACACCATTCTGCTAATGAGACTTCTTCTCTTAGATGTTTGAGATGGATTATTCTCAAGAATATCACTACTGATGGAATGTATGTTTGTAAAATGAAGGATTTATTGTTGTGTTCCATAGGCTGACTCTTAAAATCTCTAAAGACCTTTGCCATCTTATTTGTCTTTCAAAGAAAAGCATATATTATGAATGTATATAAATTTAATAATATCCCTATTAAGTTACTCCTATATTTTGGTAACAGTGATTCAACGAAATTGACAAAGACTGAATTCCTTGAAAATAAGTTTGTTTTTCTAAAACTGAACAAATCTGGATGAAAAATGAACCAAATTTGATCTTTAAAACATTTGATTTACTTTATTTTCTGAGTTAAATATAAAGTAAACTCAAAGAGGAATGAAGGCTTCAGAGTTTACTGCTATCGACTCTGCCAGGCTCAACAAAGAAGGCCTGTGAGCCCACGCAGGGGCCTGAGAGCCGTCCCCACGCACTCCCGCCCAGCATTCATAATAACGACTTATGCACTATGAGGTGCTGTGCCCCAAACACACCAGAAAGCTGCTGAGTGTTTGACAGATCCATAAATCATCATGCCCACTCAGTTTTGCACCCTGTGGAGTCACTGGCCCTGGGGTTTAAGCCCTGGATTTTGTTGCTTGCTTTAGAAGGCGAAGCCAGAGAATGTCTTTTGGATGTAGCTGTGGATTTCTTGTTCATGAAGGCTACGGCCATCTCATGCCAACCTGGTTTTTCCTATGGCTCTCTTGGACACTCTTCCCTTAAGCCATAGGTGCTGTGGCATGAAGATTTTATTCACAAGTAATGCAGCCCTTCTCTCCTGGTAACTATGAGCTTTAAGGAGAGAAGTAAGGTTTCCAGATGGAAAAGAAAATGCAGAATGGCCAGCTCCTACAAAAAGATACAGCGTATCTTTTCCTTTTCTTTTATTTATTTACTGTATTCTTTTTTTAAGGGACAAGTTCTCTGTCACCCAGGCTGGAGTGCAGTGACATGATTATAGCTCACTGCAGCATAAACCTCCTGGGTTCAAGTAATCCACCCACTTCACCCCCTCAGTAGCTGGGACCACAGGCACACACCACCACGCCTGGCTCACTTTTGTAATTTTTGTAGAGATAGGGTCTCCTTGTGTTGCCCAGGCTGGTCTCAAACTCCTGGGTTCAAGCGATCCTCCCACCTTGGCTTCCCAAAGAATTAGTATTATAGGTGTGAGCCGCTGCACCCAGCCTACTTTATTTAAGTCACAAAGCTCTACTTGGTACTCCTCAGGCCCTGGCATTTGTAAGGCCCCACAAGGGTCATGTGGACCATTCCCTGGGTAGTCCCCTACTGTTCTCACCTTCCACACTCCGACTGCAGTCCTCTGTGAGAGCTGCCATATGGCTTCTCCTGTCTGCACTGAGCAGAGGTGGTGACGCTGGAGAAATCTGCCCCCCCCGGGACCTCAGTTGGCTCCACTGTAAAACCATGTCTCTGACTTCAGCTGGTACCTAGCTGTGGGTATTCATGCCATCGTTAACCCAGAGGAGAACTCTAAATGGTGACTGGAAGGCCTCCTGGGATTCCAGTGAACTGGATGGGATGCTTTTGCCTGGTCTCACTGTCCTGAGGTCGCAAGTTAGTTGTGAAAGGGCACCAGGCCCCAGAGGCACAAGAAAGGCTGCATTTAAACTAAGTGTGTATCTTCTTATCTCTGCTGAGGGCCAGTGTGGCCAAAACTTGTCTTTCTCACATTCCAAAATCCCAAGTAAGCATTCTATTAGGCCCCTTAAATTAGAAACCTCATCATCAAGACATTCAGCCAGCAACTTTGCCATTGCATAACAAGGATGGCTAGCCACCCACACCCTCCTGCTCCATGGAACCTAGACCCGGCCAGCTGTGGGTTGTGCTGGGCAGAAATTACTGTGTCAGTTACTCTTGCTGTTTGATTGATTCTCCTGGTTGATTCAAGTCAGAGAGAACTGTGATAAAGCAACAAGAGAATGACACAATCAAAGGACCTGGACGCAAAACCCGATAGACCACTTATGCCATCAGGGATTTCTGCAGCAGTGAATGGGATGGACTTGGCAATTCCCCTTGGGCCCCTGGGGCCATTGGCAAACTCCCCAGTGAGGAAAATCATAGAATAAAAATACAATACACATGTTAATTCTTCAAAAAATTATCTGATCACGCTATTTTCTTTACCTACCAAGCTTTTTGAGTCCTCTGCAAACAACCTCTCCACTTCTTCACAGAAATGCAATCATCCTTAATTCTTCTCTGCTCCTCACTCCCACATTCATTCATCTTTCTTTCCAATTTTACCTAGAATCTTTTTCATATTCTGTCTCCAGAATCAGTCCCACTCCAGACAGTTGCTAGAAAAAGTATTCTGAATCGCAAATCTGATGAGGTTCCGCCTCTCTGCAATCCCCTTTAGGGCACCTCCATCCACCAGAGAAGCCGGACTCGCCCACTTCGGCTCCTGGACATGTGACCCTGGCCTTCCGAGGGCAGCTTGACTTCAGCCAGAACCACCTTGTGTCCCGGGGTCTTTCATGTCTTTGCAGATAATGAAAATCAGCCACATTCTTCCACTCTCTTTGTCTCTCACAACTCAGATTAAACCTTCTCATCCCTCTCTCTCTCCTCATAACGATTAGCAATGAGATCCACCACAGCCAGGCAGAAGTCAGGGCAAAATGTGTCATAGCTCTTGACCATTTTGGTCGCCTGTGCCTTCTTTCTGCTAATTCAGCTCCTTGAGGACAGGATGGGCGAGGTCTATGGCACCAGAGAGATGGGTTTCTGCTGTTCTCTGGGCTTGACTGTGGCCATCTGTCTTCTAACCTCTTTCTCTTTGAATAACCTCCTCTTTCAGCCTGAGATGAAGCCACCTGCCTTGCAGAGTTAATTTTAGGATTAAATGAAACAATGTAAACACATTTCTAACACAGTGCCTGCAAAGCAGCAAGGCGCAAAATGATTTCTGTGTTAACATCCTTACTCCAACAGACTACCTGACAAGTCCTCCATTTAGCATTTAATCAGTCAGCAGATATATATATATATAGATATTGAGTACCTACTATGTGCTAAGCACCTACTATATTCTGGGTACACAGAGCTGAATAAGACACAGCCTTTTACCATTAAGCAGTGTAGAATTTCCTCGTGGGTGACAGTAAGGAAAGAGGCACTCACCATTGGGAGTGATAAGTTCCATGATAAAGATCATCATGCAATGCTTTCTGGACACTGTGCGTATGACTAATGTTTTTATCAAAAGAGCCGGACAGGAGGAAGGAGGCAGGTTGCTTGTGGCTTTGTGGTGTTGCTAACTTGGTATCTTTTCAGTTTCTTCTTGGGGGCAGTCCAGTGTTTCTGTTTTCCAAGGTATAATGCCTGTTTGATGCTTCCAAGGGGAATTGCCTGACCCGTACACTCAAGGTTATTTCAGGACTGATGTTCCAAGGAAAATGCATTATCACCTGATGGTTCTCTTGAGCTTTATTCAACTTTGCACTGCCGTCTGATGTTTTTGCAGGAGATGTCAGGGCCAGGGATGGTCTGAGTCATATGGAATCACTTCAGACGGCAATCCTGAGAGCCTTATAGAGGGAGGGGGTGGATAGACTTTGCCAAATCATCATGGAATTTACCAAGTGGCATACCCTGAGAAACGTAAACATTCCAAGAGACACTTAATATTACTGTCCTAGATGAGGAGGCACTGGCCAAGCCATGTCTGGGGTCCAGGTTGTAAATCTTAAATTGCTATTACAGGTGTAAGATATTATGAAAAGAGAGTCTGTACTTGGACAGTGACGCTGAGAGATTCCCAAAGCTCTTCATGGTAGGAGCTTAGTTAGCCCTTTGGAGCTGTCTCTTTCCTTTCTTGCTAACATATCTACATTGCAATTTTTGCTTTGCATTTAATACACATATGATTATGTGGTTTCCTTTACTTTTCAAGTAACTTTAATCCTGTTATAGAACACAGGACACCTAGAGGGAATTTTTCAATGTATTTTAGTTTCAAAGATTTCTTCATGCCTGCCTTCCTTAGGCTAGTCACTCCCTCTAATTTCTGAGTCTGTCCAGGGCCTTGAGGGATGAACGGAGGTTCAGGCCCAGGGTTCCAGGGTCCATGATGTACTATTTGAGCTCAATGATACTGTATATTGAACTGAAACTGACAATGGGGCAGCAAAGGAGGCAAAGAAAAGGAGAGGGAAAGCGAGGTGGGAATACAGATGGAACAAAGGACTGCTCTTTCTCTGAGAGGATGAAGGGGGTGGCCCATGGACTGGGCATAAAGTGGCAAAGAAACCTGTGCTGACCAAAGTCTGTGTCCTGAGCCCTGTTTGTCTTTGATCTTCCAGAAATGTTTTTTTCTCTCGTTTTTTCATGGGATGATCTCAGTTACTTTTCTCTGTTCCATTCAGTTTTGAAAATGCTCCAGAGAAACTGAATTTGAAGGAAATAGTGAAAGCTATGAATTGGAAAAAGAAAGGAGAGAGAAAAGAGAAAAGGAAAAAGTGTAATGGAGAATTATGTGAACATTTTACAGCAAGGCCTTTCAAAACCAGAAAGATCTATTTTTTATATTCATTTGAATTTGCAGATTCATGTTGATTTATACAATGGCTTTATTGCTGTTCCATTCTTTCTTTTAGGGAAAAGGGGTAATGAAAAATGGTTTGCTACTTATCCTCTTGGCTGCAGAATACAATTACAACACTGTAAAAATATGATGTTAAATACCATAGCTCTGTAATTACCAAACCAAAACACTAGGTGCATACCAAGCTACACAGTCACAACACTGCTGCATAGTTCTCCGAAACTTCACAAAATCTCTTAAAGTAATCTTAATCTTTTCCATTTTTAAAGTGTTGAAAATCAGCTTTACCTATGACACATATGAACAATCTTAAACATTAAAGTCGTTTAAAAATACATACACAGAAGTACGTAAACTGTTCAAAAAATAGAATTCTTTTTGCTTTCATATTTTCTTTTTTTTTTTTTTTTTTTTTTGAGACAGAGTCTCACTCTGTTGCCAGGTTGGAGTGCAGTGGTGCGATCTCGACTCACTGCAACCTGCACCTCCCGGGTTTGAGCAATTCTCCTGCCTCAGCCTCCAGAGTAGCTGGGGTTACAGGCAGCTAACTTTTGTATTTTCAGGAGAGACAGAGTTTCACTATCTTGACCAGGCTGGTCTTGAACTCCTGAACTCTTGATCCACCCATCTCATCCTCCCAAAGTGCTGGGATTACAGGAGTGAGTCACCGCACCCAGCTGCTTTCATGGCTTTCTAAGGTCTAAGTATTTAAGAGGCATAATTTTCTCAAAAAATCTAATCCTATTAGCAGTTTTTTCCTGGGAGATAAGTAAATTAAAAAAGGATTATCTTAATGTCAGCAGAGCTTTATTGAGCATTTTCTACACATTTGACAAAAAAGCATTAGATTTTTCCATTGTTTTGAAATTATTTAATACTTATATTTTTTATAAACTTTTCAAAAAGTTTTATTTATACAGAAAAAATTGAAAGATAATACAATAAACACTTGTATGTCCTCCATGCCTATCCAGAAACTTTGAACATTTATTATATATGTACATATGTTTCCTGTCCCTCTGTTTCAGTGTCTCTGTCTCTGTGTATGTGTACACATGTAATTATATATATTATATATAATATATTTGATGTGTGTAATGCACGATTTTTACTGCCTTAAGGATTTAAAAATAAATTACAGACATCATGAAATTTCACTCCAAAGAGTTCAGCAGGTATGTCCTAAGAATAAGGCCCTTCTGCAACAATATCATTATTATATCTAATTTAGAAACTATAATTTTAAAATATAATTTAATATTCAATCCATATTCAAATTTTCTCCAAAGCTCCAAGAATGTCTTTGTAGTGTGTTCTTTTTTTTTTTTGATCCAAGATCCAAATCAGTGATTGTTCTTGTTAATGTTCAAAATTTCCAAAGCCCACCTAGGCAGGTCCCTTCCCACTGTCTCCTGGGTTGCTTGAGCCAATCCCTGTCATACTCTGGTCCTTTGTTTTCTGTGACAAGATGCCAGAAGCTTACTTGGTACTTTCTTTGTCCCAGACCTGGGGCAGCCATTTCTCTTCTGAGTCTGAATTTCTTCATTTACTGAAAAATAGTTCTTAGAAAGCCAAAAATGGCACTGGTATTCTAATTGCTACTCAGACGTTATTGCTTCTTGACCCTTTCAGTGGAGAGCTATAAATACACATTTTTTAAAATTAGGATCTAATATTGACATTTGCAATTCAAATTTAGCACTACTGTTTTTCTTAAATAATTTTATTTTATATTTGAACTTATTTTTCTTACACTAAAGTTCTTGATTTTTAATAGTTTAATATTTATTTGTATTGTTAATAAATAAAAATAGTTTCAAGACTGCAGCACCACGACTGGTACTAATAATAGAATATTGAAAGAAATATGCAGGGTTTTTTTGCCCAGAAGGAAGTACATTTAGAATATGGTATTCAAAGGTTTCTTAAAAGAATTCTTTTCACTGTGTATCTATGAATTTCCTATAAAGTTAAGTTCATTTTTTTCTTTCAGTTTTAGGATTTTCTTTTTTATCTCTTTTAAGTAATTTTACTTCTTTAAACATATAAAAGAATCACGTTATATGTACGTATCAAAATCATATAAAAACGTACACATAGAGAAGTCTTGCTCCCCATTCCACACTCTCCATCCATTCTCTTTCAAAACTTGTAACCATTAGTTTCTAGTTATTCATCCTGTATTGTTTTTACTTAAATACACAAACAAAAACACATGTACACACACTTCTTTCTTTCACAAAAGCACAACACTAAATTAATTGTTCTACACCTTGTTTCTTTTGTAACTCACCAGTACATATAGTCTCATCCACTTAAACTGAACTTACTATTTTAGAATTCTTTACTAAAATACAATCTTAAATATAATTTTAAAATACAAATTTTAACAATTTTTTACTTATTGGAACCTACTCTATGTAATACATTCATATAGTTCAAAAATCCAAACAATATCAAATTCATGTGTAAGAACACCTTGTTTTATTTTGATTCATTTTCTGAAGCTTTGTGGATACCTTGTTTTTCAAAAATAAAGGTTTGTGGCCTCCCTGATCAAGCAAGCCTGTTGGTGGTGTTTTCCCAATAGGATGTGCTCATTTCACGTCTCTGTAGCACACACTTTGATAATTCTCACAATATTTTAAACATTTTCATTGTTATTATATCTCTTACAGTGAGGTGATCTGTGATCAGTGGCCTTTAATGTTACTACTGCAATTGTTTAAATGCCATGAAGCATGCCCACATAAGATGGTGAACTTAATCGATCCACCTTGCGTATGTTCTGATTGCTGCACCCACCAGCCGTTCTCCTGTCTCTCTCCCTGTCCTCAGGATGTCCTATTCCCTGAGACACAACAATATTGAAGTTAGGCCAACTAATAATCCCACAATGGCCTGTAAGTGTTCAAGTGAAAGGAAGAGTCACAAGTCTGTTACTTTAAATCAAAAGCTAAAACTATTAAGCTTAATGAGGGATGCGTATTGAAAGCTAATGTGGGTCAAAAGCTAGGCCTTTTGTGCCAAACAGTTAGCCAAGCTGTGAATGCAGAGGGAAAGATCTTGAGGGAAATGAGATATACTACTATTTACAATAGCAAATACTTGGAACCAACTGAAATGCCCATCAACGATAGATTGGATAAAGAAAATGTGGTACATATACACCATGGAATACTATGCAGCCATAAAAAAGAATGAGTTCACGTTCTTTGCAGAAACATGGGTGAAACTGGAAACCATCATTCTCAGCAAACTAACACAGGAACAGAAAACCAAACACCACATGTTCTCACTCACAAGTGGGAGTTAAATAAGAACACATGGACTCAGGGAGGGGAACATCAAGCACCAGGGCCTATTGAGGGGTGGGGAACAATGGGAGGCAGAGCATTAAGACAAGTACCTAATGCATGCAGGGCTTAAAACCTAGTTGACAGGTTGAAGGGTGTAGCAAACCACCATGGCACATGTATACCTATGTAACAAACTTGCACCTTCTGCACCTGTATCCCAGAACTTAAAGTAAAATTTAAAATAAATTAAATTAAAAAGTGCTACTTCAGTGAACACATGAATGATAAGAAAGCAATACAGTCTTACTGCTGATATGAGAAAGGTTTGAGTGGTCTGGATAGATGATGGAACCAGTCACAACATTTTCTTAAAGCAAAGCCTAATCCAGAGCAAGGCCCTAATAATTCTCTTCAAGTCTGTGAAGGCTGAGAGAGGCGAGAAAGCTGCAAAACAAAACTTAGAAGCCAGCAGAGGCTGGTTGATGAGGTTTGAGGAAATAAGCCATCTCGGTAACATAAAAGCGCAAGGTGAAGTGGCAAGTGCTGATGGAGAAGCTGCAGCAAGTTATGCCAAAGATTTAGCTGTCATCATTAATGAAGGTGGCTACACTAAGCAACAGACTGTCAGTGTCAATGAAATACTCCTCTGCTTGAAAAAGATGTCACTGGACTTTCATAGCTAGAGAGAAGTCAATGCCTGCCTTTGCAGCTTCAAAGGACAAGCTGACTCTCTGGTTAGGGGCTAATGCAACAGGTGACTTTAAATTGAAGCCAGTGCCCATTTGCCATTCTGAAAATTCTAGGGCCTGTAAGAAAGATGCTAAATCTGCTCTGCCCGTGCTGGATCAGTGGAACAACAAAGCCTGGATGATAGCACATCTGTTTACAGTATGATTTACTGAATATTTTAAGCCCATTGAGAGCTACTGCTTAGAAAAAAATACTTCTTTCAAAATATTTCTGCTTATTGACAATGCACCTACTCACCCACCTAAGAGCTCTTATGGAGATGTACAAGGAGATTAATGTTGTTTTCATGCCAATATATGCATTCTGTAGCCCATGGATCAAAGAGTCATTATAATTTTCAAGTCTTATTATTTAAGAAATACAGTTTCTAAGGCTACAGCTGCCATAAATAGCAACTCCTCTTATGGATCTGGGCAAAGTAAATGGCAAGCTTTCTGAAAAGATTTCACCATTTTAGATACAATTAAGTGACTCATAGGAGGAGGTCAAAATATCAACGTCATGACAGGAGTTTGGAAAAAATTGATTCCAACCCTCGTGGTTGGCTCTGAAGGGTTCAAGACTTCAGTGGAGGAAGGAACTGCAGATGGGGTAGAAATAGCAAGAGAACAAGAATTACAAGTGGAGCCTCAAGAGGTGACTGAATTGCTGCAATCTCATGAACAAACTTGAACAGATGAAGTGTTGTCTCTTATGGATGAGCAAAGAAAGTAGTTTCTTGAGATGAAATCTATTTATGGTGATGATTTTATGAACATTCTTAAAATGACAACAAAGAATTTGGAATATTCCATAAACTTAGTTGATAAAGCAAGCACCATAGTTTGAGAAGACTGACTTCAATTTTGAAAGAAGTTCTACTGTGGGTAAAATCCTATGAAAGAGTAGTGCATGCTATAGGGACATCTTTCATAAAAAGAGGAGTCAATCAATGTGGCAAACTTCAAGGGTTTTATTTTAAGAAATTGCCACAGCCAGCTCAGCCATCATCAACCACCACGCTGATCAGTCAGCAGCCATCAACATTGAGGCAAGAGCCTCCACCAGCAAAAAGATTATAACACAGTGAAGGCTCAGATGATCGTTAGCACTTTTTAGAAACAAAGTATTTTAAAATTAGGTATGCACATTGTATTTTAGACATAATGCCACTATACACTTAATAAACTACCTACAGTGTAGTGTAAACATAGATTTGTATGTATTGGGGAACCGAAAAAGTTTATGTTACTCACTTTATTTTTGATAAACAATAGTTGATAGCTACTTTATTGTGATGGTCTGGAATTCAACCCACATTATCTCCAAGATATGCTTGCATTAAAAATTCTCCCCCTCACCTCCGTTCCTTCCACCTCACATCACCATCTCTACCCTCTTATAGGCAAGCCCTTTCATATTTTTTATGAAAATATGCTATTATATTATAAAGGTATTATTTGGGCCACCTCTATACACAAAACGTATCATTCTATACGCATATTTCACCCTTTCCTTTTTCCGTTTAACATTATGTGGGAGATCTTTCCAGATTAGTACATAGAAATCCTCATCTTTTTAAATAGCTCCAAAGTGTTTTTTTCCTAACGTATATTGGCAATACCAAAATCAGAAAGCAAAAAGAGCAGAAGAGAAACCAGGAAGCTATGGTTAGCAAATTCCTAGCTGGCTTCCTTGGACATACTGCCTCCTGGGGAATGAGAGGAGCAGCAGAATTTGTGGGGCCAGAAACAGAGGGTTGGCTGCTCTCCTCTGGGACCACAGTCGGCATTGATAATTCTTGCCTGCAGCCAACCTAAGTAGACTTTTTGGCTGTAAGAACTATAAAGCATCTGCTTTGTGTCAAAAAGCTGCCATCATTGAGTGTAAAAAATCCTAAAATATCCTTCATCTACTGTTGAAGGTTTCTACTGAAGTACACTAGATACTGTGGTACCACTACAGACGGTCTTTATTGGCCTGGGGCCCCCATCACCCACTTGGTCTTGCTGCTCTAACTTCTCCAGGGAACTGCCCTTTGTCTTTTCCTGATAGGATGCATCTATAGCCTCTTTCCTCAAGGGAGAACAACTCAGTAATGCAATACAAGTTCCAGAACTTGCCTGCCTCTGCCTGCATGTTGAATCTTGTCCAACACTTTTTCTACATCTATTGAGATCATAATAGGATTTTTGTTTGTTTGTTTATTCTGTGGTGAATTATACTGACAGATTTTCAAATTTGAAGCATCCTGCAATCTGGAAATAAACACCATTGGGTTTTGAGTTATTATTATCTTTCTATATTGCTAGATTTAATATTTTGCTAAGAATTTTAACCCACATTCCCTGGGAATATTAATCTGTAGTTTTTTTTCCTGATAATGTTGTTGACCTTGCTGTTATGATAATGTTGGCCTCACAAAATCACTGGAAAAGTGATCCCTTTTTCTCTATTTTTTTTGAAAGTCAACATGTAGACTAGGTATGATTTCTTCCTTAAATGTTTTATAGATTTGCCAATAATACTATCTAGAAATATAGTTCTCCTGGTGGGAAGGTATTTAATTAAAACACAATTTTTGTAATGAATATGGAACAATTCAGGTTTTCAATTTCTTCCTGAGTCTGGACAATTTTGAATTTTTTTTTAAAAAATTGTCCTTTTTTTCTAAGTTGTCAAATTTTTGGCATAAAATTCTTTATTTTCTTAATTTGCTGTTGATTTCCATATTGTTTGTTGTGATTTCTTTATATTTTCTCAATATTAATAATTTGTGTCTCTCTCTTTTCCTCCCTTGCTCACTTATTCTTCTTTCTTTTCAGCCTAATTAGAGGTTTTCTCTGTTTTAAAAAATATTTCAAAGCAGTAGCACTGAGTTCATAACTATTTATATTTTTCTGCTTCATTGATTTCTGCTCTTATGCTTATTTGCTTCCCCTTCGCCATCTTTGAGTTAATTTGCCCTTTTATTTCCAGATTCTTAAAATGGACACTTAGATGGCTGATTCTAGATCGTCCTGTTTTCCTAGTATATATCTCAAGCTATACGGTCCCTCCTAAGCTGAACTTTAGTTGCATTTCACAATGTTTTGGTATGTTGTATCTTTACTATCATTCGATTCCAAATGTTTTCTGTGGTGATATTTTCTTTGTTCTGTGAACTGTTTCAACATATTTGGGGATTCTCCAAAACATCTACTATGATTTTTAATTTATTAAGATCAGAATATGTACTCTGAGTGATTTGTTTGTTTATATTTATATCAAATAATACTTTATGGCTTATAATAGGATCTGTCATTGTTACATGTGAACTAGAAAAAAATGTGAATTCTCCAGTTGCTTATTACAGCCTTCTGTAAATCTCAATAAGCCTCAAATAGTCTATAGTGTTTTACAAGTCTCTCATATCCTTACCGAGTTTTTGAAAACTTGTTCTGTTGATTACTAAAAGGTAATGTTAAAATCTCTAACCTTAACTGTGGCTTTCCCTATTTCTCCTTTTATTTTTGCTTTATGCATTTTGATGCTCTGTAATAGGGGCATACATTTTCTTATTTTTTGTCTTCTTGATGTATTAATCCTTTTATCATTGGTAAATGTACCTCTTTATCCTTGGCAATATTCCTTGTTCTAAGTTGCCTGGTCCTTTCTTTTAATTGCTGTTTGCATTATATCCTTTCACTTCTAGCCTATATGGGTTTTCTTATTTAAAATGGATTTCATGTAAATTGCAGATAATTAGATCTCATTTTTTATTCAATCTGACAATATATAATTTTTAATGGGAATTCAAACTATTTACATATAAATATAATTATCAATATGGCTGACTTCAAATTCTACCATCTTGCTATCTGTTCTTTGTTCTGCTTTTGTTCTTTCCTCAACTAGCTCTTATAATGTGATTAATTTTTAAGATTGTATTTTATATCCACTATTGTCTTGTTAACCATACATCTGTGTTTTATTTTTTATTAGAGCAGTAGAGGTTATAATATGCATCTTTAACTTATTAAAGTCCATCTTAAAATAATATTACACTACAAATTATAAAATGTTATGGGTTATATGAGTGTATTTCCATTTTCCTGCCATTATTTGTTGTTATGTCATAATTTAATTTTACGTATGTTGCCTAACCCAAAATACATTTTTTTAGCTTTTAGGAGTCAAGTGACTTTTTAAAAATTGAGATGTAATTCATATATCATAAAATTTGCCCTATGAAATTATACAGTTCAGCGGTTTTTTAGTATATTCACAAAGTTATGCAACTACCACCGCTATCTAATTTCAGAATGTCTCGCCATCCCAGAAGAAACCCCATACATATTAGCAATCATCCACATTCATCCCTTCTCCCACCCCTGGGAAATACTAATCTACATTCTGACCCTATGAATTTGCCATTATGGGTATTTTATAAGAATAGAAGTACAATTATCTGTGGCCTTTTGAGCCTGTCTTCTTTCTCTTAGTCTAAAGTTGTCAGAGTTCATTCATGATGGTGAATGTATCAATACTTTATTCTTTTATGGCTGTATGAACGTATAATTTTGTTTTTGCTTTAATGAAATGATGAACACATGAGTTATTTCCAATCTAATGATGGACATTTGGGTTATAAATTTTAAAATGCTATGAACATTCAGGATGAGTTTTTGCATGGAGGTATGTTTTTAACTCTCTGGAACATACAGCAATGAGTAAAATTGATAGTTTTTATGGTAAATTTGTGTTTAAAATTTGAGAAACTGTCAAACTTTTTCAAAACTGTTATGCCGTTTTTCAACAGCAATGTGCATTAATTCACATTTCTTCACAGCACCCCATCGTTTTAAATTGTCTGTCTGCTTTGTTTTTGAGACGGATTCTTGCTCTGTTGCCAGGCTGGAGTGCAGTGGCGCAATCTTGGCTCACTGCAACTCCCACCTCCCAGATCCAAGCAATGCTCCTGCCTCAGCCTCCCGAGCAGCTGGGACTACAGGCACGTGCCACCATGCCCAGATAATTTTTTTTGTATTTTTAGTGGAGATGGATTTTCACCATGTTGGCCAGGATGGTCTCAATCTCCTGAGCTCCTGATCCGCCCGCCTCAGCCCCCCAAAGTGCTGGGATTACAGGCATAAGCCACCACGCCCAGCCTAAATTGTCTGTCTTTTTAAATATAGCCATCCTACGGTGTATTTGTACTTTTTAAATTACTAATGATGTTGATCATGTTTCTCATGCGCTTATTGGCCATAGCTTCTTTCAAACATGTTTATTCAGATCTGTTGCCATTCTTCAATTTGATTATATTTCTTTCTTATTACTGAGTGGTAAGAATTCTCTATATATTCTGTGTAAAAGTACCTTATCTGATATGATTGAAAATTATTTTCTCCCTTTCTGTGGGATGTCTTTTCATTTTCTTAAGCATGTCTTCTTAGATATTTTTTTTTGAGGAAATCTAACTTTTCTATTTTCTGTAGCTTTTGCTTTTACCTATATGTCTAGGAAACTGTTGCTTCATTCAAGATCACAAGTGTTTATACCCATGTTTCTTCAAGGAGTCTTAGAGTTTTTAGCTCTTACGTTTCAGATTGAAATCTATTTTGAGTTAATTTTTGTATATGGTGTAAGGCAAAGTCCAACTTAATTCTTTTGCGTGTGAATATGTAGTGGCTTCAGAACCATTTATTGAAAAGACAATTTTTTTCACCTATTGAATGACCTTAATACCCTTGCCAGTAATCAACATCAATTGACCATAAATGTAAAGATTATTTCTGGACTTTCGACTTTATTCCATTGATCTATATGCTATCCTAATGCCAGTATCATACTCTATCACTTACAACGGATTGCTATTATGTTTTCATATTGGGAAGTGTGAGTCTTCCAACTTTGCTGTTCATTTTCAAAATTGTTTTGACTACTGTAAGTCTCTTGTATTTCCATTTGAATTAGGGTCAACTCATCAATTTCTGCAACAAAGGCAGTGGGTTTAATGATAGGGATTTGTTGAATCTGTAGATAAATGTGGGGAGCACTGCTGTTTAACAATAGTAAATCTTCTAATCCATGAACACGGAATGGATTTCCATTTATTTTGGCTTTCTTGAATTTCTCTCAATGATGTCATGAGAAGTATAAGTTTTATATTTAAACTCTGAAATACTTTTTTATACTTAATTTTTTCCTAAGTGTTTTATTATTTTAGATACTGTTATACATGGTATTCTTAAAACTTCATTGTTATTTTCTTCATGGCTAGTATATAAAAATATAATTGTTTTTTGTATATATTAATTTGTATAATAATATAATTTGTGACACCTTGATGTAGTCATTTATCACTTCTGAAAGTTTTCTAGTAGGTTCCTTAAGACTTCTGTATACAAGATCATGTCATCCATAATACAGTTTTACTTCTTATTTCCCAGTCTGAGTGTCTTCTGTGTCTTTGTCTTTTCTAATTGTCTTCGTTAGAATCTCCAATTGAATATTAGTAGAAGTAGTGAGATTCAGCATCCTTTCTTATTCCTGACCCTGGGTAATAAGAATGTGTTCAGTCTTTTGCCACTAAGAATGATGTAGGGTGTGAAATTTCCATAGAGTACTTTATCATGCTGAGGAAATTGTTTTCCATTCCTGTTTTCCCATATTTTTATCATAAAAGCTTATTGGATTTTGTTAGATACTTTCTCTGAATCCAATACAATAGAGTGGTTTTTGTCCTTTAATTGATATAATGTATTAGATAGATTGATTATTGTATGTTGAACGAGCCTTGCATTTGTGGGCTAAATCCTTCTGGGAGATGTTGTATAATTCTTTTAGTATGCTGTTGTATTCAGTTTGCTAGAATTATGTCAAAGATTTGTAGTTTTCTTGTGGTGTGTTTGGCTGGCTTTTATGTCAGGGTAATACCGGCCTTATAGAATAAGCTAAGAAGTGTTCCCTTCTCTTAAGTTTTCTGGAAGAGTTGGGAAATCATTGCTGTTAATTCTTCTTTGTTTGGTAGAATTCACCAGTGAAGCCATCTGAACCTGACTTTTCTTTGTTGAGAAGTTTTTGATTACTGATCCAATCACTTGATTGAGTATCCTGATTGAAAAACAGTATGCTTAAGTAGTCGTTTTAAAGTCCATATCTAGGTACCATAAAAACAGAAAATATAACAATGATTACTAGACACTAGGAAAGGGAAAGGGGAGAGGAGGATGGGGAGAGTTTGGTCAACAGGTACTAAGTTACAATTAGAAAGGATAAGTTCGATGTTTTATTGAACTTACGGTGACAATGGTTAAAAGTAAGGTATTACGTAATATATTACAAAATTGCTAGAAGAGAGGCTTTCGAACGTTCTCACCACAAAAAAATGCTAAATGAATAAGGTGATAGATATGCTAAATACCCTGATTTGGTCATTATACAACATACGGATATGAAAATATCAAACTGTACCCCATGAATACATACAATTACAATGTGTCAGAAAAATAAAGTCCATGTGTACTCTAATAATCATCACTTTCATATCTGGGTCCATTTCTACTGGTTTCTCCCAGTATTGCGTCATTTTTTGTTGCTTCTTTGTGTATGTAGTACTTTTTAAGGCATATTGAATTAATCTTATTTTGCAGAGTGCTGGATTTTGTTTTGCATTTTTGTTTTCCTTCCAAAAGTGTTAAACTTTGTTATTTCAGATAGTTAAATTACTTAAGGATAAACTTGGTTTCTTGGAGGCTTATGCTTGAGCTTTGTACAGCTTTAAAGTAGCTTTTACTATGGTGTAAGAGAGCCTTGTTGCAAAGTCATGACCATTCTGGATTCTCTACTGAATGCCCTGAGTGTTCAAGGACTCTTCACTGTAGCTTGACCATAACTTAAATGTCTCCCAGTCTTGCATCAGCTCTGGGAATTTCTTAGCTCACATCTTCATAGCAGTGCTTCATCCAACTTCACGAAGTTTCAACTTCTGCCTGTAAGGCTAGTATTTAACAAGAGACTCAAATCCACACAGATTTCTGGAGTTTTCTATGCTTGGAGACCTCCTTTCCAGTTCTCTGTTTCCACAAATCTAGTCACCTCATCCTCTCTGAACCGCTTTTTCTCCTTAGAATGCTCCTCCCTCTATAGCTGTCTGGAAAGTGTCACCAGGAAAAATCTAGGGTAATCATAGGACTGACTTAATTTGTTTCCTTGTTTCAGTCCTGCACAGTTATTTAATGCCTTCTGTTCAGTTGTTTGATTGTTTATAACAGGAGGAGAATTCTGGTTCCACTGATTCCACTGTGGCTGAAAAGAGAAGACTAGCAATTTCTTTCATCTAATCTATTTTTGTTGTTAATATTGCTTAGAAATATTTCTAGGTGTCTGAAGCTAAAAGCTGATTAGGTTCATTATTGTTTTACTGACCGGTTCACTAATGCACAGCATGGCTAGACTTCATACAGTCTTTGATAACAATTTTCTAATTGCCTACTGGCAAGCGCCTGAGATGCTGCTTCATGTTTATGAGGGGCTTTGTTACAGAAGTATCCCACTTCTAGGTACTAATTTTTATTTATACCCAGATAGACTAAGTTATGCTATGGTAACAACTTCTAGTCTTTGTGGTTTTATTTAAACAGCAAACATTCATCTTTTTTTTATACATATGATGAGTCCAATATGGATGGACAGGAGTCTTTGCACTTTCCAGGCTCTTAGGTGAACAGGCTGCTGAAGTAGCCACCATCAAGAACGTGACGAAGCACCATGCAAGGAGGAAGGAGAGCTACCTATGTGCTCACACTAGCAATTCAATGCCCTGCCAAGCAGTGGCACGCATCACTCTTATTAAACGTCTATTCACAACTCATTGGCCAGAATAAGTTTCGTGATCCTGCACCACCACAGGGGGGTTTAACCAGTTGAACCCTGCAACATACCCCAAAGAGAAGAGCCCAGCGAACAGTCTGAGAGGTTATTACAGGTTGGTAGTAAGTATAAGAAACAGGTAGTAGTAACTGCTTAGCTTAGGAGGATCTGGGTTGTTAGTGTGGACGGCTGGGAGTTTCAAATTATGTACATCTCAGTCCCAGCACCAGCTCTCCTCCTTAACGTATGTGTGGCTCAATGACTTTTTTTTTTTTTTTTTTTTGTAAGCAAAAGGACTCCATTTGCTTCTTTCATTGACTATAAAATGAGGATAATAATTCTTATGTCATATTACTTATAAGCATTAAGTAAATTCAAAGTTGTGTAAAGCACTCAGCATGGGATGTGTGGGATGTGCACATAGTGCTAAATAAATGGTAGGGGTTATTATCATTGTCACTGTGATCATCGTGGGAATGAAAGCCACTCACTGCCCCTTTGGGTATGGGTCCAGCTGCCTAGGATGTTATTGATCTCCTCCAGGGTCTGGGATCTGCAACAGAGATCTCCTTATTTCCTTGTAGTAAATAGGAATTCAGAGTCAGCATATTTCTGTAGGCCCAGCATAGGAGGGTCCAAAGACATTTGGGAATTTCTTTGCACAAACATTTCCTTTTTCTTCCTCATCTTCTTTTTCTCTTTCACCAATTGAAGCATGACTCAGTTCCTTGTATCTTTAGCTGAGAGAGGAGTAGTAAATCTCAAGGACACATAGTGCTACTTCTCTCACTGGCTTTTGAATTCCCACCTGCCTCTTCCCTCCACTAGTAATCCAGTCATTTTAATCAACCTGAAATTCCCTAATATTAACAAATTCCTTCCTGCTCCTGTTTGCTTGTACACATTGCTCCCTCAGTTTGGCCTGCCCTGTCTTCTTTTCAAGGAGCTCACCTGAGTTAGCTGTTAATCTATGAATCTATCCAGGGCAGAGACTGAGAGCCCATTGATCTTGGTACTCTCAGTCCCTATTACAGTGCTTGGTAAAGAGTTGGGACACAATAGATTGGAACCCTTTGCAGACTTGATCGGTTTGATTCCATGAGATATTTATTAAGCAATGTCACTAGTATGGCAGAAATGAAAAAATAAGAGAAACCTCACCCTGCCTTCAACTGTTTTGATCTGGTGAGAGAGCTAGGTATAATATCTAGAATCTAGTGAGAGAGAGAACTATGCCAAGATAGACTTCAGCCATTGAATACAGGGGAGACCAGAGAGATCAGGAGCAGGGTTGACACTTTCTATAAAGGGCAAGATAAATGTGTTAGGCTTTGTGGGCCATACAGTCTCTGTTGAAATAGCTACTCAACTCTACCATCCAAGCAAAAAGGCAACCATAGACAACATGTCAACAAATGAGCATGGCAGTGTCCCAATAAAACTTTATTGATTAAAAACAGTCAGCAGACTAGTTTTGACCCATGGGGTGCAGGTTCCTGATTCTGATTTAGAGATATGACTTTTTCTTTCTTATTTAAAAAAGGAGAACAATTTTGGAAGGAATATACAAGTGATTGTGGAATGGGTCATTCTGCAGAATAAGCAAGTATGTGAGATGGGGAGAGGAGGCAGAGGGGCTGTGAAGGGAACAGGCAAGAAGGTCAAATGGAACAGAGACAAGGTCAACCTTGCAGTTTTCCCCAAGGGTCTCTTATAACCTGTGTGCTGGGAGCGCTCTACTCCAAGCTGCCCACAGCTCATCTAGTTTGTCTCTATTTCCTCTGCTCCAGCTGAGCTGCTAGCCTACTAGGGTCAGTGTCTCCCTTCAGGGAGAATGATGAAATGGTCATTAAAAAAAAAAAAAAAAGGCCAGGTGCAGTGGCTTATGACTGCAATCCCAGCACTTTGGGAGGCCAAGGCAGGTGGATCATTTGAGATCAGGAGTTTGAGACCAGCCTGGCCAACATGCTGAAACCCTGTCTCTACTAAAAATACAAAAATTGGTCAGGCAGTGATGGTGCGTGCCTATAATCTCAGCTACTCAGGAGGCTGAGGCAGGAGAATCGCTTGAGCCTAGGAGGCAGAGGTTGCAGTGAGCCAAGATCACAGCAACCAGGGTCACACAGCAACTTTGCCTCCAAAAAATAAAAAGTAAAGTTATGAAAGGAACATGTCTACACCTATCTCCACCTGCCCCACCCCGCCGTTCTTGATGAGTCTTTGTAGGGGATCCCTGTGCACATGGCCTTGAAGAGTCTCCTCAGTGAGCACCGGCGTTTCACCTGCTCTGCACAAAAGGCCTTTGCAGGATGACTCTGTGACCTCACATGCTCAGACGCAGGCATTCATCAGAGCAATCAAAATTATGTCTCATCCAAGGGACTTTGTTTAAATTCCACCAGTATTTTTTAAATTTACAAATACTCCTTCTCAAATCAAGAATCTGAAGTCTGTCCATATATAAGCATGAAAAAGTCATTCATGAAGACAAAAATCGTCCATCTAAGCAAATGATTTTAACAATTTTAGTGTGGGCAAATTCTCACATTTTCTGTTTTCTCCTTTGTAGACAGCTAATTTGAGCCTATTTTGATTTCCTGGATGATCAATGTCTTGTGGACTGTAATATTTGTGTGTATGTGTCTCCGATAAATGTCATTTCTTCTTTGTGGATTACTAAAATAAGTCATTTCCCTTAGTCTTTCCTTTTCCCATTTGCAAAGACTTGTTTCCTTTGTGTCTGTGCTTATCAGTGTCTTGACTTGCGGTTGGCGTTTAAGGTGAACATAAGTGGGTGTCCCCATCCAAGGAGTGCTCAGCCTCCCGGGCGTTAGCGACGCCTTAAACGTGCGTTAGTGACGCCCAGGCTGTTTGCTGGGAGCGGTGCACACGCCCCTGCTCCGTGGGGTCCGGGGTTTGCCTGCGTCTGCCTCGCTGCACGCTGCAGCGCGGCCAGCAGGGGGCGCACCCGAGACCTCCAAGAGTTCCCGTTTTCTCTTCCCCGCAGGGTGGAACTGGATCACTGAAGTGCAAACAAAGCAAACTTGGAGAGCTTCAGAATAACAGTGAATCTGTACAGTTGTCATTCTGATTCCGTGGCTTCCTTTTACTGTAGCTATTCCTATCTATCACACCATTTCACAGAGCTCTACATATTTTACCTCTAAATCCAAGCTATAGACTAGCTTACATTTACTAAGTACTCGCCAAGTGTCAGGTACTTATCTAAGCACTTAACACGAAAAAAGGCACTTAAATATCAGAATAACCCAAAAATAGAGGTACTATGCACATTTCCATTTTATTGAGGAGGAAATTCAGGCTTAGAGAGATAGAAGGCCAGATAGCTAATATGTGGTAGGCCAGGATTCAAACCCAGGCTAACTCACTCCAGGCCCCACACCCTTACCCCACCCCACACTACCTCCTACATAATTAGCAAATGTGTTTTCTATGTCAGGTACTTTGCTAAAAATTGCATATGAATAATGAACAAAATGCATGGGGCTGTCAGTCTGTGGTGACAGACAGAAATGAATAAACACACACAAATAAAATTTAAAATAGTCATAAGTGTTATGAGGAACATGAGCAGGACACTGAGAAATGGAACAATGGGAGGAAGAGGGGGAGGGAAAGGAAGCTAAAAGTTCAGTTGCATGGTTGGAAAAAGAGTTCTCTGTTGGACCCACCTGGTGCTGCATTCCAGACCCCCTGTAGACAGTGCTGGGTCACAAAGCCAGGTGGTGACCTAAAGGTGAGACGGAAGAATGAGAAGAAGACAGGAAGAAAGAGCTCTCTGGCAAGAGAAACCAGATGTGTGAAGCCTTAAGAAAAAAAGAAAAGGAAAGAAGAACTTGATGTTTTCATGTGAAGTGAAATCAAAACCATTTGCCCAGCTGTAAGTCCAAGGTGTTCAGCCAATATCAATGCCCACTTCTAATCCTTTTTAATATAGAAAGTATATTAGAAGTAAATGCTTGTTGTCTTTGGCCTGGATCTATGACTACTCTGCAAGGAAGAGTTGTCAAACCGCATGTGGGCCACCCTGTGATTGTGATTGGCTGTGAAACAGGATTTGCTGCACATTCAATCAGAACGGCCCAGCCCACATATCTGTGTAAATCTTGCGTGTGCTGCACAGCAGACCTAATGGAAGACCTTGCCTACATTGGGCGAAGGACAGCCGGTGCGAGGATTCTCAAGAGGTGCAGTCATCTGCAGAGAGAAAACCCTGGCTTTGTGGCCCAGCACTTTCTGTGGTGGGGCCTGGAACCCTATGCCAGCTGGGGCTGAGTTCTTAAAGGCCCTACACTAGACCGGATATGAGGGCAGGTGCCGTGGCTCCATTATTTATCAGCATGTCCAGAGCCAAGAACTGTACCTGAAAGACAGTAAATGCTCATGAGAATTGTTGGATAAGCTGAAGAAAAGCATTAAGGCAAGTGGACAGAAGGAAAAGGAATAGCTCAGCCATTCGACTTGGAGAATAGAGGGACTTTCATAGCTTCTATTGAACATCTTGTTTCACAGGATCGGTTAATTTATTATTTTTGTGTATTAGTTTGTTGGCGGGTAGCTTAAAAGAGAAAGGAATGTGTTTGGATGAGGAAAGACTTCCCTGAAATGTATGTTCTGGGAGAAATCATCAATGTTTTAAGTTGTCTGGTCACGGAACAGAACAAAAGCCAACCTCGTAAAAGCTCTTGGTTCTCACCTTTGTGCCTTTCCCAGGCATATGATGAGCACTGGCTGATTGTGGTCACAGCTGCCCTTCTCAGAGCATGGCGCTTGGTTGCATTGAGGGGGGACCTCTCCAGAAAGGCTATGACTGCACCCCATACCATGGGCAGCTCTTGACCAATAACTGACTGACAAAGGGGCACAAAGGCCTGCCTCTTTTCTCAAAGTGTGGCCATCTCTGTAATGCCTTTTGCATTTCCAGGTGCTCTCTGTGACCAGACTGAGGCTCTCATCTCCGTCACACTCCCCATCCCTATTTAGCTTTCTTCCCCCGCCCCCCTGCCTCCCTCATCCCTTTTCTCCTCAGTTCTTCCACCAGTCAATCACTTATATAAGAAGCCCCACTCAGGACCCCCACTGAGAACCAAGAACTTTTACAAGGTTGGCTTTTAGGGAAACTGAATAAGGCTGGCAGTGTTCATTGTTCTTCCAGATATGCTTTTCTTTCTGTCTGAGCTGATCCCCCAGCTGGGGATCCATTTCCCAAACTCTACAGGCCCGGGAATCTCCTGCTTACCCCTTGTCTCTGTGCCTATGGATGCCTGTCAAGGGAAACATTTTCTCTAGGAACTGCCTTGCTAATGGGATAAAATATTGACAAGGTATCGATCAAGTCTCCTTTTCTGTTGCACAGTGTTTGTTTTGTCACTGGCAAATACTCCTTCCCACTTCCCATACTTTTCTTTTTCATTGGCGTAGTATTTCTTTCGATCTGTTAATATCTTAAATGGGAATAGTCAGACCGTGTTGGCTTGTGCCTTATTTTCTGTCCTTAAGTGACTTTGCATTCTGATTTCACCAGCTTTATGTTGATTTTATAGCTTAGTTCTAAAAGTACAATCATACTCCAATCATTGCCATGTGCTGGGGGATAAATCTCACATTTATTACACTAAATTGATGAAAAGGTTTGAATTTCAGTTTGTCCATTTCACTTCTGGGAGTGAAACTCCGTAAATACTTTCATTTGTCAAGAAATCAAGAAAGACTTTTATTACAATCACTTACTTTCTGGAAGGTATGTGTTATTTTAAAGATAAGAATCTGCAAATAATGTTCCCTAAATATGACTTGAGTAATATAGTAGTTTATGTTTGCACAGAAGGTGCCAACTTTTATGGAGAGGATATTCCAACTTCTGGTTCTTAGTAAAGTGGTAAGCTAGAAACTTTTGTCTGGCTTCATTCCTATTTAACTCCCAGGAATGATTTGCAAATTCACAAGGTAATGTCTGAGAACCACTCTGTGCTCTTAAGAGAAAGGAGCCAGATAAATGCAAAGTATCATCATTAGGGTCAGTGCATTTTGCTTAACTTCCACACTTCTGGGAAAATGATTCAATGACTTGGCTTCTTCCTTTCCCAAAGTCCTTTACACAGGTGGCCTATTCTTGTGGTAATAACTTTACCATTTTTTTTCTGTTCACACTTTATCTTCTTTATTTTAAGGAAAACAAAAATACAAAATGTTAGATAACCCACCTTAGCTAGGACAGGTCCTGAGTGCACAGGCTGGGATTTAAACATGTAATGCCTCCCCACTACTCATACACTCAGATTTTTTTTTTACTATAGAGGATAAGAACTAGCTTCCTTAACCTCACTGATTTCATGTACTGAGAAGCTGAAGGAGGTTAAGGAGGTTGAATGACACTGTGGCAGGTGCACTCATCTTGTGGTAAGGGATTAGGTAGTGAGCATTCTCATCTCCCAGTCATTCTTAACACTTTCTGTAGTCCCTTTAAAGTCCTGTTTTCAAGAACCACTGTAATCACAGTGCTCTGTAAATGTAGGTCATGGTGGATCTTAAGGTTAGTCCCAGCCAAGACATGGATGCTAAGGGACAGGAGCACAGCCCAGGACCCCTGAAGAATGCATGTGGTGCTGCACTTGGCACCTATCAGCCTGCTGTCCTGAGCCGCTGTGGGCAGTGGAAAGGACCTCAGTCCAGAGTCCGCCCACCTTGCTGCTGGATCGAACTCCCCACACTCGCTGTGAGACCTGGAGCAATTCATAGCCCTCCATGCAACTCAGTCCCATCTTGGTTGGGAATACGGCAAAAGGTAGTTTGGAGGCAATCTTTTAATCTCTTAACAATCTCCTCAAAATGCAAGTGGAACATTCGAAGCGCTCAGTGAATATTCTGCTCTCTTGTCACAGTTCTCTTCCAGCTTGGAAAGTAGTCTTGGGTCTAGAGGTGCAGCTGCCATCTTGCACACATGAAGGCCATCATGAGGAAGAATGTCAGTGGTTCACAATGACAGGACAAGGAGACTAGAGCAGCTTGAGGCCCCGGGGGTGTTCTAGTGCTACTGTGCCAGCCTAGGATGGCCCAACTCTGCACACCTGGCAGGTGAGGAAAGCTCATTCATATTTGTTTATGCCACCATAGCAGGTTTTCCATAAAAGCAATGATCATTTCATCATATCTAACAAGAATTAGAAATGTCAATACTATCAAGACATATTTGAAATATGTCTTATTTAATGATGATCCTTGCCTGTGTGTGGTGTGCCTTGATTTATTAGGTAATAATAATGACATATATATATATACACACACACACACACACACACATATATGTATATATTTATGTATCTCACTATTTTATATATATATACTCATATGTGTATGTATATATCACATCCTATATTATAAACATATAATATATATAACTATTACCAAGTATAGATAACATATAATCTTATATATCTATAATTTATAACTTGCAAGTTTATAATTACTTGTTTGTTGGAGCTTTTTCTGAAAGGTGTGTGTGATCCAGAAAGTATGGAGAGCATTTCTCACAAAGTCTCTAAGTGCCATGCTGACAGTTACACAAAGCTATGTAACATATAGGGCACATGATCTTTCTAACCACCCTGAGAAATAAGAGTTATTCATATTAATGCTCAGAGTTTATAGATGCTTAGTTCAGAATGTTTCCATATCCCTCTGCAAGGGAGCCACAGAGGCAAGCACCTTCCCACATCTTCTGAGATTTTGGCTCACAGCTTTGTCTGCTCAGCTGTGCCACTTTTCAATGCTGAATGGAAACCTCTTTGTGAAATTACTAACGTTAACATGCCTTAGGGATTATCTTCTGCAGCCCATTGTCCACTCCACAGAGAAAAGAAATGTCCCAAAGGCAACTCTCCTTGCATCCAAGCTTCTACCAAATTGTCGAATCTGATAATGTCTGCCCATCTAGTGCATGAAACAAATGGAATTAAATCTCACGGGGAAAAATATGGACAATATGTGTTATTGGTTGGAGAATTCTCCTCAAAGTTGATAGTTTAAAAATAAAAACATTAAAAATTATAGTAACGATGATAATATTACATGGTTTGTGTAATATTTCATAGTTTGCAGGTAATATAGTTTCAGATGTCTCATTTTCTTTTTACATCAATCCTAGATATGAAATTGGCTTGCATAATTCTGAATAACTATGCATAATTATGAAGCAGTGTTATCATATAACTACTGTGAGAAAATTCAATGGTATAGGAACTTACACACGAAAATGGTGATTGCCCAGGAAATACTGTAAACTGTTGCCACAAGCCAAGGGGAAGTAAAGGATGAAAATGCTAAAATCCACCATTCACTGTAATAATTGGTTCAGCATACTTCATTTTCTATAATGCAATCATAGCTTAGGTAGAATTTTTTTTTTTTTTTTACAGAGTCTCCCTGTGTTGCCAGGCTGGAGTGCAGCTGGTGTGGTCTTGGTTCACTGCACTCTCTGCCTCCCGGGTTAAAATGGTTCTCCTGCCTCAGCCTCCTGAGTAGCTGGGACTGCAGGCAAGCACCACGACACCCAGCTAACTTTTGTATTTTTAGTGGAGACAGGGTTTCACCATGTTGGCCCAGAATGTTCTCCATCTCCTGACTTCGCAGTCCACCCGCCTCAGGCCTCTCAAAGTGCTGGGATTAGAGGCGTGAGCTACCGCACCCGGCCGCTTAGGTAAAACTCTTTAACCTTACTTATCAGAAACACCTTGCTACTGATTATTTTTACAATTAAAATAGTTAACACTATACTATGAATAAACTATAAGTGAAATTCGTTAATCCATTTCCTAAATTCTAGATAGTCAGGTTATTTCTAATTTTTCCACTACTATCAAAAATGTTTTAGTGAACATGTTATGACTAAATATCTTCCCTACTTTGGATTGGTCCTCTAAATAAATTTGTAGAATTTATTGGAACGTATTTTCCCACATGTCTTTATAAAAGGAATCTTCAAATATACTTTAGCTGCAACAATAGATAAAGTGCTGCCATGTCACCATAATTTTGCCAACATTGATTATGACATTTTAAAGTTGATAATAAATCATTTTGTGGGTGAAAAATCGTGCTTAATTTTAGGTTTAATTTTTCTAATTTTACATTTTAATGAAGTTATCTTTTCATGTGTTAGTTTATTTTTCTCTTAGGTAAAATTCATGAATTATTTAAACAATATGGATAGCAACTGCAACATTGTTGTGAATATTATTCTCAATCTGTTGTTTCTGTTAAAATTTCAGTGTATATAATCATGACGGTAATTCTTAGTATACGCTTATTTTTGTTCTTGAACGTTTAAAATGCGAGGATATTGAAAACTTTCTGAACAGTTTCTGCAAATCTAGCTTTTTATAGGTGTGTGTTGTCGGGGATGGGGAGCTTCTGGGGTGAGGGACATAAATAGGGACCAGGAGGATATAATTTTCTAGGGGCAGGCATGTTACCAGGGAAGACGTGATACACACATATTTATCTTGACAGGTTAGAGTGGAACCTGGAATTGCATAGTTGGATTCTAAGGGGTACAGGCAATTGTACTGTGCTAGGTTTTAATTACATGAGTGTTTGGAATTCTTCTTGGAATCCAGCTAGATGTCCAGGTGAATCTACACAAAGGACACCACTCAACACACAGCTGGTGCAAGAAAAGCTTCCTGTGTACCAGGAGAAGGCCGCCTCCTCCTCCGTGGCTGACTGTATGGCATGCAGCCTGGCAAGTCACACAGGACCATGGCTCAGAGGACGCTGTACTTATTTTACTGCTATGCTTTTCCTGGCCTGAAAATCCGAATAATTTTACCATTGAACTTGTGTTTTGCAAGGGAAGTCCAGAGGACAATGGGGTGTGCACAGACCCAGAGGCGCACATGCAATATGCACGTGTGGTGCTGTTGCTGCGCCATTTGCATTTTGGCTTCTCATTCCTGTTCCTATGAGCGTACGCGTTAGCCGGCCACTTATACTGAAAATGATGACATGCCAGGAAAAGGGAGAAAGGACACCCCTAGTTCCTTTCCCTGTCAGCCCACTCTTCCTCATCAGTATCCAGAGGCAGAGAACGTTGGAAGAATGTGAGTATATAGAGAAGTGAAATAAAAAGAGCTGCGTTTGTTCCATGCAACCTATCAACTGTTTTGCTAAGAACAAAATGCATATGCCCGTATAAGCTACACTATACAAGCTGAGGATTTCCACAATGCTGCAAATGAGTTGAATGCTCTTACATTTGCATTTAAAACTGACATTGTAGAATAGAAATATTTTTGGTTAAATTACACTAATAATTTAAGTAATTTTAACTTTCATTCACTTAGAACATTAAATGGCAAAATAAAGTGCTATGGCATTTTGAGAGAGAGACTAGAAGAAAGGGAAAAGCTTTGCATTTAAGGACTCTGAGCAGCACTTTTTTCCTGTCTTTTGAATGAGGACCCCACATTTTCGTTGCACTGGAGCACACAAATTTTGTAGCTGGCCCTAGGCTCGTCTGACATGGGGGAGAAGTATCTTACAGAATCTCAGAGAGTTGTCAGTGTTTTGAGATGTATAACATCAGAAACTTGAATTTTGGAAAAGACATTTTATACAACTGGGGTTCATTCACCCCTAATTTTGTAGCACGTTTTGTTTTTTAAAAGGCTTGCTTTTCTCAGCTGTATTAACAGAATACAAGAAAACTCATTTTCTCCTTCACCAGAAAGAGGGAAGGAATCCAGTGAGTGATAACCCAGGCAAGGGGACGCAGGGACTTCATCTCATGGAGGGATTTTGATTCCAAAGGTTTTGCTTCTCAGTTGAGGGGAAGGACTCTGGTGTTTTCTGCTCATTTTAGTTAGGGGACTGCAATGTCAACTTGATTGGACTGAAGAATGCAAAGTATTATTCCTTGGCGTGTCTGTGAGGGTGTTGCCAAAGGAGAGTAACATTTGAGTCAGTGGACTGGGAGAGGCAGACCCACCCTCAATCTGGGTGGGCACCATCTAATCAGCTGCCAGCGCAGGTAGGATAAAAGCAGGCAGAGGAACACGGAAAGACTAGACTGGCTTGGTCTCCCAGGCCATATTTTTCTCCCACGCTGGATGCTTGCTGCCCTAGAACATCGGACTCCACGTTCTTCAGCTTTGGGACTCTTGGACCTGCCACCACAGACTGAAGGCTGCACTGTTGGGTTCCCTACTTTTGAGGCTTTCGGACTCAGACAGGCTTTCTTGCTCCTCAGCTTGCAGACGGCCTATTGTGGGCCTCACCATGTGATTGTGTGACTCAATACTCCTTAATAAACTTCCCTTTATATATACATCTACCCTATTAGTTCTGTCCCCCTAGAGAACCGTAATACAGGGGCCATATCCTCACATCCCAATACGAACAAGCAAAACTCCTGTGTGAAGGACCTAAAAGAATCTTAGACGAACTCACGATGTTTATCTTATCACTGGGCAAGTCAGAGAAAGTGTCACACTGATCCACGGAGAAAAGCTTTTCAGAGTCAGGAAGTTCACCCTCAGTCAGGAGTGTGGCTGAGCGTTTGCTCATGCCCACAATGCCCTCCGTCTATGGAGGAGTAAGTGGATCACAGGAATGTGCTCTTGGCCAGAGAAACTGCATCTAACTGGCTATAGACTGCTGCCGGCCCAGAGGGCACATACACATTTGCTCTGCCTGTACAAAGATTTTAAAGAAAGCAGACTGAGCACACAAAAACCCCAAAGTGGGGAAACCCACAAAACCCAGAAAGGTCAAGCAATTTATTTAGCAGCATTTCAGCAAGACGTTGCCAGAGCTGAAATGACCCACATCTCTCGACTTCCTGCCAGTGCACTTTGGGTCTCCCATCTGGGAAGCGAACAGCAGCATGAAGACAAGACACTAAGGACTGCGAACTCCAGGTTTCCTGTACGACGGTCCTTATTCCTGTGATCTGTGTTCTGCCTGTGTCTGTTATTTTGCTTGCATTAAATGTTTACTACTGTTCCAATTTAATGGAAAATAGAGTAGCCTGTAAATTGGAAACCATATGACCTGGCGAACTGTTTAAGCTGTGTGGGACGCCTAGTTGATGGAATATGGAAATTTACTGTGAACTGCTCTTAAATCCTTTAACACATAGTACTTCCTGCCACCTCTGGGATGTCGTCTGTTTTTTCTGTCTGGGAACATTATTTCTTCTCTTCTCACCTAGGTAACTCCTTTATTCATTCAAGAAATATTATGTGGTCTGTACTATGGGCCCCATGCTGTTTTAGGTCCTGGGGATACAGCCATGAACAACAAAGTCCCTCCCCCTTGGAACTTATATTCCAGTGAATCCACAATCACCCTTCAAGATGTGACACACACCACCTTCTCAAAGGATCTGTCCTCCTGTGCCTCCCCCAGAGGGGGTTGGCTTCTCCATTTGTATTCTCCCATAAGGCCCAATACTTCTTCATAGTTCCTTGTACATGTACTATTTTCTTCATTATTTATCTGTATTTGGTTAATGTCTGTCTTTCCTTGCTGGATGGTCACTTTATGAGGCAGTGGTTGTGCTGGTTCTGCCCACTGTATTTCTGAGCCCATCAGCCTGTAATATGGGCTATAATCAGTGTGTTTGTTGATTGTGGCTAATTGCATTGTTTCTGTAAAAAGTACTTCTACATTTTCAATATACTTCTAGCCAAAAGGTGGCACTGCAGGAGAATAAGTGAACAAAACTTCAACCTAGTTAACTCCAGTCATTGGATGGGATCCACTAGTCCTAGTTATAGGCTTGTTAAAACTAGAAATAGCTTATTTCAAAACTTGTACACACTTATATCCATACACATATTTGAAATCTCGATTAAACCAATGAATGGAGGTCACCTAAGCTTACTAAGAATATTAACATTGCTATGACCATTGAAGAGATCCAGATGTAGTTCTAAACACAGCTAGAATCCAAATTACTCTGAGTCATAAATCAATAAATATCTACTTAGGACATGGACAAGTTGAATTTTTTTTATATTGGTGGTTACAAGTAAAGAAAAAGAACTGGTAAATTTTTTTTGGTTAGTACCTTGCTTTGACTTACTACATTTCAAGGCAAAATTATCCTCCAAATTCTAGTTCCCTTCCATAAACACTCCTTAGAGTATGATAAGCCTTTCCGAAAAAAATGATATTACAACCAGCAGCCTCTTCAAAGGTTTCAAGAGAAAATACACAGACAGTAGCTAGACAACCACTTGATAAAAATCTACTCATGATGTTGGCTGTAAATAATGAATGCTAGTTTCCATGCTTTAGCATGGGCCACCTGGGTGCCTGTGGTGCCCAAGGCAAGTCATCAATTTCAGCAGAGCACCCTCCCCCACAAATTTGGAATCTCTATCTTTATGTGTTTACCTTCAAAAACCAAATGCAAGTTTACATGCTTCTTTTATTTTCATATTTGATATTTCTTTCTTTCTATTTTTTTTTTTTTTTTTGAGATGGAGTCTTGCCCTGTTGCCAGGCTGGAGTGCAGCGGCATGATCTCGGCTCACCGCAATCTCCACCTCCCAGATTCAAGCGATTCCCCTGCCTCAGCCTCCCAAGTAGCTGGGACTATTGGTGCACACCACCATGCCCGGCTAATTTTTTGTATTTTAGTGGAGATGGTGTTTCACCATGTTGGCCAGAATGGTCTCGATCTCCTGACTTCATGATCCACCCACCTTGGCCTTCCAAAGTGTTGGCATTACAGGCGTGAGCCACTGTGCCCAGCCTCATATGAGATATTTCTGGTGTGATTAAGGGTGAGAGTGTGTGTGTGTGTGTGTGTATGTGTGTGGTTGTGTGGACATGCCTGTGTGTGTGTGTGTGTGTAATGGAAGTGTGTGAGTAGAATATTATTCATTTGGAAACAATATTTTGCTTTATATTCTCTTTATAGATGAAATTTTATTCATGTCCTCATCCTACAAGCTAGTTGGAAAGATAAGGCCTATACACACATCAGTTAGCTGCTTTTTCAAGGTTCTTGAACAACAGATACAAATCAGCACTGTGCTTCAGATTTGGCATCCATATTACAATTCACAAACTGCAGTGAAAACTATGATATTCATTTCAGATAGTTAGCAGGAAGATTCCATCGAAGGGCCAAATGTCAGGCAGTGAATTTCACTGTGCATTGCTCTGATGAAGGATAACTTCTTTAGCAGAAGTATAACCAGACCATGTCTCCAACACATTATTAGAAGTTGAAATTTGGAGACTTCAAAAATACTTCTGCTGTAAACATTAAATTGATAGCTTTTTAAAAATGTACAACCTCAGCATATATTAGCAAGAAGAAGAAAGCCATTCAGCTTCCAAGTTTTCTTAAGAATAGGAGCCCAAATCTCCACAGCCTCTAACAAAAATAACTTTTAAATAAATATTGTGCCTTATGACACAATGATAATTATAAGTGAGAAGTAAAAATATATATATATTAAAATTTTTTAATTAACATATTGTAAGAAAGACACAGGTGACCAATGCTACAAGATGTCCTCCTTAATTAAGTTGGTAAGAGGCACCGCATTCTCCACAGGCTGGATGGCGTCAGTGGATTTTGGCAGATTTCACTGAAGGAAGAAAATGCCAGGTTGACAAACTTTATATTCCTTGTGTGAGACATTGTTTTGTAAAGTCCTCATGAGGGACAATATTCATCCCTGAGATCTTTTTTTTTTTTTTTTTGAGACGGAGTTTCGCTCTTGTTACCCAGGCTGGAGTGCAATGGCGCGATCTCTGCTTACCTCAACCTCCGCCTCCTGGGTTCAGGCAATTCTCCTGCCTCAGCCTCCTGAGTAGCTGGGACTACAGGCACGCGCCACCATGCCCAGCTAATTTTTTGTATTTTTAGTAGAGACGGGGTTTCACCATGTTGACCAGGATGGTCTCCATCTCTTGACCTCGTGATCCATGTGCCTCGGCCTCCCAAAGGGCTGGGATGACAGGCGTGAGCCACCGTGCGCAGCCCCATCCCTAAGATCTTTCAAAGGAAGCTAGCAAAGTATCCCAAAGAATAATGGACATACAGCTAAACATGACACAGAGATACACACATTATCTGTGTTTCCCTAGTAAGCAAGATACCAAAAAAATTAGTGTTTGGGACAAAGATGGAGTTTCTGAATGATTTTGTCAATCAGTACAGTATTAAACCAAATTTAGAAAAGGTAAAAGCTAGGGCCGGTTGTGGTGGTTCAGGCCTGTAATCCCAGAACTTTGGGAGGCTGAGGTGGGTGGATCACCTGACATCAGGAGTTCGAGGCCACGTTGGCCCGTCTCTAGTAAAAATAAAGAAAACTAGCCAGGCATGGTGGCGTCCACCTGTAATCACACCTACTCACGAGGTTGAGGCAGGAGAATTTCTTGAACCAGGGAGTTGGAGGTTACAGTGAGCCAAGTTCCCACCATTGCACTCCAGTCTGGGTGATAAAAGAAAAAACAACAGATAAAAGATAAATAGGTGAGATGAAATGCACACAAGGCACAAAGTGACACATTCTTTATAGAGAAAACCTTGAAAACTTAGGAAAATGTTGACCAGTTCTTAAACATATTGCTGGGAGCATAAACAAATTGCTCTCTGTCTCACAGCAGGTCACTTTGCTTTAGCATAATTGCTTCCTAAATGTAGAATTGGTTCTTGTTTTCCAATAACACAATAATAGGAATAATAGCAGCCAATATTCATTGATTGATTACTATGCACCAGGCATTTCTCTAAGAACTCTATAAATTGTCTCTGTGTAGGCTCCATATTGGGTAGGTTTTACTGCTTTCCTTAACTTTCAGATGAAGAAACTGAGGCAGTAAAAGTCTCAATTGTGATAAAAAGAAGTCTTTGTTTGTCACTGTGGATACAGAGAGGCATAGGGTGTCTGGTGCTTAATTCATTACCAGGGCTAAACTGGTGATTACATACATCAGGCACTCATGAAATAACAAAATAATGTGCCTATGAGTATTTTAAATGTTTGATTTTCTCCCCAAAGCATTTTAAAACTCATATACTCTTTTAGATTTTGGGCAAGATCAGGCTTAGTTTGGAGTAAAGTTTGCCAGGCAAGCAGAGCTCCCAAACACAGTGATCAATACCCTCATGGGCTGGTGAGTCCTTAAAAACTAACCTGTCTAGACACCAGATACTGCTCCTAAGAGAGTAGGGAAAATAGGGTAAAACAGCCCTTGTAAAAACAATGCCACTGCTGTCAATATGTATGCTGAAGTCAAGTCCAGTGTGAAAATACAGCTTCAGGAAAGTGGATGAGGGTTGGAGATGCTGGTTTTGAAAGCCAATGGATTGTTTTCTGAATCTGATATGTGAATGAGGACAGCAATCCTCACACTTGACTGCATATTAAGAATCACCTGAGAGCTTTAAAATAAATACTAGTGTGGGGGCCCCATCACAGACCAATTAAATCAGGATTTCAGGGAGTGTGGAGACGGAGCATTTTTCAAAAGCTCCCCAGATGGCTGCAACATGTAGCCAGGACGGAGAACCCTGTATCAGATGTAGTCTAGACAGCTGAAACGTCCCCTTGAGTACATATGGCAGAAGTCTCAGAACTGGGATGTAGTTGTTAAAATCTCTAAAGCCTGAACAGCCAAGTTGGTACACACTGTGGCAGAGAAAGCCCGAAGTGTATTTGGTAAGACCACCTACATGCTGATATCCTTATGCCTCCCAGCTTACGTTATTTTGAAAGATAATTATTGTGAACAAGTCTAGACAGTTGTTATTACAGGAAGCTTGTTAAGAACACAAGAAAATATTCAGAGAAAACAGAATTCATGTGATGACACAATATCTTAAAATTCAGGAGTCCTTCCTCACCTATTAGCTCCCAAGAATGTGTTGTACACGGGGTGAGGTGGGGGGGCATGGATGTGAAGACAGACTTATGAACATCAAAATTAGTGGTAGATTTATACCAGGCTTCTAAGAACGGGCTACACAAACCATTTCTTGGTAGCACTCAATGACTGGCTGCTAATTTAAGTTCTATCCTCTCCTGCAGGTCTGCTGTTGAGCTCATGACTACACCAGGGCTTAGGTGCTATCTAAGCTTCTTAAGGACGGCAGAGCACATGAGTGGTTTAAGTTTCAGGAAGTCTTCACAATATTCCAATTGTCTTGAGTTTTCATTCAAAAAGCAAAGGTTCATAGTTTCTCTGTAATTCTCAGAGAATTTATGAAGGCACCTGAGCTCAAATCACAAGCTTACCCTATCTGAAAAAAGGGATGTCCACGAAAGTGCTTCAAATAGCTAAAAAGACAGGGGTTTGCATGGTTTTCATCAGCTCACTGCTCCATCCCCTCCAAAGAATGCAACTCAGGAATGCAGGTGTGGAAGGGAAGCCAGGTCCTTCCCAGTGTGTCTTCCTGTTGGAATGCCAGTCCTGAATGGTCATTTCTACAGATGATAACAGCTTCTTCCTCCAAGTCTGGAACGATCCCTTCTGTGCTCTAGGAAGTCTCCTCCTTTCTTGGATAACAGTCAAAGAAAAGACCCAGGCACACTGCAGTCTCCCAGCTAGAGCCAGATTTCCCTAGAACTTGCCTAAAAAACAGGCAAAAAGGCGTTGGGAGAAAGGGAGAATATTCTCAGTGCCAACGCTCTCTTTCCCCAGAGCCACGACAAGCAAGGAGCAAGCCTGAGGTGAAAACAAGAGTTCCCCCAAATGCACAAAGTGGGTGCACATCTGTTGGGAAAGACCCTGGATTTTCCAGAGCCCATTCAGAATGGAGAGTTCCTGCTAAGAGAAACACGGGCAGGGTCAATGATCTGGATGAACTCGGCTCTATTCCTCTTAACGCCAGTGCGAAGCCGTGGACCCAGCACAAGCCGGGGTCGCATAGTGCTGCTCAAGCCTGCGGGCCTGTGCCTTTCTCTCGGACCTTAAGCGGTTCCCTGGGGTTGAGCAAGCTCAGGGCCCAGCCGGGTGGACAGGATGCCCGAGTGCACCACCGGAATGACAGGACCGTGCAGAGCCGCCGGGCCGCGGGAGGCAGCGGGCGTGGGTGCCCGCGGAGGGCTAGCTAAGGCGCGCAGCCCACCTGGCAGGCCAGGCCCGGCCTCTCCCTGGCGCAGGAGCCTCGGGTGGGGGTTCGCCCTCCACGCCAGTGCCAAGGCGCCCGGTTCCCCGCCGCGCAGGGGCGGGCTCCGCGCGCGCAGGCCCGGGAGCCGCAGTCCCATTGGCCGCGGGACACGCCCGTCCCCTAGTGAGGGCTTCGAAAGTTTCATTGAAGGTGGAGAAGCGCGCGCCGCCGGGAAGCCCCGGCTGCGCCGCGAGTAGGAGGCTGCTCGGCGGCGGGCGGGGGTCGCGCTGGGCATCTGGACGGCGCTGGTTTTTCTCCTGAGTTTTACGTTGAGGCGGTGGAGGAGGGAGTGGGAGACCTACCCACCCGATATGCGCTCTCGTCTCCATTTCTGCCTACGCTCGCGCTGTTCCTTCGAGTGAGGGAGGGACTCGGAGCGCCGCCCGCGGACCGGACCCACAAGGCGAGCCGAGTTGTGGCGGGGATGGTTCTGCACGCCTGGCAGCTCCCGCCCGGGTGTCTCCGGCGCGAAGTAGCGGGGCGCAGGGGCTGAACTGTGCAGCGGCTCGGGGATCCGCCGCGGGCCGCCCAGGGGCTGGAGGGTGAGACTCAGAGCCCGCCAGGCAGCTCCGAGAGCGGGGGCTGGAGTCAGAGCGCTGCAGCCTGCGTGGGCAGCGGGACATAGGCTGGACAGCGGAGACGCGGTGGCTTCAGAGGGGCTTCCACGTAGAAAACTCCCCGGCCGCCCCTGAACGACGTCCTGGGAACCAGGCGGGAGCACAGCACGCCCTTCTTGCCCCAGTTCCTCGCCGTGCCGCCTCCCAGGACCCTCCCAAAGCGTCCCTTTCCACAGCCCCCGCACCAGCTACCCTCTGAGGAAGCCGCCGCCGCTGCCGGATCCAGGATCTACACTTCATGGGCCCGCCTCAGGGGGTCGGGCGCCGGGCTAGGTGGCCGCCAAGAGCCTGGTGAGGGGCTACCCAGAGCCCGGCGGGCGAGGGGCGGCCGAGAGCCCAGGGAGCGCGCCCTCGGGGCTGAGAGCGCAGCGGCGGGCGCTGAGGAGATGCTCGGGTGGCTGCGAGCTGCCGGCGGCGCGAGGCCATAGGCGGGCATGGGCCTGGCGTCCCAGCAGCCCTAGGGACCCTCGAGCCTCGCCCCTCTGCTCCGACTCGCCGGACCGACGCTATGGCCTCGGAAGTGGTATGCGGGCTCATCTTCAGGCTGCTGCTGCCCATCTGCCTGGCAGTGGGTGAGTTGGTCCGCTCACCGGGGGCACTTGGGAGGACGCGGGTCGGTGGGGAGGGGGCGTTCGGGTGGGGTCTTCCTAACCAAGTTAAGGGGTCTGGTGCTCTGGGGTTTGGTTCTGGAGGCCGGCGGCGTCAGACGCGCAGTCCCTGGTGCACAGCCGGGCTGTCTCACTTCCCACTCAGGGGCGCGCTATCAGGGTCTCTTTTAGCCGGATGCTCCGGATGGGCATGTGCTTGAGACGATTTTTGTTGAATTTAGTTACACATGGATTTTCTTTCGTGGAGTACTGACTTGTGCACGAAGGATGGCCATTGCTGTGGCTGGAAGGCGGATGCATCCCCATCGTAGGTACAATCAGGCTCCTACCTGAGTCCCTCGCCCCAGTGACCCCAGGAGCAGAGCATGCTGTGCATCCAGGCGGCGCAGAGGCCATCTCTCCCAAACCCCAAATCCCAGCAACCGTGAAGGAAGAAGTAAAAGATTCCGGTCATTCAGAAAAGAAAAATAGGGACGAGGTACAGGGAGACAGTGCCTTGAAGTTTGTGACTTATTTTTTAAACCTCCACAAAAGCCCCTACTACAAAAGTTATGGATGCTAAGGCCCCCAACACCTAGTCCCTCCTCCCAGTGGCCGCCCTCTCCAGATTTTAAAGGGTTAGAAAGCAGGGTTGGAACTCCTTGGAACTGGTCAGGGCTCAAGGAGGACCGCACGGGAGCCTCCTCGACGCTCAGACAAGCACTGCACCGTTTCCACAGGACTGGCCTGGCGTGCAAAGCAACTGGGTGCTGCGTTCTGGGAGTGGGACCGTTTCTGAGTTTCTCCTGAAACAGGCAGTGCCTGTGACATTGAATCCTCTCCAACGAGCGCCGGACCCTGGCGCCTTGCTCTCCCTCTCACCAGCAAGAGCTAGGAAGCAGAGCCCTGATCACCGAGTAGTAACCGTATTTGCAGAGGGCGTGGCCTTCGCAGAAAAGGCCACCTTTTTGCCTCTTGCCAGAGGTTGATGACTCTGCATCTTGCCAGAGGTTGATCACACCTGTGTTAAATGTTGTCTTTGTGCGAGCAGTCGAATGGGGGCTCTAGCGTGATTGGTGAGTGTCAGGACAGTTACCCGGAGAGTTTTGTAACACACTTCGTGACTGAAGTGTTTGGGAGGCGTCTTTTCAACAAATCTCAGCGGAAACCCCAGGAAGGAGCTCCGAGTGGAGGGAAGACGTGGTCAAGCGGGGTCCCCAGGCAGCAGGAGGGACCCGCGGGTCGATGCTGGCATCGTTCTCTACTTTGCAGTTTGAGTTCCATTTTGCAGGGGTCTAATCTCACTCGCGTAGATGATGAAGAGCTAAGCTTCCATAAAGCACCTCTCTCCCTGCCAGCTTGAAAAGCGATTTGGGAAAGGGATTCTTCAGGTGCCTTACACACGGAGAGTGTCGCTGTTCAGTGATCATCTCTGTATCCTAAGCGCTTGGCACTGTGCCTAGCACAGTTACTATTGTGAATTGAAAGCTGGTGGCCGAGTTAACAAGGGGCTTTTATAGTGAAGCGTGATTTGTGGTCCTCAGTGCAGACCGGGAAGGGGTGCTGGGGAGTGGCACTAAGGTTAAAGGCCGCTCTCTTCCCTCTCAGTCCCTCCATCTCCCCTCCTCCTCCCCACTGTTCCTAGAGGAGGGACATCCTCTTCCCCATCCCTGTCCCTCTCTTCACAGGGCAGCAGCTCACTGTGACTGTTGGAAGAGTTAGGCAGGTGGTTCCCTGAAGCCAGCTCGGTCCACTCTGTGACTTGCACCAGTGGCTGAATAAAATGCCAGCAGCGATTGCCTGCGACCTCGCCCTTAGGGTAGGCTCTTGCAGGTTGGGCTCAGCTGCGCTGGGGTTGGGCCCCTGTCAGTCCTCTGAAAGGTTGGTGGCCTGTGCTAAAAACTCCGTCAGAAGGGCTGTAGTACTCTGCCCTCCCAAGGGGAGCTGGCCTGGCTTGGGTTGCTGGCAGGGGCGTGGGGTGGTAACTCTGCAGCCAGGGTGGAGGTGGGGCCTGGGGTCTGGACTCAGGTCTGGACTGGGGTCTGCCCTGCCTCTCCCCACCGGGACCCCCACCCAGCTTCTTCTGTGGTGCCAGCACACTGTTCACCTTCTGCTGACTGGCTTGTGCCCCAGGGCAGGCTGGGGGCTTTGGATACCTGAGTCCACTTTTACCCTGGACTTTCTTGGGAGGAGCTGGGCTTCTAGTGGTGCCAAGATCGTAACCTTGGCCTGCCCGCACCCTGCTTCCTCCCCAGGGGACAGCTGAGTCTGCCCAGGAGATTCGGGGGCTGCCTTCCTTGTCCAAATCATTCTTATGGACTCCCACACCTCTCTGGGTTCAGGGAGACTAACTTGGGTGTGTGTGTGTGTATGACTGTGTAAGAGTTTGTGTGAATGTGAATTTGAGTGCATGAGTGTGAGTGTGCACATGTGTTATGAGTATGTGTGAGTGTGAGTATGAGTGTGTAGGGGGTTAGAGGGTAGTGATTCCCCTTGCTTAGCCTGGAACCTGTTGCTTCCCCTGCCCTAAGAAAAGCCTAATTCAGGAGAAAGCAGAGGAGGTGGACTGGCCCCTGGCCAGAAGAGAGCCTGAGCTCCCTGGGAGACCTGACCCTAGCGACCCCCTTACATATTGGCTGCTTAGGAAAGATAACCTGCATTGTGGAAAACTACTAACACCTTCTAATCATAATACTTACTTACAGGGACAAAAGAGGGCTGAGCAGATGCCACTTTATTTGAGCATTTGATTCTCTTCTGCAAGAAGTAGAGATTTTTTCCAAGGTTATTGGAGAGTTTTCAGGTCTGCCTACTCCCAAGGTGCCGCTAAGTCAAATATTCAGGTTTCCCTTCTGGGCTTGGTGAGTGCAAAGGTCTGCTTGTCATTAGAATCGATTTTACATTTTAGCCATCTATTTTTGTATCTGCAAAAGGCAGCCTTCAAAGCTGAGCCTTTGCAGAAGCTCACAGAAATTTTTCTGCACAGAGATTCCTAGTCTTTTTGGTTAATGATAGATGTTAAAAATTAACTATTGTGTTTAATCTGACGCTTACAGATTTTTTTCTTTTTTCTTTTTTTTCTATGAGAGAGATCTTAAGTGATAAGAGAAATCAGGCTTCTTCAATGCAGGTGTTATGTGATTCTTGAGTGTTAAAAGCAAAACAAAACCATAATAGAATATGTTATTTACCGTCCAAAATGAACATCCAGTGATGGGTATGCATATAGTTATGGCCACCAAAAATTTTAAATGTCTCCCAAATTATCTATGACTAGTTGCTAGCCATGTGATTTTTTTTCTTACACATAATACACAAAAAGGTAAAGACTTTCTGTTATGCAGTCTTTAAAAATTATAATGATATGTGATAATTGTTGAACATTTTACAAGTATTTTACATTTATCTTCTTTTAACATGATTCTACTGTACCACCCATCTTTAGGTATATGATTTGAGTTGTCTCCAGAGTCAAGAATGTATTGGTGTATTTGTTTTTAATTCATGATCTTGACCATTCGTTCCATCTTGCCCAGTGTTGCCTGGAGTTCCCTAATCTCATGCCTAAAAGAAATGACTTACACATTTTCAGGGGTAGGAAAGGGGAGGTCTCGCTTGGGAGAACAGGGGATTAGAGACCATGTTTTTTGTGTCCCCTGAAACAGGCAACAAGAGCTTAGGAAAGAGCAGAGCCGAAAAGGGGACTGTGTCCCACAAAGAAGAATCAGCTAATCAACTAGTGCTCTGGAAAACAATACTCAAATCCAGGAGGAATCTCTAGAACTTCCTTTAAGAATAGTTGGATTGACGTGTGAGTAAAAATATGGGCTCACTTTTGAAATATATATAGATATGGCTAATAACAATTTGATCTTTATAGCATGATATATTTTCCCTGTGTAATAGATATCATTTTGAAATCACAATTCCACACAGTCCAAGAATTACAAATGAAGCTAATGTTTATGTGATCAGCATTGGCCTCCCCTATCGCAGTGGCTGTAGCTCTCTCAGTGGTAGGTGGTTGCAGCTGCCAAAGGATTCATGGAAAGCATTTAATAAAGCAACTTGCTTTTCCACCACACTTTCTCAGCCTTATATAAGTAGATACTGTTTATCAAGTTCAAAAATGAAAAAAGGAATAGTGGAAAGGATTGGAAATTTAGTTTATTTCTAAAATAAAATATTTCATCCACACAGAACGGCACGAGCATGTAGTCTCCTGAGCCATGGGGGCTGGAGCTATGTGTCCATCCTGTTGCTTTGTAAGTGTGTGTGTTTCTCTACAGGTGATGTGTGTTTGTTCATAGTCAGAGATAAGCAGATGGCTTTGGACTTCACCTTTGAGGGAGGATGGTGTTGTCATTGGGTTGTTTAAGAGACTCTCATTGACATCACAGTTCTGCCCTTCACTGTGTGATTGTAGAGTTCCTTTTGTTTGTTTCTCTTTTCTGTCTGTAGAATGGAGATATTCATGTCTCCCTCCTTGGGTGGTTGTGAGATTGTGTGCACAACACACCTTGTATAAAACCTAACACATGGCAGGTGCTGCATTACCTTTATGAAGATGAGTCGAGAGCAGGGATGCTCAGGCAATGTCTCGATGTGTCAGTCAAAATTAACAGACTAGGAGGTAAGAGCATGGGCCAGGAGAAGGCCGAGCTGAGGATGTGGGGTTCATGGGAATGCAACTTAATGCCTTCCTAGAGGCAAATTATGTGAAAGTGTGTGTGTGTGTGTGTGTGTGTGTGTGTGTAGGATTTTTAATTATCAGGATTTTTCTCACCAGTTTTACTCAATATTCCAAATCTCTGCTGTTGCATTCTTCTGATTAATAGAATTTTAAAACAATATTGAGAACAATTAAATATTGCTCTAACTAATAATACTGATAATGTTTACTTTTATCTTTTAGGACCATTTTTGTAGTCTTTATTTAATGTGATTTTATTTCTAGCCTGTCATTTTTTGGGGGTCCCTGTGCTACTAACAGTTAATTTTATGTGAAGTTACGTAGTAATGATGTGTATAATATTATGATTTTTTTGCATAAATATTTAGGAGAACTTAAATAGCATAAGCCCATCTGGATATTGAAGAACAATTGACAAAGAACAATATGATGATACCATGTGTATAATCTACAACATTAGATCTTGTGATTTTTTATTTAAACAGTTGCTTTGAGGACATGGAATCAGTCAAACAAAATTTTAAAAGATACCATTGAACTGAGGCTAAACACAAAAGTATTACAAAACATTTTATTTTTTATTTTTGAGACATAGTCTTGCTTTGTTGCCTAGGCAGCAGTGCAGTGGCATGATCTCGGCTCACTGCAACCTCCACCTCCCTGGTTCAAGCAATTCTCCTGCCTCAGTCTCCTGAGTAGCTGGGATTACAGGTGTGCACCACCACACTCCACTAATTTTTTGTATTTTTAGTAGAGATGGGCTTTCACCATGTTGGCCAGGCTGGTTTTGAACTCCTGACTTCCAGCGATCCTCCCAAAATGCTAAGATTACAGGTGTGATTTTTTTACATGTTTGGCTATCAGTCAAGGTTTGTCATATTCCTCAGAGCTTCCACTTGACCTTCCAGACCTGTTTAGGATGTGGCAAAATCAAAGTGATGAGAAGTACATACTGAACATCCTGAAAAACCCATCGGATACACAGTTTCTAACAATTTCATAATTTCTGAATGGTCTAGTAATTATCTAATAGGCATAGAACATTTAGCTAAATTGTTTTTAAAATTTAAAAGCAACATATAGTTTTGCATTTTTTTCAATGTATTGGTGGGTTTTTAAAAGAAACTATATATAACAGTTACCAGCTTATAAAATGTTTTCATGGCACCTGCAGCATATACATATAATTTTTATTTGCCCTGCTTTATCATATAGGGCTGTGAATTTTTCTGATTATCACTTGCTATTTTCAAATTTCCCTTTTGTACTGTACTGTTTGGGCATAATTTTACATTAAACTAGGATATTGTGGATGGAAATATTTAAACTCTTTTTGTATATTAATCTGCAAATTATAAATATATTTTATTAAAAAAGGGAATGGATTTGACCTATCTGTGAGGTTAGTTCTGCCAGAAACTACTTAGGTTTTCTGTGGCCATTTCACCAGTCACCTGGAGAGGGATGCTTTTGCTGAGACCTTAACTGCCCTCTTTTAGAGTTATTTTATTCTGCAACCCAAACTCAGGTTATTGTCTCCTCAGTACTGCTGCCACCTCTGAACTCTCCACCCTACTTTAGATTCAACTTGGTCAACACCAAGTGTCCTGCCTCCCCCCAGGTACCTTGTCTATTGTGCTCACAAGAATTCTAGGTCAAGTGAACAAGCCATCCCTCTGCTTCTCAGCCTGCACATTTGTGATGAGACTGTGGGTGTCACTGCTGCCTTGGGTGCAAGTGCTGTCCACACCAAGCACCTTTCTCCTGAGTGCTCCTCTAAGTTTTACCCTCATGCTTTCCTCTTGGTCCACATATGTGTTGTGTGGCTCTACATCCTGTGTGCCCCGCAGCATGGAGAACCTCAAGCCTCCATTCTGGACTCTTGGGCTCATTCCATCTTTACCCTGTATGATGCCAGATGTGCCTTTCCTTGCGCTAAGCTCCCCAGAATCTGTTCTTCTGAGAAGGATACTTAGGGCTTTTCTCAGCGGTCAATTACATTCCAGCCTTAACCTTGGTCAAATCAGGCAATCCATTGTTACCATTCTCCCTTAAATACACCACTTGGTCGTTAGCCCAACAGGCTTGAAGTCCTGACTGGTAGCAAGTGGGCTCTTTTCTCCAGTTGATAGAAGGCCCTGTCAGCCAGTTCTAAGAAAAGACAATTCTGTTCTTCTCGAATTCTCTTTTCCATATAGGCTTCTCAGCATAATGATGCTTAGATAAGACAAACTTAGTCTCTCTCCTGTGATAGTCAAGATGTAGGTGATTGAAGCAGGCATGTTAACTCTGCTCAGTGAAGTTTCCTGGGGCTGCAGCCCATGCTCTTCTATCCCACATGGGTTGCACTTATCTGCATGGTTCAAGACAGTTTATTATCAAATCCACATTAAGCTCAAGACTGGAGGAAGCAGATGCAGAAGGGACAGCCCTTCCCCACCCTCTATGGGTACAGCCAGAAAGCTGCAAGAATCACTTCTGCTCACATCCTGTTAGCCTGACTTTAGTAATCTTCTCCACTTGCCTAACTGCAAAGCAAGCTGGGAAATGTCATTCTTATTTTGGTTGATAATGTGCTCAGCTAAAATGGGAAAAGTGGGTCTGTGCCCATGACAGGGAGTGGATATTAGCATGCAATAACAGTATCACCTGTGGCTCCTGTAGGTGGAGGTAACTTAGTGTGCCTTGCAGACACCACTGACATTTTTCTGAGGATCTACTCCAACACCTCTCTTTGCTTCTAGACCTGTAGCTACACTCAAGTCCCTGCAGGCCTCTAAAGATGAGGCACAAAGTATGACCCATGAGATGCACTCTACTCCAACATAACCTGATTTTCTCAATGTAGGCAGAAACCAGAGGGAAGTGTGTGGAAATGGGTATTGGGGTATGGAATAATGATGCAAGGAACATGAAGTTGGATCGGGTCAGTGTTGTACCTTCAGGGATTAGAAAGGGCTCTGACAGTTTGGTTGGTGGCTGAAACGTGCAACAAAATGTGGCCTACACTAAACGAAGTTGAAATGGCACTTGCCTTGGTATGCTATAGCAGAAGGGATGCAAGGGCTTCGGGAGATTGGGATGTTACAGTGGATTTATCATAAAAGATCTGCTCATCCACCTTAGGAGGTTGCAGAGGACACACTTCTACCATAAGTGTGGGAAAAAAAATTGTGAAGGGAGCCAAGGACATTCATGAGCAGTTCTGGGGCTGCTCTTCTCTGCAGGTCAGAGATTGCAGTGGAAGCTGCTGCCACTGACTAGGGGTCCTTAACCGCAGTGGGGATGGTTGGATCCCAGGTGGCAGGGGCCATGGGATCACCAAAGACCAGATGGGCACGTTGCCATCGTGGGGGACAGCAGAGTCAAAGAAGCAATCTGAACAGTCTGACTTGAGACTGTTTCTGTGGCACTGGGTGGGTGGTCATGGTGTCCCTAGAAGAGAATTCCATGGGAGCCTACTGAATTCTGACTTGATCTGTATAAGCAGAAGAGTGCCAGGTCAAGTGAACAGAAGTCTAACTTGAATTACCGACAGAAAGAGTCACTCAAATCTGGGAATGAATTCCCAGATTTGAGTCCCAGAACCCCTTAAAGGAAAAGGAGGCCAGTGACCCTACTCCACTGATGATGACATTTTTATTTTACTTCTCCCAACACATTTCTTTGAGTAAAAAGTCTCTTCATTTGAAGTGCAAATATCTGTGGAAAGATAAAATGGGCCATTTATAACCTATATATTAGTCAAATAGCTTATTTGCCCCCATCATCTAGTTGAGATGGGATGGACATTTCAAATAAATGGGAGAGAGAGTATGTAAATTGTGGGTACAGGTATGATCTAGATGTCCACATACTTTTTAGGTGGTCATAATATTACTGGACAATTAGAGGCTTATCAAGAAGGCTTCCAACACAAAAAGCAGCACACCTTTCTCAGCGCCAGCTCTACATAGCAGAAACAGTACAAAAATTCTTTATCTACCTCCTTATTTTATTTGCATTATATGGTTTCTGATGTTAAAGGTAAAATGTACTATCTTGATTAAGAGCCTCAGCTCTAAAGCCAGATTATTTGAGTACTGATCTTGGCTCTGTCATTCAGCTGTGTGACCTTATTCAAGTTGTTTAATCTCTATTTTTGAGATATTTCATGTGGAACATGAGTTGATAATAATAGAACATAGCTCAGAGGATTGTTGCAGAGCTTAGATGTCAGTGCTTATAAAGTGCTTCGAGCAGTGCCTGACATACAGTAAATACCCAATAAATAGTTGCTCTCAAGAATAGCTCCAGACTCAGAAGTTAGGCATGATTATGAGTAAAACATTGGCTAGTATGAGTTCCTTCTCATCAAAAGCAGCACAGTTTCAGTGACAAATAGTTTAGAGAACCAATCAACTTACAAGCAGCTTTTGAACATGACTTGTTGAAAGTTGAGAATGGTCTTGTGTTTGCTCCCTTCTCCCCAGTCAGATACATCAGAAAGCCTCTGTGCTGTTGTTCAAGGCTACATTTGAAACAATGTAACATCTATTCTCCTTTAATTCTTCTTCCCAGAAGAGATCCTGTGCAACATGTTGAAACCCCATCTCTACTACAATACAAAAAATTAGCTGGGCATAGTGGTGCACGCCTGTAGTCTCAGCTACTCAGGAGGCTGAGGCACGAGAATCATTTGAGCCCCAGAGGTGGAGGTTGCAGTGAGTGGAGATCCCACCACCGCACTCCAGCTTGGGTTACAGAGTGAGACTCCATCTCAAAAACCAAACCAAACCAAAACATATCTTTTAGACTGTAGGTTTTTCAGATTGTGAACATTACATCTGATCATTACACTTCAGCTGCCCAGCAAGGGCTGTAATACACAGGAACACTGAAGAAATGTTTACCAACTGATTAATTAAAACATTCACTGTCTGAATTTTTGTTCTCTTGAACATCTCAGAAGAGTCTGAAAACAGAGTTAGGTCTAGTTTCCTATAACTATTGGTTTTTAAGTCTTTGAATATAAAATTTATAACAGCTTAATGTATATTCTGTGACTTTCATAAATGTGAATTATATCAGGATGGCAATTAACACCTTTTACTTGCTTTGCAGTGAACGGAAAAGGAAAAACCCATTTGACGATGGTAAAGCTTGACCGGAGTCACATCCTTGAAATGCATATTATTTTTTAAAATGTTTTTAGCTCTCCTGGAACCACACAAATCGATCTGTTTTCTCTTGTGGTCAAATCCTCTAGGTCAGCAGTATTGGCCACAGGTGCAGAAAAGGAGGAGATGGGCAGAGTTGGGGTGTCTCTGCTCCTGCCACATCCTCCCTCCTGCTGCTTTCCCTGGACTGTCCCTGCCGGGCAGCACCGGCTTTGGCATTGCCGCAGGAACACGGACCCCTGCTAGGGAACCTAGGCAGCACTCATGTTGGAAAGAGCCCTGGTCTGAGGGTCTAATGAACAAATATGGATCCTGTTCATAACGAGCTATGCGACTTTGCCAAGTCACAGAAACTCTCTATTTTTCAATTACATCATCTTCAGAATGAGGTGTTCAAGGCTAAGAAATATTTTCACGATTCTCAGGGTAATATTTCTGCACATGCCTTTTTAAATATTAAAAGGTATGGCCATAAATCACTGTTTTTTAAACTGCATGCCAGAATTTTTATATCTAATTGCTCTGGCCTCCTTAATAACCGTATGTACATACTTAGGGCTTGCCCTCAAAGAAAGTTAGGAACTGCTAAGAACAGTAATTTTTTTTTACTGTGTTAGAGATGTGGTTCAGGATTTTACAGAACAGTTGGTTATGAAGGAGAGACATTCTAGTTTAGGCTTTGCAGTTCTGATATTTTGATGATCCTCCCTCACTTGCTCCTAATAGAGAATCACGCAGACCATGCACACCAGTGGTGGTAATACCATGAACAAGATGTGTGAGCATGTTTAGATTCCAACTGGCTTTGTGTATCAGCAGAAATAAAGGAACTTCACCACCCATAGCTTATTAGACATGCCTTCAAAGAAAACCAAGCTACATTATAGTTATTAATTGAAGCTAAACCATCCTACAGGAACATAGGACAATATAAACAATATTTGACTCAGAAAAAGATATTGAGTAAAATACTGAATTAATCAGTTGCAACATTACAATGGCATTGTAGACTTTAGAGATCTCAGATAGATAATTCTATTATCCATCAAAGGAAAGGGAAGGCTGCGTAGACACCTCAGGTATGTGTAGGTCAGAGACTCACACTGGGGGCTCCCTACCCAGATGGTGGTGTCATGGCTCCAGCACTAGCTGTGGGCGCATGAGCTTCCTGCTCTTCAACCCCCCCCCTTCCTCTCATCACTTTCTTTTTCAAACTAAATATTAGAGGTTGATGCTGCCTAGTTATCCCTGACTCCTGTTGGCCTTGGGGCCCAAAATCAGTTTAGCTGATGAGCAAAGAAGTACTCTTAGCTGGAGCCAGGCTTGCGTTGCAGGCCAGACAAGACTGCTATAGCCCACAGCCTCTGGCAACTCAGCCTCAGTCACGAGAGAGGATGAAAGGTCAGATTACAAGGCAATGGGAAGAGGGATCCTCATAAAATGGGCTTTGTTTCCTGTCAGCCAGTGTTTTCTAGAAGCCTCCAGCTTCCTAGGATTTTTCATTAACAACCACAAACCTCTTTAACAATAACTTTCAAAGCATGATCAGTTTTGCTGCAAAGCATCATTGTGGTTGCCATTGCATGGCCTTAGAACCACACTGCATTTCTGAGCCAAGGTGGCACTGCTTGATGCCCCTGCCTCATTTGCTGGACCCCACTTATCACGATACTGGGCTATTTTCAAACATTTCTCACCATGTAGGTTATTTTAAAAGATGTGACACGGTCCCTAAAGCGTTTCTTAATTTTGAGCAAATATCTTTAGAATAAGGGTGTATCCTCCTAAAGTTACTACTTAGAAGAAAACAAACCTCAGATACTATCTTATCCTTGCGACACCAGTTGGCTATCTATTCCAATAGATCCATACTCAGATTTGCAAATCGGTCTAATTCCGGGACGTATATTGAAAATGCAGCGCTAGTCTTCCAAGGAAAGAGCAGTAACTCAGTCAAACAAACTCTTTTTTCAAAAATTGTACTTTATGTTCTGGGCTACATGTGCAGATCATGCAGGATTGTTGCATATGTACATACATGGCAAGGTGGTTTGCTGACTCCATCCCCCTGTCACGTATATCTGGCATTTCTCCCCATGTTATCCCTCCCCAACCTTCCCACCCCCTGCTGTCCCTCCCCTTGCCCCCTAACAGACCCCAATGTGTGATGCTCCCCTCCCTGTGTCCATGTGTTCTCATTGTTCAACACCCACCTATGAGTGAGAACATGCGGTGTTTGTTTTTCTGTTCTTGTGTCAGTTTGCTGAGAATGATGGTTTCTAGATTCATCCAAGTTCCTACAAAGGACACAAACTCATCGTTTTTTGTGGATACATGGTATTCCATGGTGTATATGTGCCACATTTTCTTTGTCCAGTCTATCACTGATGGGTATTTTGGTTGGTTCCAGGTCTTTGCTATTGTAAACAGTGCTGCAGTGGACATATGTGTGCATGTGTCTTTATAATAGAATGATTTCTAATCCTTTGGATATATATACCAAGTAAGGGGATTGCTGGGTCAAATGTAATTTCTGTTTCTAGGTCCTTGAGGAATCGCCACACTGTCTTCCACAATGGTTGAACTAATTTACACTCCCAAAAACAGTGTAAAAGTGTTCCTATTTCTCCACATCCTCTCCAGCATCTGTTGTCTCCAGATTTTTTAACAATCACCATTCTACCTGACATGAGATGGTATCTCAATGTGGTTTTGATTTGCATTTCTCTAATGACCAGGGATGATGAGCATTTTTTCATGTTTGTTGGCCTCATGTATGTCTTCTTTTGAAAAGTGTCTGTTCATATCCTTTGCTCACTTTTGAATGGGTTTGTTTATTTTTCTTTCTTGTAAATATGTTTTAGTTCTTTGTAGATTCTGGATATTAGCCCTATGTCAGATGGATAGATTGTAAAATTTTTTCCCATTCTGTTGGTTGCTAGTTCACTCTAATGATTGTTTCTTTTGCTGTACAGAAGCTCTGAAGTTTAATTAGATTCCATTTGTCTATTTTGGCTTCTGTTGCCAATGCTTTTGGTGTTTTAGTCATGAAGTCCTTACCTATGCTTATGTCCTGAATGGTTTTGCCTAGGTTTTCTTCTAGGGTTTTTATGGTGTTAGGTCTTATGTTTAATATACCTTTGCTGGGTGAGGTGGGAGGATCATGAGGTCAGGAGACTGAGACCATGTTGGCCAACATGGTGAAAACTGGTTTCTACTAAAAATACAAAAATTAGATGGCATGTTGCCTTGCACCTATAGTCCCAGCTACTTGGGAGGCTGAAGCAGGAGAATCGCTTGAACTCGGGAGGCGGAGGTTGCAGTGAGCCGAGATCACGCCATTCACGCCATTGTACTCCAGCCTGGGCAACAGACTGAGACTTCATCAAAAACAAAACAACAAAACAAAACAAAACACCTTTGCAATGTTAGCCACACTATAATATTTTATAGCTTCGAATATACATATAATGCATTTTCTTTAAAAGAGCAGATTTGAAGTGTAGCTTTAATAGCCCACTAGTGATTTTGCCTTTTAATTGCTTTTTAAATCATACTCTGATTTAGCTCAGTTTTTCTGCTCCTCTGCAATGAGTTCTTGTACATTCCCCACCACTACCATACAGTCATCCAAGATGTTTATGCACCCAGCCTTTCCTACCTTAAAATAGCCATGGCTTTTGTTTATTTCAAAGTCAATGAAAATTCATGTCTGATTTTTTGCTGATCAGTATCTCTTTATCACTTTTGACCTTACTGCTTTCTAGGTTTCTTTTTTGGCTCTTGCCCAAAGGGAGTTTGAAAATTGTTTAAAATCTTATTTTGAAAGTCTCTAAATATTGTTATTTATAGTTTCCTATTTGTGTATTCTTTATCCAATTGTTGGCACTTCATCTCCATCTCTTTCTTAATAGAAACATAAAAAATGTTTTTTTGTGTTTTTGTTTTTGCTTACTTAATTTCTTCTTTCCCTTTAACAATTAAACAACATGGTGGGAGGGGGTGTCAATATAGAGGAGTTCAAAGTTTATCCATGGTTTCCATAGTTCAGTGCTGGTCCCCCTTTGGTACGGATTTTTTATTCTGTATTCTTCACCAAATCATGCTTTGTTCTTTCTTCACAGGGAACACCTTGAGTTTTATGATGTAATTCCTGTTGGGAAACATTTTTATTTATTTTTATTTACATAGACTTTAAGTGTCTTCATCCAGTAATTTATGATATTGAGATATTGAGTTTCTTGATTAGTTCTTTTTGAGAAATGCTGGACTCAAAATTAAATGTTATACATGGCAAGACTGTTCAGAGCTTAGTGTCTACTACAAATGGTGAATTTCGAACAGTTTAGTACAACATGCAGCATTTCCCAAACTTATCCAACCAGAGAACCCTTATTTCTTCTCCTTGGCACTGATGTTCGGGAGCACACATTGGAAAATTCTAGACTTTTGGACTAACTAATAACCAATGAAAGAGTGTATCTTGGGAGGAGGGCCCTTTTAGAAAACCAGAAATCTCACTTTTCAGGTGTGAGCATGAAGCCAACACTGACTGGTGATCACTGTCACAGCCGTGAGAGGGAAAGGCAATCAGGCCTGCCTTTCTCTTATGTGTGCTTGTGGACTTAGGTTTGTACTCTTTATGTTAGAAAAACAAAGCAGCCAAAAAGAGAGAAACAATCTTAGAAACTAGCTATTTTAGCAGCTGTAGAATGCCGGAAAACAACCAGGCTACACACATTTCCAGGTCTAGCAGCAGCGTAGTGGAAAACCAACAAGGGAGCTAAAGTAAGTCACACAGCATCCTGCATCCCCCACTGCCTCATGACTGGACTCCGCAGTGGCCTCCTGAGGGTCCTCCAGTTTCATATCCCTCTGGAATGTCCCTCCTCTAGATGCTGACCACATGGGTCTTTTCAACACTGAAGTCAGATATTATTCCTCTGCCTTAAACCCTCCAGCAGTTTCTTGTTGCACTTAAAAAGCAAACCCTAAATCCGTAACTAGCTCTATAAAACCCCTGGCTCCTGCACCCTCTAACCACATTGGAATTATTTTTATTGCTCAGTGAATTAGGGTTCTCTTAGAGGGACAGAACTAATAGCATATATATGTATATGTGCATACATATGTGTGCACATATACATATATGTTAAGTATATATATAAATATATTTAAGTCTATATTATGTATATATATATAAAAAGAGGAATTTATTTAATACTTAAATACACACACACACACACACACACACACACACATATATATATATATATATATATATATAAAGAGGAGTTTATTTAAAGTATTGACTTACACAATCACAAGGTGCCACAATAGGTTGTCTGTAAGCTGAGGACCAAGGAGAGCCAGGTCCCAAAATTGAAGAACTTGGAGCCTGAAGTTTGAGGGCAGAAACTCTCCAGCATGGGAGAAAGATATTGACTGGGAGGCTAGGCCTGTCTCTCCTTTCCACATTTCTTTGCCTGCTTTATATTCACTGGCTGCTGATTAGATTGTGCCCACAAGATTAAGGGTGGATCTGCCTCCCCCAGCGCACTGACTCAAAAGTTCATCTCTTTAGCAACACCCTCACAGACACACCCAGGATCAATTCTTTGTATCCTTCAATCCTATCAAGTTGACACTCAGTATTAACCATCACAAGTCCACCGCTTGTCAACCTGAACCCATACACATTTCCTGACATCTTCAAATAAAGACAATAATAAGGTAATAATTACACCTAGCATAATACAACTATCCCTCATACAACAGGAAATGCACCAATCCCCAACCCAAATACTATAACATAAAGTTAACAATACTTAAATGCTGATAGAAATCAATAAATCTTATGATACATGATTAAAAATGGGATAAAATGAAGATTCTTTTTAGTACAAATGTATATATGCACAAACATGTTTTTAAGAAGGAGGAAATACTCATAACAGTTATAGTCCTTATTTCTGCAGCTGGTCACCTAGTCATAGCTGTTATTGATGACTACCTTTTTCTACTCTCCATTGTTCATTCCCTTTGCCTTTAGCAAGCACTCAACAGGTCATAGTATTTTTTCTGGTGGAGTGACCCAAACCTTTATTCCTGAAGAGTCTGGGTCATTTGTGGTCCTGCCTGGATTGGGCTGTTGTAGTTTCGTGTTGACCTTAATCGCAGGGCATGGTAATACTAAGAGATGCCCTAATGAATCTCCCGTGTTCCATGCATACTGGAGATGACCCAGTGATTCCGGGTCAGTCACCCCAGCCAACACTGTAACTCCCTTCTTAGCCTGTTGACTTAAAGGCAGGAGGAGCCAAAGTGTCCAGGTGGCAATCTTAACTTCCAGTTTCATGGAATCGTTGTTGTGTGTCCTGGTGGCAGCATTCCTCCCTCTGGAACTAAGACCTCTAGGCCAGCAGAATGTAATACCATGGGAACAGGAAGCAGAAATTTTGCTAGTGGCTCACTAGGGGTGACAGCGAATCACTAGGGGTGACAGTCACTTCTACTTTCACCTCTTGATCCCTGGACCTGTGAATCCTGGCTATGGGAGAAACAATACCATATACTGGACGCTGATTCAAAACATACAAGGCCCTCTGGAGAACTTTGCCCCAGGCCTGCAAAGTATTGTCACCTAGTTGGTGTTGTAATTGTGACTTCAAAAGGCCATTTCACTCTTCTATCAATCCACCTGCTTCAACATGATGGGAAAACTTGGTAAAACCAGAAAATTCCATGACCATGAGCCCACTGTCACACTTCTTTAACCATGAAGTAAGTGCCTTGGTCAGAGGCAATGCTGTGTGGAATACCATGTTGGTGGATAAGGCATTCTGTGAGTCCACGGATGGTAGTCTTGGCAGAAGCATTTTGTGTAGGCTAGGCAAACCCACATCCAGAGTAAGTGTCTGTTCCAGTGAGGACAAACCTCTGCCCTTTCCATGATGGAAGAGGTCCATTATAATCAACCTGCCACCAGGTAGCTGGCTGATCACCCTGAGGCATGGTGCCATATTGAAGGTTCAGTGTTGGTCTCTGCTGCTGACAAATTGGGCACTCAGCAGTGGCTGTAGCTAAGTCAGCTTTGGTGAATGGAAGTTCATGTTGCTGAGCCCATGTGTAACCTCCATCCCTGCCACCATGGCCACTTTGTTCATGGGCCCATTGGGCGATGACAAGGTGGCTGCAAAAGAGGCTGGATGATGTCTACAGAAGAGTAATTGTATCCACTTCATTATTAAACTTCTCCTCTGCTGAGGTCACCCACTGGTGAGCATTCACATGGAATACAAATATCTTCACAGTTTTTGACCACTTAGCGAGGTCCATCACATACCTCTTCCCCAAATATTTTTGCTACCAATTTTCCAATCATGCTTCTTCCAAGTCCCTGACCATCCGGTTAAACCATTGGCTACAGCCCATGAATCAATATATAATTCACAAATGGCCATTTCTCCTTCCATGCAAAGTGCACAACCAGGTGCATTGCTTGAAGTTCTTCCCACTGGGAAGATTTTCCTTCACCGCTGTCCTTGAGGGATGTCCTAGAAAAGGGCTGTAGTGCTTTAGCTGTCTATCTTCACATGGTGCCTGCCTATCGTGCAGAACCATCTGTGACCCAGGTCCTAGTCTTCTCTTCCTCTGTCAGCGGATCATAGGAAACTCCCCATGAGGCCATTAGTGCAGGCTGGGGGAGAGAAGGCAAGGTGGCAGGAATGGAGACCACGAGCATTTGAGCCACTTCCTCATGTAACTTACTTGTGCCTTCAGGACCTGCTTGAGACAGATTGTGTATATACCACTTCCATTTGATGATAGAATGCTGCTGTGCATGACCCACTCTATGGCTAGATGGGTCTAAAAGCACCCAGTTCATGATAGGCAATTCAGGTCACATGGTGACTTGATGACCAATAGTCAAATGTTCAGTTTCCACCAAAGCACAGTGACAGGCCAAGAGCTGTCTCTCGAAAGGAGAGTAGTTATCTGCAGAAGATGTCAGGGCCTTGCTCCAAAATCCTAGAGGCCTCTTCTGTGATTCACCTATAGGAGCCTGCCAAAGGCTCTAAACAGCATCCCTATCTGCCATTGACACCTCAAGTACCATTGGATCTGCTGGGTCATATAGCCCAAGCGGCAGAGCAGCTTGCACAGCAGCCAGGACCTGTTGCAGAGCCTTCTCCTGTTCCGGACCCCCACTCAAAACTAGTAGCCTTTGGGTCACTCGATAAATAGCTTGGAGTAATACACTCAAATGAGAAATGTGTTACCTCCAAAATCCAAATAGGTCCTCTGCCTCTTTCTTGGTTGTAGTAGGGGCCAAATGCAACAACTTATCCTTTACATTAGTAGGAATATCTTGACAAGCCCCACACCACTGGACCCCTAGAAATTTTACTGAGGTTGAAGGTCCCTGAGTTTTAGTCAGATTTATTTCCCTCCTCTGGTACACAAATGTCTCACCAATAAGTCCAGTGTGTTTGCTACCTCTTGCTTACTGGATCCAATCAGCATAATGTCATCAATGTAATGGATCAGTTTGATATTTTGCAGAAGTGAAAATCCATCAGGGTCTCTCTGAATAAGATTATGACAGAAAGTCGGAGAGCTTATATACCTCTGAGATAGGACAGTAAAGGTATATTGCTGGCCTTGCCAGCTGAAGGCAGATTGCTTCCGGTGGGCCTTCTGGACGGGAATGGAGACAAAGGCATTTGCCAAGTCAATGACTGCATACCAGATACCAGGAGATGTGTTAATTTGCTCAAGCAATGAAACCACATCTGTACAGCAGCTGCAATTGGAGTTATCACTTGCTTAAGCTTGTAATAATCCACTGTCATTCTCCAGGATCCATCTGTCTTCTGCACAGGCCAATGGAAGAGTTGAACTGGGATGGGATGGGAATCACTGCCTCTGTGTCTTTCAAGTCCTTAATGGTGGCACTAATCACTGTAGTCCCTCCAGGGATTTGATACTGTTTTTGATTTACTATTTTTCTAGGTAGAGGCAACTCTGATGGCTTCCATTTGGCCTTTCCCACCAAAGTAGCCTTCACCCTACTAGTTAGGGAGCTAATGTGGGGCTTCTGCCAGCTGCTAAGTATGTATATGCAAATTTTGCATTCTCCCATTGGGGAAATGACCAAGGATGAGTCTGGGGACCCACTGTAAGTTGAACCTGAGCTAAAACTCCATTAAGTAGCTGACCTCCATAAGCCCCTACTTTAACTGGAGGACCATGATGATGTTTTTGGTCTCCCAGAACCAATGTCAGCTCAGAGCCAGTATCCAGTAGTCCCTGAAATGTCTGAACATTTTTCTTTTGTCAATGTACAGTTACCCTGGTAAAAGGCTGGACGTCTCCTTGGGGAAGAATGGGAGAAAGATCCACTGCATACATTTTCAGTAATGTAATGGGGTCATTCCTCAAGGGGACCCAGCTTCCCTTTCATTCAAGGGGTTCTGGGTCTGTAAACTGGCTTAAGTCTGGAAATTGATTGAGGGACTGTGATTCTGTTTTTATAATTCAAATTTGTCTTTTGTCCATTCGACCTAGAAGTTTTCCGTTTGTATAGTTTAAGTAAGAATGCAGTAGGCTTTCAGTTTTGCTTCTAGGAACACCATGATTAATTAGCCAATGCCAGAGCTCTATACAAGTGAGACTCTTCTGATTGCCACTTTGCCTCTGCTATCCATTATGGCAGCTATGCCCACCTTGCCTTTGACAGTTGAGTGCTGCTGCTTGGCTCCTGCCACCTCGGGATTCAATTATTCTCACTGTATTTAAATTTTACAGTTGAGTGACTGTGGTTCCCATTGTTAGAGCTGACATACGCTGACATACAGAGAAGAGCAATTACAGGCCTCTTCAAAGATGCAGGTGCTGCCCTCACAAATCTATTTCACAAGGCACTGGACAATGGTATATCTTCTGGACCCTCCTAACTGGGATGAGTAATTCTAAAATGACTAATCCACTCCACCATCCATATCTCTCTAAGCTTTTGGGTCCCGTCCTGTACATTAAACCAAGGGAGATCAGGCATTTTCAGCTCATTCATAGTGGGTCATCTTTTAATCCATATTTCAACCAACCAAGCAAATTCACTATTAGAACCTTTTTTAACTCCCCGAGCTGCAACATTAAATGCAGAGTCCCTATTTTGTGGACCCAGATCAATAAATTCAGTCTGATCCACCTCTGTGTTCCTTCCACCGTTATCTCATACCCTTAATATCCATTCCCATGCCTGTTCTCCAGATTGCTGTTTATATAAATTAGAGAAATCAAACAGTTCTTTTTGAGTGTAGTGCACCTCCTCATGGGTCACACTCTCCACCTCACCTCTAGGGACCTACCTGCTAGGACTTTAGTCTAGTTCTAGGTCTAGAAGCAAACAGAGGAGTTAGGGGTGGCTTCTGAGGAGAATCAACATTATATTGCCTGGCAACTGCCTCAGGGGAGGCTATCACTGTTGGCTTCAGGCAGTGAAGGGCTTATCTCCTCAGACAAAGGTGGAAAGGCTGATGGCAGCATGGTTCAGGGAGGGGATGTTGCCACTACTGGGGATGGGGAAGCTGTTCCTTCTAGCAAAAAAGGTTCATCAGAGTTTACAAACTCTGTGTCTCTAGCTTTATCAGGGTCCTCCCACACGTCCCCATTCCAAGTTGCAGGGCCTCATTCTTTAACAATCAATGAATGCCCTCACTTTAATAGTAGACACCTGGTGAGGCTGTGCATACATCTTTTGTTGCAGGTCAACCACTCGCATGATAAGAGCTTGTGTCTGTTTTTCCACAATTTCAGCTCTTTCTCTACAGAAGATAAGATGCTTACTTAGATTTGAGGCTCAATATGTGCTTCTGAAGCCTGGGGACAGAATCCCTGAGTTCATCATTTTCTTTCATCATTTTGTCCACTGAACTTTCGGAGCAACTAAACAGCTTCATTATATTCCTTGGTTCTCCACATATGGTCAAAGGTATTACGTACAGAATCACTAAACTCCTTGCCTCTCATGAGCAGTCAATCAGGAGTGTCAAATGCATTTATTTCGCATAACTCTCTATAACAGTTCATGCCAAGGACTATCAGCGTTCTCCATACTGTTAAAAGTAGAGCCCTTAATCATATTTAGCAGCCATTCCAGAAACCCCAAAACCAATGAAAGAACTGCATTCTTAATACTCTGTTCCTCTAGAACCACTCCTGGTACCAAAATCTGCATTAATCAGGGTTCTTTTAATAGGATATACATATATCCTATTAGTAAACTTCCATATGTATGTTATAAGTTAACGTATTTGGGAAAGCTCCCATACATATATGGAAGTTTACTAGGTATTAACATGATCACAAGGTCCCACAAGAAGCTGGCTGCAAGCTGAGGACCAAGGAGAGCCAATCTAAGTCCCAAAACTGAAGAACTTGGGAGTCTGATGTTGGACGGCAGGAAGCATTCAGCACAGGAGGAAATATGTAACCTGGAAAGCTGGGCAGTCTCTCCTTTTCAGATTTTTCTGACTGCTTGATATTCGCTCGTGGCTGATTAGATTGTGCCCAGCAGATTAAGGGTGGGTCTGCCTTCGGCAGTCCACTGACTCAAATGTTAATCTCTTTTGGCAACAGACACACCCAAGATCAATACTTTGTATCCTTCAATCCAAGTTGACACTCAGTATTAACCATCACACTCAGGTACAACTATTTTTGCTTAAAGGCCATTGCACTAGCTGTGTACTCTGACGAGCGTTTTCCCCTAGTCTCAGCCTAAATGTCACCTACTCAGGGACATTTTTCCGCAGCCCTCAAACACTCCACCCTGGTCACTTACTGTCACACCACACTTCTGTCATTATCTCCACAGGACTTATTCTGTCTTAATTATTTCATGTTAATTAGTTTGGTTAGTAGTATCTGCCTCCTGCCTCTTTCCATCTTCTTCAACTAAAGCATTTGTTCCAGGAAAATAAGCTCCCACTCTGTCTTATTCCCTGCTGTACCCACAGCATCTCGGGTAGGGACTAGCCTGTAGTAAGCACCCAACAGTTAAGTGCATTGCCTTACATGTTCACACAACAGCAATGGAAATGATACTAGTATGTTCATTCATTCCTCCATTCATTTCAGTCTCTGTCTCCTCATCTGTAAAATGGAGGTAATAAAAGTACCTCATAGGGTCACCAGGGCTTGGGAAAAAAAGGAAACTGATGTACTTAAGGTACTGTTACACAGTATCTGGCATATAGTAAGCATCTTATAAATATAAATTATTATTGTGATGTTGATCTTTCATTGATTCATTCAACAAACATTTCCTGGTCTATCAATATGGCTTAGATTAAGGGAATACAAAAAGTAAAAAAAAAAGAAAGAAATGTGTAAGGCATGGCTTCTGCTCTTGAGACCCTTTTTAAACCTTGTGGGAAGAGGAGTGCCTTTTGCAGGCCTAGGGGACAGCAGGATGGAACAGTTGTGACTGTGGCCATGGGCGCTCAGGCTGGCACAGTGCGGTGAGATGGCTCCTAGCATGCGCACAGAGAGGACAGAGGGGAGTGATGCTGGGCAAGTAACTGACCATTCCTCAACACCACAACCCGCTTCTGAAAGATAATTTAATAAAAAAAAAACCATCGCAGTAAAAACTTCATGTCAAACCTACTGGGAATATTGACTTTAAAAAAGGGACACAGAAACTTTAAACTAAAGCAGCCAATCTGTATGCGAGGGGGTGGCGTATGGTTCAGCTACCTGGGCTGCAGGCCTCTGCGGGGCATGGCCAGGACTGCCTACTTCTACTTGCAAGGCAGGTCTAGGAGTGAGTACAGACTGAAAGTTAACGTATTTGGGAAAATAACTGGAGTTATTATGCATGCTTTGACAACATGCTGGATAAAACTGTAGTCACGTGCTACTTGTATGTCCACCTTCCGGCAGGCGTGGTTCTTCCTCTGCAGTTGTGCATGGGAGCTGCACTGGCAGCCTGCCTGTTAGCAAGTGTGAATGACTCTGTGTATTTCTCTTGCCATATCTTATCTCAGACTCACCCAGCCACTTCATACTTCAACTTCATACAATCAAATTGATGAAAGCCAAGGCTGGCAGGGACCTCCAAACACTTTGGAAAAATTGGCACTGCTCAGAGAGAGGATCCTGAGTTGCTGCAGTGGGGGCTGGAATGCATCTTGCCCCGAGCTAGATTCTCTTTTCCTGGCATCGAGCTACGGAATCCTGGCTTTGAAGTTTCCTTTCCTCTTTCATTATGCTTACAACAGGACTTCATAAAACCAGAATGCTCTTCCCTGCAGGGTAATCTTTATTTGGAATGTAGTGTGTCTTGGTTTCCGCAGATGTATTGAGGAAACAATCCAACAACGTAATGAAGTGTGCTGGACTCTCAGCACTAAATTTGCCTTTTGTCAGCTAAGCAGAGGAGTCTAGTTGTATATGTGATAGGAATGACTCGGTTCCTTTCTCAAGAATCTTCAGATAATGGCAAAAGTTGGATTTAAAAATTGCTGAAATGCCTCATTCAACATTTTAAGTGCTGTAAGAATGCTGATGACTTAATAGCAGTGTCTTTTATTTGTTGGACACATTGTAGTTTTTAAAACATATTTGCATACTTTTTGAATTACCAGCTCAAGAAGGGCTTATAATGGTTTTCTTGCTTATTACAGTATCCCCATCTGCCTGGCAGACTGTGTGTGTATTTTGTGTGTGTGTGTGTGTGTGTGTGTGTGTGTGTGTGTGTGTGTGTGTGTATGTTCTTTCTCCCATTTAATACTTGCAAATGCTCTGTGAAATGGATATGAATCTTTAGATTTTACACGTGAGGAAATGAAAGGAGAAAATGGGTTTTACATGAGAAAATAGAAACTCAGAAAAATTATCTTTAGTTTGTGGTCAAATATCAATAAGGTGGTAGATTTACACATGGACTTAAAGTTGTTGTTTTTTTTGAGTCTTGTATACTTTCAGGTACAAAAAAGGTTTTCTTAACAAGTACTGACCCTTATAGTGCTCCATAATCTGGCTCTTTTAATCTGTTTTCTCCATTTCTGCCAGAGTGATCTAAAGTGAAAACCTGACCATGTACGATCCAGTGCTTAAAATGGAGCACTGGCATTTAAAGTGTATTGCTTATTCTGAGGGGCAGGTAAAGAAAGGGCCAGGGTTCCCTGCTGGGCTTTTCCTGACTCTACCAACAGGAAAGATGATCTCGTAATCTCTCTGAGGGTCTCATCCTGAGGCTTGAACCCTTCCTAGAATTTAGGCTTCTGCTGGATACCAAGACACATGCCTGCCAGTCTAGAGGGGCAGGTGGTGGTGGGTAAATGGTGCTCCCCAAGTCCCCACAGAGGAACTATCCAGTTTTGGGAACTCTTAGTTTTAAGTGCAAAGCTTTAAGGTACTGAGCATTCTGCACATATCTTTTAGAGGAGATTTGTGCATCAATGCATATACTGCAGGTATTTTCAAGTGGCATTTTGGGGTTCTTTTTACTATTGCACAGTGCTATTTTATTTCTATGGCTTGACACAATAAACGATTGCTCCCCGGCAAATATCAGTTTCCACCTCCCGGGTTCAAGCGATTCTCCTGCCTCAGCCTGTGGAGTAGCTGGGATTACAGGCATGCGCCACCATGCCTGGTTAATTTTGTATTTTTAGTACAGACAGGGTTTCTCCATGTTGGTCCCAAAACAAATGCTGGGAAGGACAAGGAAGAAATCATTCTCTTCATTTCTTTTGAGTCTTTATACAGTAACCATTGTGATCCTAGAGGAATGGAAAGTAGCCAAATGATCTGATTGCAAGTGGCTCAGTCTCCCAGGCAAATATTGAGCAACTCACATTTTCAACTGCAGGCTAGTCTATATTGTCTCTTATTCTATTTTTGCTCATTCATTCATTCGATACATATGTGTCAAATACCTATTATCTGCCAGGCCCAACACTACATATGCTTACCTAAACTCTGGTTAGTTTAACTTTTTGTATTTATTGATTTATTTTAATTGACAAGTAAAAATTGTATGTGTTCTTGGTATGCAACGTGATGTTTTAATATAAGTATACATTGTTGAAGGGCTAAATCAAGCTATTTAACATTATCTCACATACATTTCCTTTGTGGTGAAAACACTTAAAATCTACTTTTTCAGCAACCTTAATTTATCTTTATAATAAAGAAGACTGCAGCTCTCTGCGATGTACAGAGATGAACTTAAATCAATTTATGTTCTTCAAAAGGAAAGGATTCATTCCTAAAAATACTATGGTCACATTTCACATGAAAATAGAATGATCTCTACTAATTTTTTTTTTTTTTTGAGACACAGTTTCACTCTTGTTGCCCAGGCTGGAGTGAAATGGTGCAATCTCGGCTCACCTCCACCTCCGCCTCTCAGGCTCAAGCGGAGGTTGAGTTCTCCTGCCTTAGCCTCCTGAGTAGCTGGGATTATAGGCATGCGCCACCTCGACTAGTTAATTTTGTGTTTTTAGTAGAGATGGGGTTTCTCCATGTTGGTCAGGCTGGTCTCGAACTCCTTACCTCAGGTGATCCGCCCACCTCAGCCTCCCGAAGTGCTGGATTACAGGTGTGAGCCACAGCACCAATAATTAACTCAATTTAGTAATGTTTAACTTGTCTAGAAATTTAACAGCATATGGCAGATTTTTCTTTGCTGAAGTTAGCATGTCTTCATTTCACTGGAAAGCATTAGTAATTGTAGCATCTACTTTACCTGCCCTGTTTAAATTAGCACTTTATTGGATGCAAAAGCTAAGTGTAATTATGTATATCTAGAAAGATTAATGTTCCATTTAGTGCAAATATGTATGAACCCCTATACATAACCCATAGTTAGTTTTTGTGATCCGTTGGGACTTGCTTTTCTCTACTTTGAGTTTCTTAGGAATCAGAATTATTTTAGAGCTGTTACAGTAAGCAGCATTTTCTTAGACTAGTTTAATAGATTCAAATATGTTCATTCCAATAGTTAAAAAAGTACAATTCTTTTGAAATAAAAACCACATTATATGGATGTTTACATATATATCAATGTTGCACATATAACATATGTAACATTGACATGTTGACATATATGTTATATATATGAAGATATACACAAACTTTAATTCTCAGGGAAGTAAATGATAAAGACTTGTCATCTTGTTTGCTTTGAAACTTTGATGTCTAAGGATTTTATAAAATTAAACTATCAACCTATCAGAATGACCATTCTAGCTGCATCTGGATAAAGAAAATTTTATCCACGCGTTTTATAGATAAATCTTAACATAGTCAAGGACTAGAACTCTGAGACTATCTCTCCTCAATAATGTTACTGAGTTTCACCTCATTTTTTAATTAATAGGGATACCTACTTGTGAATAATGATTTTGAAAAGTTCATTTCAAAGCTTTGGTTTGTTTTCTATGCATTACTGCTACTAGTTGTCATGTTGGTAGATGAAAGAAAGGGAATGACCATATCAGATGGAAGATATTGTGTCAAGAGTTAGTCTCGGGTCCGAATTTAGAGGAAGGAAAATTAACATTTTAATTTTTCAGGTAAAATTTGTGGAATAAAATTCTTAGTGATGATATTTATTGTCATTCACAACTCCTGTGAAGGTTACAAAAACAGTTCCTGCCTAATTGTTTAAAATGAGACTGTTCAAAGGTAAATCTTGATAATGTCTATGAATAGTCTTGGGAAAGTTAAAAAGTTCTAAATAAGATTGAAAGAAGTCTTCTCATTTTGGTGCATGGTTTTGATAATGAAGTTTATAAGTAGAATTCACATGATAATTGAACTTGTTAATTGAGCAGAGAACAAGGAGAGCTTATCTACAGATCAAAGAGAGGTTGAATGCACCTATATTTGGTCATGGGAATCTGTCCTCTCATTGCTGGATTTGATAGTGTAATAGAGAGATCATTTTCACTGCTTAACCACATTTGCTATCAGAGAAGACTTTGACCTTTCCGACTAAAATCTTTTTGAATTCAAATGAAAGCCTTACCAAGAGATATTTGAGAACGAGGGGGAGCACCGCAATTACTGGGCAAGCCAAATTCTTCAGATATATAAGAATGAAATCATGCTCCATCAGCTTTAAAATTGTTTAAAAACAGGGTCTTGCTCTGTTGCCCAGGCTGGAGTGCAGAGGTGCAATCATAATTCACTGCTTTCTTGAATGCCTGGAATCAAGGGATCATTCCATCCCAACCTCCCCAGTAGCTAAGACTACAGTTGCGCACCACCATATCTGGCTAATTTTTAAATTATTTTTAAATTTTTTTTTAGAGACAGTGTTCTACTATGTTGCCCAGGCTGGTCAGGAACTCTTGGCTTCAAGTGATTCTCCTGCCTTGACCTCCCAAAGTACTGGGATTACAGGCATGAGCCACTGTGCCCAGCCAATTTTTTGTTTGTTTGTTTTTGAGACAGTCTTGCTGTGTCACCTAGGCTGGAGTACAGTGGCACAATCTCGGCTCACTGCAACCTCCATCTCCTGGATTCAAGCGATTCTCCTGCCTAGCCTCGCGAGTAGCTGAAACTACAGGAACGCATCATGAAGCCCAGCTAATTTTTGTATTTTTAGTAGAGATGGAGTTTTACCATATTGGCCAGGCTGGTCTTGAACTCCTGACCTCAAGTGATTCACTTGCCTCAGCCTCCCAAAGTGCTGGGATTATAGACATGAGTCACCGCACCCAGCCAATGTGCCCAGCCAATATTATATTTTGCAATAAAATGATTTGCTCCAATTAAAATGTGATTTAATTTACATATATTTGTGACTTTAAAAGAAAATTGCAAGTAAATTTAGGAACAGGAAAGACATATTCTTTCTCTGACCACAGGTCCCAGATCCATAGGTGCAATAGATATAGTAACACAGCCTTGCATGGTTAGGTATTCAAGTCATATTTACATGAATATCCTCAAAGTCCTGTAGCCAAGATTACAAAGATATGTCATTAGATTTAGAGTTGATTTAATAATTAGAATTTTCATAAATTGATGGTGCTTCTTTAAAGCTTCTTTTTTAAATTTTATTCTTTTTATGGTTTTGGGATTAGATCAGAGGCTGTTTAGTAGTCTAACTCCATGGTATGCGGAATCATTTTCTTACTTGGAAACCCTTTCTTTCCTCTCTTCCTGCCTTTGCTCCTACCAAGGAATTTTGTAAAATAGCAGGTGCTCAATAAAACCTGTGTCATTGTTTTCTTTCTGCCAATTTCTGCATTTGTCCTATTTAAATGCTAAAGTGACTAAGTTCCCTCAGGATGCAAAAAATGCACCAAAGAAAATTAAACTAACAAGGCAAATCAACAAACCATATGTTTTTGAGAATAAAACCTATTTTGTGGTAAATATTTTTCATGCAAAAGATGCCACCGAACTTGCCCTTGAGTCATGGCAATATAATTTTACTAGTGCTTTGTAACAGATGAGACGCTTCAAAGAAGACTGGGTGATTTATTAACCAAGTATTATTACATGATGAATTCTGGACTGGTGGTATCTGTGGCTGGTGGTCATTTTAGAAACGGATAGGTTTTGAATGCTTGTTGGCAATATGATTGCAACACGACCACATTGTTGAGGGTTTTGGTACCCTGTGCTATTCTGATTGGTTCTGATGGATGCAGTCTGATTATTCTGATTATCTTATAACTATTCCAAGTTATCACATAGAGGTACGTTGATCTCTAAAGCTTACATTTGGGTACAAAAACCATTGCAATTGTATGAAGTATCAACTAGGTAATAATTTCAGGTTGTGGTTGATTTTTCATTGCTCTCATATTCATACTATTGTTTATTTACTGTTCGAAACTCTGAGCCTAATAGTTTAGGTCTTTCAAGCCACAGAAAGGAAAGCTATTTTGCAACAGTTGCCTCCTGCATCTATTCCTCTGCTGTGATCTGGCACTGGCTATGACAAGAGGCAGCGTTTAGATGGAACAAAGGGCTAGATTCAGCTTCATGCAGGTGGTTCAAGTGCTGTATTTATACTCCAGAGCCAAGTTTTGTTGCCTTCTGCCTACTCTACAACCCTGCTACCTTCGTAATATTTCATTGTGTTAATATAGCTCGTAAACCTAAATTAGCTTTTAGCAGAGAAAGTCACAAACACAGTTCTTTTAAAGTAAAATTAGGCAAGGACAGTTATCAGTTGATATTTTAATTGAGGCATAATAACTTGGTTTTATTTGTAATTATATGCAAGTATTTGTTCTATTGCTTTTTTCCATTCACCCAAAGAACTATTCTTTTATCTTTTTAGTATTATTACAAATCAGTGAGGGTGTAGATTCAACTCTCTTATTTTCCTCCTCCCAACCAATTCATATCCTTTTAGAGGTTCTACTAGGCAAACTGCAAGAATAATGCAACTACACGATAGGATATAAGTGTCCCTAAAGATAGATTTTCTATGCTCCAGTTGCTTTTAAGATGAAGAATTAAAAATTCTTCAGTAGAATTGTGTCTGTGTTTCTTGCCTTGGGTCTAACTGTGTCTGCAACCGTATCTAAGGTATTTACTTGTACCACAAATTTTTCCTGCAGAGTCAGAGGCTTATCTCTCTCTCTCTCTCTCTCTCTCTCTGTTGTAATTAATCTGAAGGATGTGATTTTCATTTGACCAACTTACTAAGTTAAAAACTCACTGTGAAACAATGTTCTCAATCAGAATTTGTATCATTGATTTATCCTTAGGAAATTATTTTACAATAGATCAGGGCATGTAAGAAGCTTCTTATACTTTTCATTCCACTTCTTGATGGTATGTTGTTTCTTTTTACATTATTTCTGTTATGAAACATTCTAGCAATTGTTGGCATTTGAATGAGATCCAAAGGTTAGATGCAATCGATCCTGCCTTACTATTTTGTCTAATGTTCTGATGCTGCTTGGAACAGTTTGTTCTCATCTTAGGCCAATTGGAAAGCAATGATGCTAACACATCTCCGAGTTGTCACTCCGGGCATTCTAATCAGTTGTGCAGTGGAATAAAAAGGAAATAAGTATGAAAGAAGGGCCAGTCTGGGACAACACCTGTACTCCCAGGGCCCCTCCAGGTCACAGCGTTGGAGAGGCAGATTGTGTGGAAGTCAAGGTCATGCACTGTAGAACAAGACTACTTGGATTTACATCCTAGCTGTGGACCATGGGCTGTTTGCTTCAGCAGTGCATCACATGTGCCCGTTTTTAGGGATATCTGTACCTCAATAAATCATTTACACAAGTAGAATGAGCAGATAATGAACTTAACAGAGGTGGAAGTAAATGCCAACTCTATGGAATGTGTCAAGAAGTTTATGGGGATTGAAGGAACCATAAAAATTGTTACATGTGTGCTGACAACATAAACTTTTAGCCATCCAACTAGTACATAAACAGAAAGCTTAATATTCTTAGTCAAAGTAATAGAAGCCAACATGTTGATCTTAGGACCCTCTTTCAATGCAGCTACTGTATCCCTTGGCTTTCAAGTGACTATATTTGAGTGTGAATATCCTTGAGGAATTCAGTCTGTTGGAAGCAGAAGGCACTGACTTCATGCCCCTCTGTGGCACTCAATGATGCTCCTGCTGAAGACTGACACGTAAAAAAGGGCCCTATTGATTTCACAGCCTCTCCCACTCATCATGTTTTAAAGGTTAGCTGGATCTTTCAAATAGAGATCACATTTTGATCCCATATACAAACATCCAAAGGGACATTTTCTGTCTTTCTCCACTAGAAATATTTAAATTCATAGGCTTTGGAAACTTCAAGATTTACTGATGTAGGAGCTGAGTAAAAGTTTGAGGAAATATTCTAAACAACCTTGCTGTATTACATTGAATTTATGTAAATCAGTACAGGATCTGTTTCTCCTTAGATAGAGAGAAAGTTGCAATGACACCATTATTTGTGCCTTTGAGGAATTCCATGACTAGTTGGTAAGTGCTTCTGGAGTGTCACCTTGAGGGTCCCAAAGGCTAGAATATGTGCTTATCAACTAGTCAGACAGATCTTTGGTGCTGGTTATTTACAAATCAAATTGTGAAGCCTGTATACTAGAATGATTTTGATTTATTTGATTTTTTATTGATACATAGTAATTGAATATTTTCATGGGGTACAGGTGATATTTTGATGTAGGCAAATAATGTATAATGATCAAGTCAAGGTGTTTAGGATATCTATCTCCTCAGGCACTTAGCGTTTCTTTGTGTTGGAACATTTCAAATCTTCTCCCTTAGCTTCTTTGAAATATACAATAATTTTTTTTGAGACAAATTCTTGCTCTGTCGCCCAGGCTGGAGTGCAGTAGAGTCTCGGCTCACTGCAACCTCCACCTCCTGGATTCAAACGATTCTCTTGCCTCAGCCTTCCAAGTAGCTGGCACTACTTATGTGTGCCACCAAGCCTGGCTAATTTTTGTATTTTTAGTAGAGAGGGAGTTTCACCATGTTGGCAAGGCTGGGTTTGAACTCCTGACTTCAAGTGATCCGCCTGCCTTGGCCTCCCAAAGTGCTGGGATTACAGGTATGAACCACCGACTCTGGTTGAAATGTACAATAAATTATTGTTAACTATAGTCACCCTATTGGGCTAAACATTAGATGGAATAACATACAGTTAGATGAGTGGAATGACTTCTGTAGTGTTCCTAGATGGTATTGTAATTTTTCTTTCCAGGTGCTCAATAAACTCATAACTTATATCTTTAGCCATGTTGATTATTTTCCTTAAGTTTGGCTTGTCTGCATCTATTTCAGCTTGAATTCTGAAGATTTTCAAGTTTAAGATTTCCTTGAGATTTAATCAGAACTCTTTTAACTTTAGGTATCACGTTTTCTTTCTCACAGGAATAACTTTCAATTCCATATTGTTGAAGATAGAGGGAAGTTTGCAAATTTTATTCTTTCACACCCAAGAAACATATCACCCAAGCATTGTAGAGGTGCATTTCCACATCGTTGGGTAGCTTCCTCCCCCGAGCCCCTTGTACATCTTCTATTAGTGGTTTTGGGGCTCAGAGAAACTCTGCCCTTCAGGGTATCCCCAAACCCCTAGACATTTCCAAAATCAAATACTAGATAGTATCTGTAAAGCTGGATATTGAAGGCAGTGGGCATAATATGAGCACTGGTCATGTTTTTACTTGCATAATTGTCTTAAAATCTTTTATGGTGGATATTGGAAAATAGCAATTATAGCTGCTGTATCTTTATAGGGTACTATATGATGTTTATTATTTAGCTCTAAACACTGTGAAAAATACCTTTCAATTACAAATGTTTCCTCCTAAAACATGTTTGAGAAGTTGCTCCCAAACCAATTAAAACTTGAAAAAATAATCTATTGATATTTACATTTCTTTTCAAAATGTTTGTATGTACTTGTATTTTATGTTATTTATATTTTATTATTTAAAGGAATAAAGCTTCTCTTCATAGGCTGTGACACTCATCCGTGTTTCTGTCTCTCTCTACTGGGACACAAACTTGTTAATTTAAATATAGCCCTTACAGCATTTTATTTCATGTTTTATAATACAGTACAAGAATTTTGTCTAATATTATCATCGTCAGATAAAAATACAAGATTCCCACTTAAATCTGAATTTCAGATAACATAGAATTTTTTTAAAGTATAGAATGCTTCTTGCAGTATTTTGAACACTAAAGGTTACATATATTCTCCATATTCATATATTTTTTGTTTAGGACTTTATACACATGTAAAATTCTGCATTCTTCTCTTACTAGTATTATATCATAGTATTTGTCTCAATACATAGGTTTTATAGTTATTACTTGAATGGCTGTATGCTATCATTATGGAATTAAATCTATGCTTAGCTAACATTTCTCTATTTGGAACATTTAGGATGTCTCAACTATTTTTACCTACAGCAGTAATTTAAAACCTATCCTTCTTGACCTCAGAAGAATTTAGAAAGTGTAAATAGAGATGAACGTAAAACAAGGATTTTGGTTCTTTTGTAATGTTTTCTTAAGGTAATTTTCTTGTAGATTATTTTAAAGTTAACCATTTATAAAATTCAGTTTTCAATTAGCAAAAGTGTAGCAAAAGTACATATTTATTTACCTCAAACACTTAATATAGAAGCATTGGTTTCTGAATTCCATGTTTTGATGAATACTCATTCAATCTATAACCAAAATGTCATTTCTGAATAGTTGTCTATATGTACCCAAAACTTCAAAGCCCTTTAATATTACCTAGACAACAGTAAAACAACCTGGAAAACATTATATTTGGGAAGAGACAGAATAAAAGAAGAGGAACTTAGTACTTAGGAATGTTCATGTTGCCCTTATTTATAACCGGATGTAGATAATATCAACACTCCTTGCCTATTTAGTTCAAAGTCAAACAAATTGTTCCTCTGTTGTTAGTTATCTGATTAAAGAGCTAAGTCGATGGAAGTATTGACATTCAGAAATGGCCTGTGAGCTCTTCTCTGTGTTTCTTTGATGATTTAGAAGCCCTCAGCCTGATCTTACTCTTGGAGATAATTCTTGACAATCTGTGAAAATTTTCTGAGTCCTGTGCTGTTAACTATAGCCCTGTTTAATGTTATGAGAGCTGTTTGCACCAGCTCTCTTTTCAAATTGAAAAGTTGGGGGTGGTTGGGGGTTGGGGGAACACCCCAGCTGTGGTTTTTTTTTTTTTTTTTTTTTTTTTTTTGAGACAGAGTCTCACTCTGTCGCCCAGGCTGGAGTGCAGTGATGTGATCTCAGCTCACTGCAACCTCCGCCTCCCAGGTTCAAGCAATTCTCCTGCCTCAGCCTCCTGAGTAGCTGGGATTATAGGCACGCACCACCACAACCAGGTAATTTTTGTATTTTTAATAGAGATGGGGTTTTGCCATGTTGGCCAGGCTGATTTTGAACTCCTAACCTCAAGTGATCCACCTGCATTGGCCTCCCAAAATGCTGGGATTACAGGTGTGAGCCACCTTGCCCGGTCTTTTCTGCTAACTTTAGAGTATCCCTTATCGGTGAAGACATGCCTCTTTCTTGTCACTGTAAAGAGCTCTATATAGTGTCCTAGGTAGATAAGCTTGAAAAATCATTTGAGAGGAGGTTTATGAGAGTCTTGAGTGTCAGGCTCAAAAATTTGGAACTTGTGCAGAGAGGTGCCATTACACAAGTGATAGCATCTCCCTAACCTACACATTTAATGTGTTTACGTTAAGGCTATGTAATGCAACCAGACTAGTGTAATGACTTATTAAAAGAAGCATATAGTTTTTGAAGATTATCAACGTGGAATGATATTTGGTCACTTAGTGCATCCATTACATTAAGTAGTGAACTCCACTGTATATCAACAACGTTACTTACCATAGACTTGGCTTTGCCATAGCTGTTGAAACCGCATGAATATTTCATCACAGTCAGGGTAGCACTGTGATAAATATTAAAAGAGAACAATGCTAAAAAGTTACATCTGGAAGGATTATGTGGTTGAGAACACACCAAGAAAGTCAGGACACAAAGGTGGGCATTCTCCACTTCTGTCCTTTCTTTCTTGTTACACCTCGGGAGCAGTTTTGGAGAGTGGTGGCCAGAAGGGCCTACGTTGTCTTGGAGAATGTGCTGAGGGGATGACCTACTCATCTTTGAGTAGTTCCTTTTGTCAAATAAAAAATGAATTCAGGTTCAGGTAAGGAGAGTCTTCTGACAAGACTACTGTGGTAGAGGGAAGGGTTGTGACCATGATACCTGCCAGGGCCTCCAAGGTCTGTAAGAAAGGGCTTTCTGTGATATGGAGGAGTACAGCAGTAAACAAGGCTGTAAGGGTAGGCAAAGTGGGAAGCAGGACTGGACAGTGAATCTGCTCATCCCTAGGGTTTTCCCTCAGGTCAGTGGATCCTTAGGAGGACCTTCAGGAGGGGTGGTCTGTTGCTTGCTCAAGGGGGAGTCAAGGTCCTGATTAAAGCTTGGTCAAGTTGTTAGTGGTTATTTTGTCCATATTGGTCAATGGAAACAAACAGTTTGGCTGCTAATTTATGAGACAAAGATTGAGTACATGGAGGGCCCGTGTCTGGCCTTGTAGGTAAATACGGTGTGCCGCTGTGAGTCCCATCTAAGTTACATGGGGAAGGGAGGTTCTTCGCAGTCGGCAGTTTTCTGGAAGACAAAAGGGTTTCGGGAGTTGGGGTGGGAGAGGATCTTAACTGTTGCTGTTTTCCGGGAGCATAAAGCTCAGGTGAAGTTCATCATTGCTCCTTTATACCAAATGTCTATTTCTAGGATTTCATGATTCAATCAGCCAGTTCAAGTCAACAGTTCTTGAGGGCCTACATTGTGCTGGGCACTGAGTTAAGTACCAGAATGTTAAGCATACCAGGACCTTTATCCTTTAGGTCTGAATCTAGAGAGCAGATTGAACCTGAGAAAACCCTGGGAGGCAGTCTTAGATGGATGCAGAGACTGTTTGAGAGAAGCTGAGGACCAGGGTATTTGAATTCTGCACAGACTGGCTTGCTCCTCCGTAGTGCCTCTTCCCCTTGTCAGTAACCTAACCACACAAGGAGAGAAGGAACCCACATTTCCAGTTCAGTCCTGTGGCATTATGCATTTCTTAATAGACAGTAGAACACCATGTATCCCTTGCATTATTTTCAGAAAGTTATATAGGTTTGCTTCTGTGCCTAATTTGGCAACTGTTGACTTACGACTAAGTGTGTAAATTTTCTTCACAACCCTGGTGAGCCTCTGACTAGTATGCAATGTTTATGTGGTTTCAATAGCTGCTCCAAGGCCAAACTGTGATAACTTGGTGGAAGTACAGAAGACTTATCAATCAGTGTAAAATTTGGAGATTTGACTCTCAGTATCTCCATGTAAATAAATGACGGAGTTGGAGTACGTATTTCAGCCCTGACACTTAGAAACTCCATCTTTAAAGTTTAATCATTCTAAGAAGTCTTAAAATCTTTTCAGTTGTGAAGTCATTAATATAAAGGAGTACAACACTTCATTCATGGCTCTCCTACTGTTTTCCCTCTAAAGCCAGAATTGCAGAGGACTCAAGGAAATTCATGAAGTGGCCTGCCTAAGATCTTTTCTTTGAGATCTTGTGTTTTATCTTAAAAGAGACGCATTTTATTTGACTTCATAATCTATCTGTGGTTATTTTGATCTAAAAATAATACAGCCGGGCGCGGTGGCTCACGCCTGTAATCCCAGCACTTTGGGAGGCTGAGGCGGGTGGATCACGAGGTCAAGAGATCGAGACCATCCTGGTCAACATGGTGAAATCCCGTCTCTACTAAAAATACAAAAATTAGCTGGGCATCGTGGCGTGCGCCTGTAGTCCCAGCTACTCGGGAGGCTGAGGCAGGAGAATTGCTTGAACCCGGGAGGTGAAGGTTGCGGTGAGCCGAGATCGCGCCATTGCACTGCAGCCTGGGTAACAAGAGTGAAACTCCGTCTCAAAAAAAAAAAAAAAAAATAGAAATTGGAAATCTATGTTTTTATAAAAAGTCTTATACTGGTTAAGGACTTGGTTAGCAAAACACATGCCACTGTATAGAATCCATGTATAAAGGGTTTAAATTGAGGAGATTGCAGGCTATACCACTGTTGAAAGGGATGGGAAACGAAGGCCAGGGAAGTTCTCACAGACCCCAGAGGTCTCCATCTGTGGGACTGAGGTGCCAGTCCTGGACTGGCCTCAGAGTCCTCTGATACTCCCTGCTGACTGTGGCAGCTGGCAGCCCCAACAATGCTGCTCCTGAGCCTGAAGAAGCAACTGTAGGTAATGAGGTGGGCACAGCCCTGGTGCTTGGGGAGGCTCCCTGTCTGTCCCTGCCCTGCCTGCCTGGCTGTCCATTTGCAGCTGCACTGAAGCATCTCAGCTTCTCCTCCTTTCCGAAGCCCTGCAGTGGCTCTCATGGTGGACTCTGATGCAGACCACGTGGAGCAGAGTGTGCCAGACACAGCATCCTGGCCTCACTCATGTGGAGAGCAGACCTCAGGAGGGGGTGGGAGTGACCCAGTGGACCACAGACAATCCAGCCTGCCCCTGGACTTCAAGTTTGAAACATTGTGCTGGCCAATACTGTGTTTCAAAGAAAACACACACGTGGGCCAGAGCTGCTTGTGGTCAGCTTGATAGAGGCAAGACAGGAAGCATAGGACCGGGCGTCGGAGGGCGGGGAGGGGCAGAAAGGACAAGGAGGCACCATGTTAGATGCCACTGATTTGCTGGGCTGGCCTGGGGCTTCTCCCCAGCTCCATCTGCTCCCCTGCCCACCATTGCCAGCCTCTGAAGGAACAGTGGGCAGCTCCCCCACCCAGCTCTGCCATATCTTTGTTCTTTGAGGAAAGCCCCAGACACTGACCTCAGGAAAACGAGTGGACTGAGGTCACATAGGGACCCACGGGACTTGTGAGGAGTTAAGGCTGCAGCGCCCATCCTAAAGCCCTGTCAGCCAGAATGCTGGGCAGGGCCAGCTCCCAGCATGGGATGATCTTTCTATTGTCTTCTTAAATAAAACTATATTTTTGGAGAGGAAAGAACAGAATTGAGATTTACCTTTTAAGACATTTTATGTGTATGTTTATTTAAAAATGGGAGGGCTTACACCTTAGTCCTAGCACTTTGAGAGGCTAAGGCGGGAGGATGGCTTAAGGCCAGGAATTCCAGGATGCAATGAGCTATGATCACACCACTTTACTCCAGCCTGGGCGATAGAGCAAGATGCTGTCTTTAAATAAGAATAACTTTAAAAAGAAGAGGACAGGCTGACACTTCCCAACTTGTAATCTTAGGAAAATGAGGGCATTCCAGTCACTCCTGAACCTGCCATCGTCCACCCAGCGTGGAGATGGAAAAGGAAGGAGCATCTTTTCATACTCGCATGGCCAAATGTTAACTTTCTCCCAGTTCTAGCCCTCTACCTTTCTGTCTGACTTCTGATTAAAAAAGAAATTCTTCCATTCCACTTTAAATGACTATAATGAAGTCAAGTCTAACTAGAAATTTTAATAAAGGAAATGCAAGAAAAGGAAGATCTGTAGAAAAATCTGTATATCTATCAGCATCTTACTTGTATCCAGAATTAACAAACACACACATTTTTGCTTCTTCTCATTAAAGATTCTGTTTCTAGCACTTTTTTTTTTTTTGAGACAGTCTCACTCTGTCACCCAGGCTGGAGTGCAGTGGTGTGATCTCTACTCCCTGCAACCTCTGCCTCCCAGGTTCAAGCAATTCTCTTGCCTCAGCCTCCTGAGTAGCTGGGATTACAGGTACATGCCACCACCCCCGACTAATTTTTTTTTTTTTTTGTATTTTCAGTAGAGATGGGGTTTCATCATGTTGACTAGGGTGTCTCAAACTCCTGACCTCAAGTGATCCACCCACCCGGCCTCACAAAGTTCTGGGATTACAGGTGTGAGCTACCATGCCTAGCCTGTTTCTAGTTCGATATCGAAATCAGAGATACACCCCCACCTCCATTCCCACCTGCCACCCCATCAAATAAATAGCTAAAAGAGAGGGCTGTTAAAATACATGCCCAGTAATAGTGATTTTCATAGCACACAGATTTGCTAAGGAGGTTTAATTCAGGAATTTATTTGACTGGAGCTTTTTACCCTCCTTAAATGATCATGTGGACCATAAAGTGCTAATAAAATCTCCAGCTGCACTTCCTTGAGGTTATGGACGCAGTGGAGTTGCCGAAATGTGTGGTTTGTAAGCTGTGCAGACTGTTTACTCAGCGTCTTTAGGAGAGGGATGCATAGATCCCTGACATGATGTCACCCTTTGCCTGGGTGCTGGAGACAGAGGGGCCTCTGGCAGCTGCAGTTGTTGGTGGGCTGGGCTCGCCCACACCCTGGTGCTGGTGGTGCAGACAGGAGGAGAGTTCCGCCCAAGGAAAGAGAACCTTGTTCTGTTGAAAATCTGTTGAAAAGAGTTCTTATGCAGGATGAAATCCACATGACTGTTTAACACCTCCTTTGGTGTTATTTATGTATTTTTTTACCGATGTGCTGGAGGGGCAGTGTGAACAGTGGAAGGATCTCTGGTCCTCGGCTTCTCAGCCCTGAGCTCTGCTACAAACCAGCTGTGACATGGGCATTTCCCTTTGCACCTCAATTTTCCCTAACATGAGACAAACAAGACCCACCACTGAGTGGGTGTGAGAATAAAATCAGACAACGTATATGAAAATATGTTATAAGCTGTAAAATCAATGTCAGTTGTTACTCCTACACATGTAACATTTAACAGCTTTTCCTGCTCAGCTGATTATACTATGATCTTTCCCTTCTAAGATTTTGCAGGTAGAACCTGGCTATTTTTTTTTTAGAACAAAATATCATGCTTTTTAATTTGAGGTACTTTTGTTGTTGTTGTTCTGTATTCTTTGAATGAATGCACAGCATACTGATGTTATTCACTGGATATGGAGTTCCAGTGAAAATTTATCGTAAGTAATTTCAGTGGTAAACAAGTAACCCTAACTCCTGTATTAAGTTAATATTATAATAAATACTAGTAAATGAGAATTTCTTTGTATTATTTGTTTCTGGGGAACCCAGTTCAAACAAAACTTTGATTTTCTCCCAACTTTACTTTACTTGCAGGTAAAAATCAGAATAAGTGAATATAAAGAATGTAAGTTTGGTAATGTATGTTGTGTACTTAAAACTGTTGTCCAGTTGCAAATCTGTGCTCTGGATTTCTATCATTTTGCAGAAATGCTGAGAGAGGAGGATGTGTTTCCCTTTGCTGCAGACTTCACTTTTAGCTTTCATAATTAAATCATACTTCCAATCCTCTCATCCTAATGTAAAATTACCTTATGATTTATTAAAAGAGAAGGTGAAATTACAGGGATTCATAGTGGCCTCTTTGAAATTTATTAAAAATTTTAGGCAGGGCCAACATTTCAAACTCATTAATATTAAATGTGAGTCTCAGTGTTTCGAGTGTTCTTTAATGCCATCATTCAGAAGAATGTCTATAAAAGAAATCTACTATTTTCCTGTAAATCACATAGTACTGTAATAAAATTTTAGACATTTCTCTTGTAAAAACAGATTCAACTGAGTTTTTTAATGTCTTACTTTGGAGAAGCAGAAAAAGTTCTTTGTGCACTAAATCATTACATATTATTTTATTCAAATACTTAAATTTTATGTTTATTTTCAGTTTACTATTATCACCCCAGAATTCCTGATTGTTGGTAATCTGATAACACCCTCTTTCAAGTTGCTCATACTTTGAGAACAAAGGAAGCTTATCATGATACTTGAAGTACAATAAGCGCAAACACTTCTATTTTATTTGTTGCATGCTATGCACTGTTCTAAGTCCTTTACATACATTTAATCCTCACAACAACTCCATGGATGCATAATATTGATGTGCACCTCATCTGTCTTTAAAAGAATTCAGACAGCTTTTTAATCTACCTCTCCTTCCCCCTGCTAAAAAGGTTGTGAAAAGTTGCTATCATTGAGTTCAGAGAAAAAAGCACACTTTGGGCGGGGGGCGGGGTCCACCAAAAATGTTTTTTGTCAAACTGAAGCTTCTCTTAGTTTCTAGTCAAGAGCTCTACTATCTGCTCAGGGCTTAGGGAAGCCCCTGAGTTTATTTGTTTCTCAGCTGAACTGCCTCAATTCCAGTGGGGAACTGTGGCAAGCCCTAAAGCAGCGACTTACATGTTTGTAAGCAGCTTAAAGTCCTAAGCCATTACTTCCCCAGGAAATCTCAGGGAAAGGAGCATTGTTGGTCTCTCTTTGTGAAAAGATCTTTATTTGTGAAGGCATTCATTGTATGCCACTGTCCTTGATATAGAGGGCAGGAAGGCAATTGTTCAGTGGCCATGAGGAGATGGCCTGTTGATAATGGCAGCTGTCAAGCTGGGTGTGGTGGCTCACTCCTGTAATCTCAGCACTTTGGGAGGCTGAGGTAGGAGGACCGTTTGAGCCCAGAGTTTGTTATCAGCCCGGGCACCATAAGGAGCCCTCCTCTTTACTAAAAATTAAAAAAAAAAATAGCCTGGTGTGGTCGTGTGCACACTTCTGGTCCCAGATACTTGGGAGGCTGAAGAGGGAGGATCCCCTGAGCCCAGGTGTTCACGGTTGAAAGGAGCTATGATTACACCACTGCACTTCAGCCTGGGCAACAGAGCAAGACTCTGTCTCAAAAGAAAGAGAGAGAGAGAAAAGAAAAAAATGAAAAAGAAAACAAAAATGGCGGCCAAGTGGGTTTCAGCCTAATGTAGCATTTTCGGGTATCTTTAGATAACGGTGACCAAAATAAATTTTAAGCGTGTATTCATGAATGACTTTTCCTCCCATACCAAAAAGTGAAAGCTGAACATTTCAAATAAACAGAGAAACCCTTAGAATGACCTAAATCAGTCAGATAACCCTACAGAAGAAGGACTAGATTGTTTGGGAGTAATTGTGGCCCATTAAGCCAGTGATCTTTTCAGCTGAATCTTTCCTGGAGGAATCAATGTAAATGTGCTGTCGGTTGTTGTCCAACATGATTTTGCTTATCTTTTCTAATATAACTTTTATGCGGTTACAGAGCTTTATAGTCAAGCTGTAAGCAGCACCAGCATTCATGAAACATTCCCCAGCTTCGGCCGTCACAGGACACGTGATGTTGAAATATTGCTTTGTAGCAGCTTCCGGGCTTCTGTGAGACCATGTGGTCAGACTCCAGCACTGTGCGGGTGATTGCGGTTGTACAGATAAGGGATGAGTATGTTCATTTTGTCAAAATCCCACACCTAAAGCTTTCTGAGCTCATAACAAACAGGAAAGAATGAGACAGCCTGTGCTCAGATTCTCACCACATGGTAGTTTGAAGTGTGGAACTGTGCTGTGATGATGAAGATGTGAGGTGCTGGAGTGCATTTCTGAGATATTACATATCCATAGATGCATCACAAATGGGGCATATTCTTGTCAATTTAAAAGAGTTTAGTTGTGTGGTTTATAGGCTAGAAGAATAACTCTGATTTTTTTTTTTTTTAAAGAACCTTTATTACTTTGTATAACTGCCTCTTATGCTTTCTTGCCAGATGCCTTTGGAGCAGGTGCTTTCTGGGCTGGACCTTTTTGACCCTTTTGAGCTTTTGGAGCAGGCGCTGCCTTCTGGCCTGTGGCTTTCTGGGCAGGAACCTTCTGGGCTGGAGTCTTCTTGCCTGCGGCGGTCATCTTTTTTGCTGGGACTTTAGCAGCAGCTGCAGCAGCACCCTTAGCAGCAGGTGCTATTTTGGGAGAAGCTTTCAGTAGAGCTGCCTTTTGAAGCTTCTTAACTTCATTCTTGATTATTCTGCTCCTCATTTTCTTTGCCTTCATAACTTTAAAATGATCAAAATCTATCATCTTGGCTTTCCTTCCTCTGGCTTCAATCTTCTTGGCCCATCGAGTGGCTGCCCATTTTGTATTGATGTCTCCTTCTGCCAGGCTTGCCGGACATACTTCTGGCGGGCACTGTGTGGAAACTTGAGGATAACGCTGATTTTTAAGTGCCCTTTCAGCCAAGACACTGCGTGTCAAATGGGCGATGTGAGTCCCTATCGGTTTGTAGTGTTAGGCTTATAGCTCTTTTTGGTTGCAAATTTCAGAAGCAAAGCCAAATCTTGGTCGAAGAAAATGGGCAATTGATTGGTACTTCCTCCATCACAGCAAGGCCTGGGACCAAAACCCCACTCCCCTTCTCCATTTTTTGGCTGTATTTTCTTCTGTGGTGGTGTCACGCTTAGTCAAGCTATTCTTGCCATTTGATAGTAAGTGGTAGTTTTAGGCTAACAGACTTCAAGCTAGTGATTCCCATGACAAAAGTATCTCTTTTCCATTAGCTCCAGCGAAGTCCCAGAAAGGACACATTGTAGCCCTGCTGGGATCCCAGCACAAACATTGCACCTGTGGAGGGGGCCTCATTAGCCTGACCCAGTCGCACCTAGGACTGGAGTGGTTCATCCACTCCTGGACCGTATCAGGCATGATGGAAGAAAGTGGTCCCCAAGAGAAGCAGGTGCGGTTACGCTGCACTGTAGTTATGTCCCAACATCTCAGTGGTTTGCAACAACAAAGGTTTTTTGTTGCCTGCCTTGTGTGTTCATGGCAGCTTGGCTGCAGCCCAGCCCCAGACCTGTTTGTTGTAGGTAGCCTGGGAAAGCAGCCGTCCCTGGGCACTGCCCGTTTTGTGACGGGGAGAAGAGAAGGTGGTTGACCATGTGGTAGTCCTTCTAGACAGTCTGCTTGGACAAGATTTCAGACTTCAGATGGCTCCAGGCCAGCTTTCTCTCCCTCCCAGGAGGCTGCCGCTGCCCCACCCCTAGAGAAAAGGGGCAGCTGCAGTCATTGATCACTGCTGCTGATTCAGAATCCCTAGTTGGGAGAAAACTAGGGAAAACAGTGTCTCCCAAATCCAAAAGACACAAATCAGACTTTGTTGGTCTAGGAGAAAGAGCACCCTGCCCCAGCTTGAGGTGGGGTGACTGGGGCTAACAGCATAGCTTTCTGCATAGAATTCTTCCTCACAATATTCTCCCCACACTGCCCCCTTTTACATTCTCAAAGTATGTGAAAAGCCTCCAAATTCAGGGCTCCAGGTGTTACATATACCATCTCCTGTTGCATTGTGCATTTTCAGGGTCTGTCTCATACTTTGGTACTAGACATATAATCTATTGCCATCCCAGTGAAAGCTGTGATAATAAGAATCCAATTTTAACATCCTATTACATGATTGTCTTCAACTGGAAATGTAGACATGAAAACTAGTAACTTTCAGTGATCTGAAAGTGAATTAAAAATATGACCACTTAGCTAGGTATGGTGGTATGTGCCTGTAATCCCAGTTATTCAGAAGGCTGAGACAGGAGAATTGCTTGAACCCAGGAGGCTGAGGTTGCAGTGAGCTGAGATTGCACCATTGCACTCCAGCCTGGGTGACACAGTGAGACCCCATCTCAAAAAAAGCACAAAAGTATATATATATATACACACACACATATATGTGTGTGTGTGTGTGTGTGTGTGTGTGTGTGTGTATGTGTATATATATATGACCAGTATCTGTCTTTGTTAAGAAAGGCCATGTGCTTTTAAAGTTTGTTGACACCTTTGCTTTCCTTATTTGTGCTTGGTATTTTCTCTAGACCAGGGGCACAGAGGCAATGGAGAGTCACAGTTTTCTATGACCTGTCACTGATTATGGTCACACTGGAAATTCTCCATAAGGAAATGGAGCCAATTGTTATAAAGTGCTTAAGTCTTCATTTTCCAATATGTATTCTCCACTTGATTTAAACTGAACTCACAAAGAACAGTGTTCTCTATAAAATATTTTTTTGTTCAAGTTCAAATTCTATCTGGCTTAGCAGTAGAAGCACATGATTTGGCCATTTGGATGGATTATGAGTGAATGGACCTTGCAAATCATGTCTCCATTACTGGGTTTGTTTGTTTGTTTTTTGTTTTTTGTTTTTTTGAGACGGAGTTTTGCTTTTGTTGCCCAGGCTGGAGTGCAATGGCGTGATCTCAGCTCACCACAACCTCTGCCTCCCAGGCTCAAGCAATTCTCCTGCTGCAGGCTCCCTATTAGCTGGGATTACAGGCATGTACCACCACACCTGGCTAATTTTGTATTTTTAGTAGAGGCGGGTTTCTCCATGTTGGTCAGGCTGGTCTTGAATTCCCAACCTCAGATGATTCTCCCTCTTTGGCCACCCAAAGTGCTAGGATTACCTGTGCCCGGTTCCATTACTCTTAATAAATAAAAATTGAGTGTCAGAGATGATCCAAGACAGAGAGGCAAAACCAGCTGGCATGATCCTCCACCCCGATGCTGCTTCTCCCCAGAGTCCCCTCCCTCTGCTCTGCCCTAGGTGGGGGAAGGAAAGAGAATAAGGGTAAAGGCTGGCCACCTGCCACTGCACCAGCCTGGTGGGGAAGAGGGTGAGATTTAATCTTCAGTCAGGTCAGGGTTTTGTCCACTGACGGGATAAGACCATTCTACTTTGTAAATTGGGATTATGCTGGTAACTTATGACTAAAAACTGTTTGTTATCTAAGAGAGAGCAGAAAAGTTGTGGGATATGCCTGTTTTTTATCCCAGGGAAAGGGAAGATTAACCTCACTTAATACATTTTAAATTAGACTTTATCTTTCATCTTATTAATTTAGAATAAGGTGAAAATAAAATCACATCTCGAATACACCCCACGATCTGTGATTGTTCAACCAGGGACTATGGAAGATGGTCACTCTGTGTTTCCTAGTTTAGAAGGACTTTGGTCTATTGAAGAAAGATGATTACTATCAAGTTTTTAAAGTAAGCTATCCTTTCAGCATTTTGAAAAAGGGAATACAGTAAAGGCACAGTTGAATGCTTAAGTCTGTGGCCTCCAAATCAGGGCCTCAAGATCCCCAGGCACACAATCACCTTTTATGTTTCTTGGTCCATCAGAATGTACAGAGTTAGAGGTTTAAAAACTAAAAATATCCAGAAATGTTTACATACTTATGTTACAAATTAGTGTGTGGTTTTAAATTTGATAGCTTATAATTAGTATGCTAAGTACAAGAGCTTGTGTACCCCCAAAATTTAGCTGGGAGAAGCACAGGCCTTCTGCCTGGTTGGGTCTACAGTTTTCCTCGGGATTTTATCAATCTAGCATTTTTCAAAAATAATAAGCTAAGAGAAAATTGACCATCTTGACTTAAATATTTTAGGAAATTCTTTGTGGGGATATAAACACTGAACATAGTCATATATTTTTCTTTTTTTTTTTTTTTTTTTGAGACGGAGTTTCACTCATGTTACCCAGGCTGGTGTACAATGGCGTGATCTCGGCTCAACGCAACCTCCGCCTCTTGGGTTCAGGCAATTCTCCTGCCTCAGCCTCCTGAGTAGCTGGGATTACAGGCACGCACCACCATGCCCAGCTAATTTTTTGTATTTTTTTTTAGCAGAGACGGGGTTTCACCATGTTGACCAGGATGGTCTCGATCTCTTGACCTCGTGATCCACCCGCCTCGGCCTCCCAAAGTGCTGGGATTACAGGCGTGAGCCACCGCGCCCGGCAGTCATATATTTTTCAAATTGACAGGTTTGAGAAATAGAATGTCATAGGGGAAAATGTCATATTTTCTCTCTTAAAAATTTCATCTACTCTACATTAGAATGTCTTTTAGAATTATCGATACGTTAAATTTTGGGGCACCTTTTTTTCCTCACTGGTGCATAAAAATAATGTTGTGTTTTATAATAGATGGTCACTTGTATAAAATGATACATGAATTAAGGAATTTGTTGAAAAAGACTTCTTTTTTTATGTTATCCTATAACTTTAAGATAACCCCTTCCGTTTCTGTTCCCGGGGCCCTCTGAAAGTGCTTCATAGGGCCAGCAAGTGGCGCATGGGGACCCACATACAGCACTTGGGGCCTCTGGATTGACTCTCCATTGAGTCCCAGAACTCCAGAGGAAGTTTGGAAATCGTAAGGAATGTTCTTGAGGATTAGGGAGGTCAGTAAAGGGCTTGGGCTAGCCCAGTTGGAAGGAGCCAAAAATGGCTTGAGTGGATGAACCTGATTTAGGACTCCACTTAGCTGTGGGGAAGCTCATAATACATCTGAACCAAACTCTGGCCTTATGGGACTCATCTGTCCCCTGGGGACACCATGCCCATTAAACACTCTCCGAAGCTGAATCTCCAGTGGGAAAGCCATTCCACCTACTGAATTCCTTGAGTTAACTCTGGCTCCCTGAGTTTAAGTTGGTCTTTGCCCTTCTAGGTATGACCTCAGGGATCCAAAGGCATTTGTTTAAGCATTATAAAAGTGAAAACATGGTGAGCATGACCCTGAAATGAATCAAATGGAGCCTCACGAGAGATAAGGAAATACCTTTTGAAATGGTGCAAGTTGAAGTTGTTAATGGGGAGATAGTCTTTTAAAATGTGGTGTCCTTGGTGTTTACTGTGGAGTTGGCTAAGTTCCAGCCTGTTAGATCCTCTCCATCATCACTTTAGTATCAATGACTTTTATCTCGAATACATGAATATTTTTATGATAATTAATTCTACTGCTTTTTGGAAAAGCATTCAAATGAAAGAAAAAATCAAATGGAGCAGTCTGTTGAAACATCAATTATTTTAGCAAGAGAATCAAGTGGCTGTGGATTCAAGGTAATGAATGTATTTAATTAAAAACTTCATTCTTTGACTAATTGTAGAAAACCCCTTCCAAGTCTAAACTTTTAAATCTGTCCTGTAGAGTATTACACAACTTCATGTACGTTCAGTGAGAAAAAAATCTGTCAACAAATTGATGCTTCAGTTTTCCATTTTATACATAATTATTGAAATCCATAATTATGTTGATGCATTTTAAAATACACTTACTTTAATTAATATAAAAACAATAATTAAAAGTTTTTTATGAGGAAAGACTATAAACAAACTATAAAGACAAATGACATACTAGGAGAAAACATTCATAATTATATAATTAGCAAAGGCTTGCTTTCTTTGATACATAAGAGACAATTCAGCTGGAATAAAAGAGAAATAGCCTATAGGAAAACTAGAATAGTATTCATCAGCAACTTACAAAAGAAGACATAAAAATCACTAATGAGTCAAATAAAAAAATCAACTTCATTAAGAATCAAGATGTAGGCCGGGCATGATGGCTTACATCTGTAATTCCAGCACTTTGGGAGGCCAAGGCCAAGGCCAAGGATCACCTGAGGTCAAGAGTTCGAGACCAGCCTGGCCAACGTGGTGAAACCCTGTCTCTACTAAAAATACAGAAATTAGCTAGGTGTGGTGGTGGGCTCCTGTGATCCCAGCTACTCAGGAGGCTAAGGTCAGAGAATCACTTGAACTAAGGAGGCAGATGTTGCAGTGAGCCAAGATCACGCCACTGTACCCTAACCTGGGGGACAAAGTGAGACTCGGTCTCAAAAAAAAAAAAAAGAATAAAGATATAAATTAAAATGATAAGAAGAACTTGCATTTTGCCTGTTGAAAAACAAATGACAAAAATAAATAAACTAATTTGGTATTGGTGAGGGTGCATTTAGCAAGGAACTTCTATATGAGGTATATGATTTTCAAAGTTTGTTTTTCGGAGACAAGTTTGATATTCTCTGTCAAAATTTAAAGTATGCACACTTTGTGATCCAATAAAATGTAAACCTACAGAAATACTGGCACAAATGTGTGGAGATATGTGTATAAGACTTCTGAATTCAGGACTGTAAAAAATAGTGAAATGTCAGTCCAGTCAGTGGATTGATTAAATAAGTCATGTTAACTATGAAAAATGTGCAGTCTTTTAAAAGGCCAGGTGCAGTGGCTGATACCTGTAATCCCAGCACTTTGGGAGGCCGAGGCAAGAGGATCTCTTGAGCCAACTAGTTCGAGACTAGCCTAGGCAACATAGGGAGCCTCTGTCTCTACAAAAAACAAAAGTGTTTTTAATTATACAGGCATGGTGGCACATGCCTGTGGTCCCAACTACTTGAGAGGCTGAGCTGGGAGGATCACTTGAGCCTGGAAGTTCAAGGCTGCAGTAAGCTGTGATGGCACCACTGCACTCCAACCTGGGTGACAGAGTCAGGCCCTGAGCCATAGAAAATACTTAATTAATTTAATTAATTAATTTAAAAGGAACTGCAATACATATGTATGTACTAATAGAGTAAATAGATTGTTTACTTAAAAAGGCAAGCTGTCATAACAAGCAGGCTTTCATAACGAATTCCTTCTGAGATAACAACATTAATGCATTCGTGGGGGGAGCCCTTAGGCCCCACCTCCTAACACTGCTGCATCGGGGATCAAGTTTCTGACATTTGAACTTTGAGGAACACATTTAAACTGTGGTGCACACAGTACATACTAATGGATACTTGTGGGAAATGGAATTAAGATGAGGGTGGGAGACCTTTCTTTTTATTTTGTTTTCTAATTTTGGAAAATGTTATGAAAGACATGTATGACTTTGTGAAGAAAAAAATTAAAAAGCTGGAAAATAAAGGAACATAGGAGAGAAAATTGTTACCGCAATTCTACCACCTAGATATAACCATTATTAACATTTTAGGATACTTCCTTTGCATGTTTATTTTTTCACGTGTTTGTGTGTGTGTGTATCTTGCTTCTGAATTTTCCAATGTATCAATATTTTTTGAAAAACATAATAATGGCTTTACAATATTCCATTACTTAAAATTTCATAACTAATTTAACTGTTTCAAAGTATCTTGTTTATAATTTTTATGTATTACAAATAATGTTGGCATTGACATCCTGATACCCAAATCTTTGCCTCTGTTTCTGGTTGTTTCCTTAAAATAGATTCTTAGAAGTGGGTTTACTGGATTAAAGTATATGATCATTGGTTTTTATTACTAATTCATTTTTAGAGATGAGTATATTTTAATCTTAAAAATCATAGTATGGAAGACTATGAGGCGAAAAATAAAAGCTTCGCAGTTTTTCTTTGTTGTCAACATGTAGCATTTTAAATTCTTTGAATAAAAACCAAACACGGAAGTTCACAGAAGTCTTTAGAAAACAGCCCAGTGGGTAGACCTGTTCTGATGCAGGAATATATATCTACCATACAACAGTATTTCCCTATATTTCATTACAAAGTACTCTTTCTAATGGCTAGTCAAGTGTTCATAAAATATAGGAAATATAGTCAGGTTAAAATCAACTAAAGAGGACTCGAAATGAAACTAACATGAGGACAGGAGCAGCCAGGTGAAGACAGCTTGTTTTGGGGTGGTAATTAGGCTGTACTCCTCTAAATAGCTTTTGCTGTCTTCAAACTGTGAAGCAGTATGGCCAAGCCCTGTGTTTTCTGATCAGAGGACTCCCCAGTTCAGGGCTTTCTCTGTACTAAATTCTGGACTCGGTCCCTCTATGTCTGTAACTAGCAAACTTTTTCTATGATGGGCTGGACAGTTAATGTGTCAGGCATTGCATAGCATGCCGGCTCTGTTGCAACGCTGAGATATGCTATTGAACTGCAGAAACAGCCATAGAAAACACTTAAAAGAAGGAACCTGGCTGGGCTCCAAGAAAACTTCACTGATGGAAACTGAAATTGACTTTCTATAATTTTCATATTTCATGAACTAGTCTTCTTTTGACTTTTTTTTCAATCATTTAACATGTAGAAAGCATTCTTAGCTTATGGGGCGGGATTTAGCCAGAGGGATGTAGTTTGCAGACACCTGTTTGCAGAAAACGGAGCAGGAACAATTTTCAAGGAGAGGATGAAATCTCCTTGTATACAAAAGATCGCCCTGCACTGGAGACAGACTTAACCCATTAGCTGTTTTTATCTGACAGTGTCCTAGAGGAAAAACCTTGCTGGCTTTAGATATTTAAGTCGTTCCTAGACAAAGCAAGTGAAAATCCAGTGCCAGCTTCCTTCTCAAGGATGGGGATCGGAGACCTGCAGAAGAAAGCATCCACCTTTCGTGATTCTCTGCTGCTGTGGTGCCGCCCCCCTGAAGTCCATGTTGTTCCCATTTTTCTGGCAGCGGGCAGCAGGGAATGCAGAAGAATGAGTGCTTTTATGTCAATGTGGTCAGCCTGAGCTACATAGGCAACTAGGCAACTCACTGTCCCTTCTCTCCTAATGTCTCCCACTTCCACAGTTTTTAGACATATCTCCTTGAATGACAAGAGGTAGATATATGTGTGTGTTGGGTGGGGGAGTTGAGGATGAAGGGCAGGAAATAAACCATAAATCTGAGAAATTTAAAGGTCAACCACTTCCTGTTTCTCTTGAAAATCCTTGCAGAAAAGAACTGGGAATGGCCACAGAGAATTCTTAGTAAAGCATCTTGTTTCAATTTTATCAATGAGAAAACCAAAACCCAGAAACAGGGAGGCATTTGTTCCTGAGAGCTCTTAGGAGACAGAACCAGGTGTGGAGCTCAGGACTGAGCTCCTGGATTTCTGTTCTGACCTCCACCTTTGTAAGCCTGCTGCCTTTGGACCGGGTTCAGCATTCAAAGCCAAGCAAATTATCACAGAAGCCAATGAAATGGTGTTTGGTAGCAGGACATGGCCCTTAATGCTTGGACCCGCAGGTTCTGTTGGGTGGACAGGTTTGGTCTGGCAAAGGGCACGTGGTCCTTCTCATGGCTTCTTTACTCTAGGGCTCTAGGTGGCCACACCCCACAGCCAGGCTGGCGGTGTCTCAACCACCTTGGGGAACAGAACGAGGGCTCCATGTGGACCGGCTTAGAGAATGGAAGCCTCACTGGGACAGCTCCACTGGTTCCTAGCTCTTTCTATGCAGTGGAGCAAGGCTGCCTCCCTCTCATAGTCTCTCATTGGGCACACACACAAGAAAGGTTTTTCAGTGTTGAATTTGGAAGAAGTGATATTTCTCCCTCCTGGCTTCTGAATTTAATTTATAGTCTTCTCCTTCAACTAACTACAAATAAACTTAAGGCCTTACTGAACGGCTGGGCCAGAGTATTATTTTTGGAAGTCATGGGGACCAGTAAATGGGAGAGGAAATGGATTCATTTCTATCTCTCTGATCATCTGCATCGGGGGATTTCAGGGCTCTTTAGACAAAAGCTTCCAAATCAGTTGAAGCCCTGAGTTAGGATCCAGGAATCATATGAAGTAGGGGCTTCTGTTGAGGTTATTAACTTTTACAAACCATGAAACAGGATATGCCTATTTATTTCCCACTCCCTTTTGATCCTTGCTTGGTATGAATAAAATAATTTTCACTAGTGTTAGATGACTTTGTTATGTATTATGCACTGTTCAGAAATATCTTTGGCCAACATATTGAATTAACTCTACAAATGGGAGGTGAAGCCAAAGTGTGGGCTGCGGTGGAGGCAGAGCCAATGCTGACCTGTGTTCTAACTGAGCTCTGACCTGGAGCAAGTCACTTCATGTTGCAAATGAAAGCTGTTCCAGTGTAGTGCATAGGGTCTCTCTTAGGTTATGCACACTGTGATTCCAAAACACAGAATCAATGGTGTCTTTCTTAGTAAGTAGTTTGTGTCTTCTTGGCATGGCAAGGAAGGGAATATTATTTTTTCTCACTGGACTTCAAGAGAAAAGAGAAGGAAGCCAATGTCTAGATTTCAAGCCCAAGTGCTGATAAGGTTTATGCTTATATCCGTGACCTATAAATGGAATATGAAGTATCTACCTGAGTTCTGAGTCCCAGTAATTAATGGCCATTTTCACTCATTCCATGGAGCAAACTTGGGAATCTCTCCATCATTCAAAAGAACTTAATCAGTGTCTCCCTGGCATGAATGGGAGCCCCTTGATGTGGGGCAAGCTTTGGCAGTGGACAGGGCTGCAGCAGGCTCCTTCCACCTCCCACACTTGGTGGCACAGTTTCAAGGCACACTGAAAATGGCCCTGGGCCTACCCTTCTGGAGGTGACTTTTGGAGCTATAGGAAGAGGGGACAGAGCTCCTTTGATGGCTTTCAGTCAGGCCATCCCTGTGGTGTCTCACTGAACATTTTATTAAGTGCTTCTAAATCTGCAGAGTAATGTTTACAAAGGAGAGACATTTTTATGAGAACTGGAAAATGATCCCAAGCAATGTTTAAAGATATTTTATAATTTATGTAGAATGGTCAACTCTTCATCCAGCTCCCGTTTTTCTTTCCTGTTAGAATCTGTATAGAAAATTCAAAAGGAATTTTTTCACTTTATTGAGAGAAGTGGAAGAGCAGCTGGAGTTAGGTAGGAAGGGCCAGGGTGCTGTTGCCATCTGTCTCCAGAGAGGTGGCACCGGGAATTCTGAGTGCCTGCACACGTTAATTAGTGACTGCTTTTGGAGAGTTGTTGGCTTGCTGCTGTTACTCTCAGGGACCTACAAGTGTCTGAGTCTCCTGTATGTTGGTACTATGTCTTTAAGAGAACTAAGTTGCTTTACTCATGAAGGCAGCTGTAAAATGGTGGAAAAGTCATTAACTTGAGTCAAAGCCCTGATTTTGAGTCCTACTGAAGCTACTTTTTCTCTATGACATTGAGAAAGTCACTTTGCCTCAGCTTCCCCAACTGTAAAATTTCAATGATAGACGGCTTTCCCAGTGGTTTGGGAGGATTAACTACTATACATATGTTCATGCTGGAACACAAAGGAGCTAATCAAATTATCACAGTTAAGAGACCAGCCTGGTCAACATGGTGAAACCCTGTCTCTACTAAAAATACAAAAATTAGCCGGGTGTGGTGGTGAGCGCCTGTAATCCCAACTACTAGGGAGGCTGAGGCAGGTGAATCACTTGAATCCAGGAGGCAGAGGTTGCAGTGAGTCTTGATTGAGCCACTGCACTCCAGCCTGGATGACAAGAGCAAAACTCCTTTTCAAAACAAAACAAAACAAAAACACCAACCATTTATCACAGCTGAAAATGTGAATAATTTTAGCTATCCAAGACTTATGCTGCTCCACATGTAATGTTCAGTCACTTATTCAGTGCTTACTGTGTGCTAGGCTCTGCCACAGGTGCTGAGGGGATGGGGTGACCAAAAAGGATACATTCCTTACCTTCATGATTTAGCCCACTGAAGCCAATGATTTGAAACTTTTAAAGTCTCTTTGAACATAGTTTAAGATGCTGAGTGAACGGGCTGGATGTCAAGGAGAAATCCATCTTTCAACACTTCAGAATTTGTAAAGAAAAAAATCTGTAGAACAGAGTAGTGAGAGTCCCAAACTGAAGTTGACTATAGTCATCTGAGCCCATCGTCAGAACAAGCTTGTTTTCTTCTTGCTGAATTTATATGGAGTCTGAAGACGATGGAGAAATTATATTCTGTTATTGTTTGTTTCTTAAATTTTAAACATTGCAATGAAGTGATTTTAGATAGACTGGTTCGCCATGCAGGGTGTTGGTTGGGGATCTGGCTTGAGGGGTGTGTCTAGGTCACTCCACCAAATGGCTGGCTCTGCTTTATCCAGGATGCGTAGGGTTTGTGGAAAGGACAGGTTACTATGCAATTGAGAGAGAAAGAGTACTGTTTTTAGCTAAGCTACCTAACAATCTACAGCATATTGTTTTTCCAGTGTATTACTGGTAATCAAAGCTGCTGAAGCTGCAGTGTTTCCAGAAATCACTCTCTTGTTTGAAAGTCTTCTGAAAACCAAATGGTCCTGACCTTAAACACACTCGATATTATAAGCTTTTGGGCTTGTTTTGGGGTAAGTGAGAATGGTTTGATTTAAAAGAACACCTTACACACATATTAAGCAAATTTTCTGAGAGGAGCAGTTCTTGAGGGGGACTAGCAAGAGATATGAGAGCTGGCACTTGCTCCTTGGACAGATATGTGGCCCTGTGAGGGGACGAGGGGGCCACAGAAGCTCCTGGCACCATAATGTTCTCAGTTCCAACCCCAGTCACATAGGCTACATTACTAAAAGGCAAGGCTTAAACTCATTTGTGACCCTCTTTCTTGGTTTTACAAAGCTCTTTTTGTTCACATTTCTTTAGGATCCAAGGTTTGGATCAGGTTGCCCTGTCTAATTACGTTTATTCTTGGTTGCGTAAAATTGTGTCTAGGTTTTTTACATGAGAATTAAAAAACAAAATCACATAGGCTATAGTATTTTTAGTTTTCTATATTTATTTTATTTAACAATTTCTTGGCAAATATTCTTTGTCAACCTAATTTCAAATGGGTGAACAGTAGTCCATAACATGGAATTTTCTTAGTATCATTTTATTAGTATTGCCAACCATTTTCCCATTGTTATTTCATATTCTTTGTTTTTGTAAATAGTCCTTGTAATGATGTGTTCTCGGTCTTGGACCAGAATATGTTCCATTAATCTCTGTCCTTAGATTTCCTTCTATAGTAAGGTAGCAGACAACCTTTCAAAAAATACCCTTTTAGCCACCTCTCTGAGTGAAATTAAGCCTTGCATCAAAGACCACATTTGCCACACCCTCCAAAGAGTCTTTTATTGGGATACTGGCTATGATTCACTAATAGCGTGGGGAAACCACGGTCTGCCATTTACTGACTTGTGTGGTAGGAAATACTCTGCTTTAGGAGGTTGCCATGTGAAAGCAGAGCTCTGCCCTTGTGCTGTGTCTGAGTGGTGATACTGAGAAGTGAGACTTGACTTGTGATCTTGAGTAGGGGCTGATGTCATTGGGGTTCATTTCCTAATCCCTGATTCAGAGAGTTGAATCAAAAGCTGGCAATGAACAAATCTTTATCCCAGAGAACATGTTTCCAATAAAAACAGCAACATTATGAACAAGAACAAACCCCTTTCTAGTGCTCAAGATGGACAAGCCCTATACCAGACTTGTTCACGCCATCTCATTTAATCCCCACCCCGTCATCCTGAAATAGCCTTCTTATCCCCATTTTGTAGATGAGATAACAGAACCAGAAAAGTTCACACCAAATGAGGTTCTGCTCAATCACTTGATTGTTGTTGTCTAGAAACAATTTTTCAATGTAAAAATCTTTTATTAATGCCGGTGCTCAAAAGCTACTATTCTTACAGCTTTTCTTCATTTTACCTACACATTTAGTAGAGAATATTTCTTATAAAATTTCCAACACAGGTTAGAGAGGTGACATTTCATGCATACTAGCATAGTGATCTTAGAAGCACTGTGTTTGTGACTTTCTTAACTTTACAATTTGATCTTCTCTATGTAAATATACAGTGCTGCTTTTTAAAGAGCAATGTGCACCACACCTACTCTTAAAGGAAGTGGAGGATGTGTTTGTGAAACTCTGATTGGAAAGATAAAATGGTCGTGCATCTATTTTTTGCCTTGTATTTATACTTTAAGCTTATTGGGCAGTTTGCCTAGAAGTAATTGACTTCCCTTGCCCTCTTCCTCTCCCCTGGTCACCCCTGACCCTTTCAGTTTGGAAATAGGCTTCCTTAACATTTGGTCAGTCTGGTCAGTGGATATTGTAAAGCCATTAGACTGTATCAAATTTGGTGCATCCTGCATGGAATCGTCTCATTCACTTCTATTTCCGAGCTTAAAGCCAAATATAAATACTTATGTTTCACTTTGGGTTTTTTTTGCTCAGTAGTTTGTATTCCTTTCTCCTTCCCTCCCTTTCTTCCTTCCATCCTTCTCCCCTGTCTCTTTCTCTTTCTCTTTCTGTTTCTTTCTTGTCATTTAATCTGACAAATAAAGCTTGGCAGCCAGCCTATCAAAGGTCAGAGGGGACCCTTGTCTTCTGTTCCAGGAAAGAACACCATTACAGATGCTCTGTGATGGAGAATCCATAGGAAAGAGGAACCTTGGCTTGCAGAGCGGAGCAAGAGTCACACACACTGGCAGAATCCAGCATCGGGGCTGCTAGGCTTCCGGTTCACCCCTCCTACCGTCTCTTAGAAGAGCTCTGCTGGCTGGTCATTACTGTGAGACTCACTTTAGAATCTCTAAACTCTCGTGTACTTCCCTTCTCTGTAAGGAGAAGAGGAATTGGAAATGCATGAGATCAATTGGTTCTCTTCACAGGACTCAAAATGGCCTGGACTTTTATCAGAGGCTAGGTCAGGGCTGCAGGGAGGGTCTAAGACAGAAAATGCTCATTGGACAGAGCTGGAAGGGTTTCTATTTCACTTGTACTCACCTCCTCAGACGCTGTAGATGTGGAGAGTCTCCTTTTCCTCCTGAGGACCTGTGCAAAGCATCTGTGTATCAGACAGAATGTTAAGGAGATGGACACTCTGTCTGTCAATCTTGTGCTACCAGCTAGATAAAATGTGTGCTCAACTGGAAAATGCTGTAATGGAGTTGATGGGAATTTAATGTGTACCTACCACACAGAGTTCAGAAATGCCAGTTGGAGGTTTTATTCCTTGAAAGAGGAATGGCTATCCTCCCTGCCTCACTTCATTTGAAACTCAGTTATACCAGCTTATGTCTTAAAACAAATTTCAAGAGTTTGGGCAGGTACATTTCCTGTCATCACTACTTGGATGCTTATCTTTTGGTGAAGTGAATGATATCTTGAACTCAATTATTAAACTCAATTACATCTTTTCTATTGAAAGTGCTTGATGACACATTGATTTCTCCTATGTTAACCAAATGCAGTAACAGGTTTTTAGTCTTGCTAGATAAGCCTAAGCATTTTGTTGTGAAGAGAGATTTAAGATGAATTGGGCTCTGATAGCTTAGGGGGTGGTTATCAACCATGATATACACCTAAATTGCCTAAAATGCTTTGGAAAATTATAGTCATTGAGGTTCTGTTCCTCCTGGGGATTTGGACTCAGGCAGTGTGGAGGGGACTGCCCCAAAGATTCTGACCTGTGGCCAGTTGTAAGGACCCCTGACTAGTAAAGAGTGCACATGTGCACATACGAACCCTAGGCAGACTGATAACTGCTGTTACTGACAGATACGCAGTACACTAGGAGAGTGGTTTCTATGATTATGTAAACTGTGCTTTGCATGGTTAGCTGGCTAATTCCCATGTGGAGTCCACTCTTTACACCTCCTGGTCTACACTCAGTCTCAGCACTGTGGTTGGATATTTTCCATTTGCTTCTCCAGACCATGAGCCATCTTTGTGTAGTTAGGAGGCTGGCCTGTGTGGGTTCACTAGGATGCCCTCCTGCCTCCTGGCTTCTGACTGGGTGTAGCCAATATGGGTGGATTGGAGGTAGGGTGCCAATGGCTGCCACCATTGATGACCCTGTGGTTCTCTGGTCTCCTTTGTAGTTTCTTCTAAACCTGGACTACACCAATCAGTATCGCCCCTTCATTGTACTCACTTCAGCCCCACAATTTGAGGGGACCATCTGTGTTCTGCCTGGGTGTGAGAAATGGTACATTTGATAAAGCAAGCAATTAATACATTAATTTTCTTAGAGATCAAAGAAATTTAAAAACTAGAACATAGGAAAACTCATCAATATAATTCAAGCAGAGCATGTTAGAACCTTTAGAGGTTCTCCTATAAAAATCCCTTATTTTTGCATTGCAGAGGTGAAGTGTTGTTTAAAATACAAATCCAATGAATAGAAAGTCACAGAGAATGTTCTGAATTTCTCATTGAAGGAATGTGCTGTGGCACTTTTTTTCATCTGTGTTTCCTTGGTGAAGCAGCTTTTAGAAGAGAATCAAAGTGTCCTCTGCTTACTGACTGGGTAACCCACTTTTCATGCATTCCTTTGAGGACCTCCTCTGCATTAAGTTCCTGGGGAGACAGGAATGAATAGATCATAGTCTCTGCCTATAGGGGCTTACAATTGTGGGAGGTGGGGAAGACTTGTAACCAAATAGTTCAAGTGTCGCAAGTATACACTAAGGTCTGCCTAAGGTCCAGGGGGAGCAGAGACCAGGCAGTGCCTCCCTCAGCTTCCTGTCCAAGTAGTGACTTCTTGAAGGAGATATCCGAGTGGCAGCATTCTTTATATGAAGGTGAACAGAGAAACAGAAATGAAGCAAAAGCAGCAGGGACTGCAAGCAGGCTGCTGTGCCTGAAGTTCAGTGAGGAAAGACGGGCACCGTGGAAGCTGGCAGGAGGAAGGCAGGCACCGTGCTCAGGCTGTGCAGTGCACGACAAGCCCACTTAATTGGCATGCCTCGATTCAAACGCGGGAGTAGCTTCCCTTGGAGAAAGTTGAAAACTTTACGGAGGTAGCTGAAAGCACACATGAAAACCTGAAATGAGGCCGGGCGTGGTGGCTCAAGCCTGTAATCCCAGCACTGTGGGAGGCCGAGGCGGGTGGATCACGAGGTCAAGAGATCGAGACCATCCTGGTCAACATGGTGAAACCCCGTCTCTACTAAAAATACAAAAAAAAAATTAGCTGGGCATGGTGGCGCGTGCCTGTAATCCCAGCGACTCAGGAGGCTGGGGCAGGAGAATTGCTTGAACCCAGGAGGCGGAGGTTGCGGTGAGCCGAGATCGCGCCATTGCACTCCAGCCTGGATAACAAGAGCGAAACTCGGTCTCAAAAAAAAAAAAAAAAAAAAAAAAAAAACAAACCTGAAATGAGGATTTTGGTTGATCTTGATGAAAAACTGTGGAAAGAATGAGGAAGGGAAGGAAAGGGCAGGGTGATGAGGTGATGGTAAGGGACACATAAACAAGGTGGGAAATAAAATTATCAGTGTATTTAGATTGAAATGAAGAAAAGCCAAGTGCATTGCTTGGGAGAGAGATGCTTGTGTTACAGGGGATGCTGCCTGCAGAGAATGTAGACTGGCCCTTTGCTAGCAGAAACCAAGCTCTTACAGTTCTCAGGGCTGAAAATGACACTGAGGTTGGTGTCACAGTCTGTTCCTGCCTCTGTAAGTAAATTTCATAGACTGAGCAGCTTATAAACAACAGACATTTATTTCTCACAGTTCTGGCTGGGAAGCTTGAGGTATAGACACCAGCGGATTCAGTGTCTGGGGAGAGCCCATTCCCTGGTTCATAGACAGCCCCCTCTTGCTGTGTCCTCACAGGGTGGAAAAAGGAAACTCCCAGAGCCTCTTTTTTAAGGGCATGTATCCCACTCACAAGGGCTCCATGCTCATGCTCATCACCTCCCAGCAGCTCCACCTAACACCATCACTTTGAGGATTAGGATTCAACACAGGAATTTTGGGGGGGATACAAACGTTCAGACCATAGCAGGTGAATTAGATCAGTTTCCTGCCATGCTGCACATGGGATTGGCCACTCATTTTAATCTAAAACATACACGAGAGACATTTGTTTTCTGGGTGGAGGGGACCTTGGAGATTGAGGAACAATTTTGAATTAAAAATCCTGCTTCCTTTAAATAATGACATTTTTAGCTCTCTTACGTCTTCCCCTTAAAAAAAGTCGAAATTGTTTGTCTTTTTTTTTATTGTAGGAAAGTTTGGCTGGAGCATCAAGGATCCATTAAAACAATATAATAGTGTTTTTCATTATCTATCAATTCCTTCAGAATAGTTTCTGACAAATTTGTAAATTTGTGTGGATATTTCATAACAATACCAGATTCTCCTCCTGTATGTTATTCACTTATTTATCAGTCTCATTAGCCTGTTTTGAGACATCTTCTTCTTCTTCTTTTTTTTTTTTTGACGGAGTTTCGCTCTTGCTGTCCAGGCTGGAGTGCAATGGCTCAATCTCGGCTCCCGGCAACCTCCGCCTCCCGGGTTCAAGCGACTCTCCTGCCTCAGCCTCCAGAGCAGCTGGGATTACAGGCATGTGCCACCATGCCCTGCTAATTTTGTATTTTTAGTAGAGACAGGGTTTTTCCATGTTGGTCAGGCTGGTCTTGAGCTCCCAAACTCAGGTGATCTGCCCACTTCGGCCTCCCAAAATGCTGGGATTACAGACATGAGCCACCGCACCCGGCCCTGTTTTGAGACTTCTACGTTGAATTTTCATATCATTAGGATAAATAAGATGCCGTTTTAAAAAGTCAGCTTCACACTAAGTTAATTTTTATGGCACCAATAATGTTACTATTACCCAGTGTATACATATCAGTTTTTTAAAACCTGTGTATGTCATTATAAATATAATTTCTGTAAGTCATGCCAATTCAATTAAATACAACATATGTTTATTGATCACTCACTCTGTGTCAGGATATTGTACTTGATGCTGGAAATGCAGGAGGATTAATTTATAGTCTCTGTCCTGGGTAGTACAGAGGCGTCAGATGACCACATGTACCATTAGTGTTTCCATTATACTCCCTACCTCCCTTTTTTCTCCCGCCCCTCCCTCTTTTCCCCCATTCATCCCAAAGTGGCATTTTTTTGAGTGTCAGTAAGCATTACAGTTTAAGTAAGCTTTTTTTAAATTTAATTTTTCCATATTTTCATAGTGATCTCTGCTGTTCCATAGTTATCTTCCAGTTAATGTCTAGGAAATTGCAGCCTTAATAGAGATGGGAGAAGGGGACTCAGGAGGAAGGAAGGGTAGGAGATCCATTTCATAATTGATCAAGATAGGAGTACTGGCTTTTAGTTTATTGCCAATGAACAATTTAAACATCAAACACTAAAACCTGAGTGTACTAAGAGCCCCCTAAATAGGGGTTGGATGTAGCAAGGGCTGGGTGGAGAAGCTTGGTCAGCAAATGGGCTTGGAGCTGCATTTTGCCTGATACATTTCAGGGGGAATGAAGAGGAGAAATATTCCAGGAAACTGGGTAACATATCAAAAGGAAAGAAGGAATGAAAGATGTTGGAGTGTCAGGAAGCTCAAGCAGGTGACGAGTCTGTGTTGTGATGAGGCCTGATTCGTGAGAGCTGGGTTGCCCAGATTTTAAAGTGTCTGGAATGCTGGGGCTGGATAGTTGGGGTGGGGGAGAGTCACCGTGTGGAACCAGGAGGAGTCAGAAATTAAGACAAGTTGGTCCAGTTTTGATTCTTGGGACTGTAATCTAGGAAATCTAGCTACCAAAGATACTTAGGTCAAAATATGTATCCTCTCTGAGTCTTATTACGTTCTTCTTGAAAATAAAAATGACAATACCTTGTGGAGCTTTGTGAAAATGAAAAAAATATATTCATGTGTTAATTTATTCCATTATTCACTCATTTACTTAGCAGCTGTTTTTCACATGTCTGCTCCATGGCAGCCACCTTCCAGGTGAAGGAGGTGAAGCAAATGAACCAAAGAGCCAAATCGTGTGAAGTGTCTGGCATAAGGACAGCTAATAGATAACACAATAGATTTACTGCAATAATTCTCATTACTGTTAGTCTCTAACACTTGTCGAGGCGAAGGAAAGGCCTGGCCACACTTGTGCACTAGAAAGCTGATTCTGGGAGCAGTGTTTCCTTCCATTGTGTCTCATACCTCATCTCCTGAAATTCACAACTGAGAAGCTCAGATGTGCTGGTGGGATGATGTCTGGTGGAGTTTCCATCATCTCAAATTATTGAAATGGAGTTCTTGATAAAGAAAATAGCAAAGAAAACCAAGATCAAAGTTGCTAAGGGTAAAAAAATCAAATCACGTGGGGATTCACACTCAAACCAACTCCATGTATTCAAGCGGGAGGGATGGCAGAGGAGGAAGCGTGGGAGGTGAGGAAAGGGGCTCCTCCTGGTATCACTTGATCTCTCTTATCTCCTGTTTCTTCCTTCCCTGAAAGGAGAATGGTGCCGATTCCGACTTCACAGAACTCTGCTGCAACTCACTTGAAAGGAGGGCTGGTAGCCTAGTAGTGCTAGCAGATTACTGTCCCTGGCACTTGGCACGTGCCCTACAAAATTTGACTGATTCAACAAAGGGTGATAAAGAGAATATTTAATTCTACCAGGTATCAAATATGTAGGATCCCTTTCTTACCTCTCTTTTCTTTTTTTTTTTTTTTGAGACGGAGTTTCACTTTTTCACACAGCCTGGAGTGCAGTGGCAACGTCTCAGCTCACTGCAACCTCTGTCCTCTGGGTTCAAGTGATTCTCCTTCCTCAGCCTCCTGAGTGGATGGGATGGTAGATGCCCACCACCACACCTGGATAATTTTTGTATTTTTAGTAGAGACAGTGTTTTGCTGTGTTGGCCAGGCTTGTCTTGAACTCCGGACCTCAGATGATCCGCCTGCTTCCACATCCCAAAGTGTTGGGATTTACAGGTGTGAGTCACTGTGCTTTAATTGAATTGATTGATTATTTAATTAAAATTAGCTAAATAAACTGGTTGTTTTGATATCAAACACGTATACAGCTGGCTGTCACATGAAGCTTTCCTGTCCCTTGAGCCTCAGTTGCAGAGCCTGAGAGAGCCCAGAGATCTCAGGACAATTTCTGCAAATTCTCAAAGTCTTCTGCCTGAGGACTCCATATCCTAAAAGATTCTGCCTCACATCAGCTTAAAGGCAAAACTCAGTGCCTTCAGACTCTTGCACCAAGCCTTTGATGAGTAACTTTCAAAGTTCTGCATGTCACAGAAAGAGCTCACATACTGCCCTGCAGGGCTGGCACCATCTGAGTGGCTTCCCCTTTGTGTGCAGGCTTCTCCTCTCTCTGGTTCCTCTCCATTTCCCGAAGTCACAGCCAGCATCATTCCCTGGAGGAGAGCATTTCTGCCCTTATCTGGACTCCTCGGGATCTCTCCTTCTACCCCAAGAATTTACCAAGGAAAACATCCAAACAAATATAGTTCCTCTTCTGAGAGAAATTCTGATCCTGGTTTCTAAGTGAATACAAATATTTCCCTCTTATCGTAAAAAACCACGAAGCAACTCTTTAGAGTAGCTGGACATAAAATGAAGTTAAAATACATAAGTCATTTGGCCCTATGGTCTTCATCTGTAAAATCAGCATATGTAAAATCAGCATATTCACATTATATGCTTCATCTGTAAAATCAGCATACTCACATTATACCAGCTGCAGGCAAGGTATGCAAAGGTAGAGAACAGTGATGGATGCTTAGGGTGGGAATCCCATGGGCCACCCAGAACCATAAGCAGCTGCCTAAGTGAACTCCGAAGAATAAACAGGTGATGTCCCCATTCATTAGGGCAACTTCTGTGAAAAGCGGTGCCACCTCCGATTCATAGGATACTGCCAATTCTATCAGTCAGGTGTGGTTGGCATTCCTGCATCCTATGTGTTTAGTGTAATATAATAGAATCAAATTGTAGTCTTTTCCTTTGAAGTGTCCCTCATTATTACAGTCTGGAGAGAGGCATTTTCGGGTCCCAGGGTGTATTTTTAAAGAAAAACAAGAAGGCTATAGTTTGCTTTACTTTGGTTTCCGGGTTGTAATTCTGGGCAATCTACAACAAAAATTAACATGTTCCAGATGATAGTAGAGGAAACACACACTCATACATACACACACACACACATACACATACTCTCTCTCACACACACACACACATACTCTAATTTTTTTCCTGAGAAAAAACATTAAGAATTATTTGTTTCTCAGGATTCATTTGTTCCAAGAAGGGCTAACCAAGTGTAAAAATATATGAAACAACTTTAAAATAGTATATATTCAAGTAGAAGAAAATTAGTATTTGTCATACATATGTCCTTTCCTTTGCCATCCTAATTAAGTTGTCACTATATATAAAGTCTTAGTTAGATTTCCTATATTAGATCTTACTGACAAAGTGACTGAATGCAATTTACCCCAAACTGTTTGTTTAGTTTTGAAAGTTTCCTCCCCATTTTTATCTGCGGGAGAAAGAAAAAGAGCTGAAGTTGAGGCCGGACATGGTGGCTTATGCCTGTAATCCCAGTACTTTGGGAGGCAGAGGTGGGTGGATCACCTGAGGTCAGGAGTTCGGCACCAGCCTGGCCAACATGGTAAAACCCCGTCTCTACTAAAATTATAAAAATTAGCTGGGTGTGGCAGCGTGCATCTGTAGTCCTAGCTACTGGGGAAGCTGAGACAGGAGAATCACTTGAACCCGGGAGGTAGAGGTTGCAGTGAGCCGAGATGGCACCACTGCGTTCCAGCCTAAGCAACAGAGAGAGACTCCATCTCCAAAAAGAAAAAAAAGTAAAGTTGACTAGGGTGTGTGCTTTCAAATGGCCAATGGGAAACTTTTGGTCTTAGTTCACAGTTCATCTTTGCTTCCCTTTGCCCAGAACACCCCCAAATTAGGCATCCAAGCCTGGCCCACAGATCATGCTGGCTTAGTGCTGGGAACTCAGTGCCTCTGGCTGCGAGGTGGACCCAGCATGGCTTAGGAGACCAGTGAAGTTAAGGCAGTGCATCCCATGTGTTAGTTAAGCACTTCTGATGGAACTAGCTTTTAGTAACATTTAAAAAATTACACATGGTTTAGTTCCATTTTTGTGAAGTTACCTTGAGGCTTAGGATATTAATGGACTTGATTAACACAGCTTGACTGTGATTACAATTTTGATATCCTCTTCTCCTGGCTGCCCAGTGGGACTCATGCCATGAGGCTCAATGTTTCCTAATGATGGGCATTGGAAAGTGTATTTTTCCACTTTCTTTGTATATGTGGTTAATAAATATCTTTATTACCCTTGCAAGCTGACCAAAGCCTCAAAGAGTCCCTGTGGTTAAATAGAATTAGCATTGAATGTATTTGTAAGAAAAACATGGTTAAGGCTTGGAGCTTAGCTCCACACACCTTTTCCTTTCAAAAGAACCTCATTGGGCTTAAGTTCTTGTGACAGAAAGAGCTTCATGACTCAGGAAACTTTCTGGTTTCTTGCCTCTTTCTGGATGCCTAAGTAGAAATTATTATCCAGATATTATTTTTCCAGGACTTTTATCAAATTCCTTTTTAATATTAGTGCAACCATGTCATTATGTTAAGCAGATGGAATGTTGCGGAATAACCAAATTGGTGAAGCTTTTGGATATTGACTCCATTGGTCAGTTGTGACAGCTTTTGTCTGATACCTCTGCGTTTTTTTTTTTTTTTTTTTTTTTTTTGAAGTGTTGCTCTGATGCCTGGCTGGAGTGCAGTGGTGCAATCTCGGCTCACTGCAACCTCCATCTCCCAGGTTCAAGAAATTCTTCTGCCTCAGCCTCCTGAATAGCTGAGACTACAGGTGGGCACCACCATGCTCAGCTAATTTTTGTATTTTTAGGAGAAACAGAGTTTCACCATATTGGCCAGGATGGTCTCGATCTCCTGACCTTGTGATCCACCTGCCTCAGGCTCCCAAAGTGCTGGGATTACAAGAGTGAGCCACGTGCCGGGCCTGATGCCTCTGTTTTTAAAGGCCAAGGAAGGTAATCCCTTTATTCCTTTATTCATTCTGCACTGTGATCACATGCTTATTATGTGCAAGTCACTACACTAGGTTCTCTGAGAACACAACAGCGGCAAAGCCCTACTCTTAAGGGGCTTACAGTCTGATCAAGGAAGTAGCATGTGTACACAGTGAAACTCTACAAGGCCATATGTAATTCTCTCTTAAGAGTGTGAAAACCAAAATGCTATGGGTATTCTGAAGTGGAAGAGACAACATTTTACTTAGATTTAATTTTATTTTTTAGATAAAAAATATAGACAGACATCATGAAAAATTTTAACATGATAAAGATAAAACACCACAGTTCTTTCTTGTTCTTGTTATAGGTGTTTTCTGTGTAGGTGAGAGAGGAAGCAGAGCGGAGTGGTTAGGAGTAGGGATCTCGAGACTGCTTAACTGGGATTAGTTCCCAGTTTTTCCTTGACACTGGACAATTTATGAGTCCTTCTGAGCCTTACTTCCTCTAAATGGTGGATATTGACAGTATTTACCTAATAGGTTGGTCCTGCTATATACAATTTGACAACCTATATTTTTCTACTTGTTGTATTGTGAATATCATTCCATGTCCACGCACATTGCAATAGTCATTCTTAGTGACTGTTTGCACAGAATGCCATTGCGTGATAACCCTTACTGAATTATTTCTTTATTGCTAGAAATATGGTTTTTTTAATTCGGAAAATGTTACTTTTCTTTGAGGTTATGAGGGCATTCTGAGAGAGGAGACAAACATTTGAGCTAATTTGAAGGATGCTTATGAATTTGTGGTTTACTGTTAGGCAGAGGGCATTCCAGGTTGGCAAAGAAAGAGGCAGGAATTAATTTATTCTTTCAGTAAATATTTACTGAATGCTTACTCTGTCCAGAAATGAAGTAGAAACTAGAAATAGAGTAATGAACAGGAAACAGTCCCTGTTCCAGAGTGGCCTTGGGCCTGGTGATATACGTATTTGAGGAATCGCTAATAGAAGAGTGTGGCTAGAGTTGGAGGTGCATTTAAAAGAGAACATTGTTGCTTGACTTTTTCAAGTGATAGACCAAGAGTGGCATGTTCTGCAGCCTCCCTGTCCCTCGGTAAAAATTTGCCAAGTCATCTAGCAAAGATATTTGTGGAGGTAACTTAGCTCCTGTGGAATTTTGACATAAACCAGCCATCTCAATCTCATAGGGGCTCCTGAGTCATACCTACTCTTTGGAGGTAGACACTGATACCAAAGCAGCCTCACTTTAGGAGGAAAGAGGGAGGGTTATGAAATATTATGCATCATTTAAGTAAATGTATGGCAGAATGATGGAGCAGGGAAAGTGAAACAGCATCTTTGCCTGGGTTGAGGAGATCTGAGATTTTTTCAATCTAGTGCTCACAAAATCAAACAATCTCAAGTTCATGAGCTGAGGGAAACACTGTAGTGAGCTCAAAAATGTTTTTGGAATACCTACTCTAATTTTCTGAATAAAGAATGCCACCAGCAATTTTTTAACTACCATAACTTTCTAAGGTACTAGAATGTCATGTAGATCTAAAAGAGGGGTAATAGAGCAGAAGGCTGAGGCAGCCTGGGAAACCTCTCTTTAGATTGCTTCCTGCAAGAATTCTTTTTCACCCTTCTCCATCCTCAGTAACACAGACCTCATGATTCTATGAAATACAAGGCCAAAGACACTGAGTAGATAGAGACTGCTTGAAGTGATCTGGCAGAAGAGGTTCACTTTGAGGCATTCATCCAATTCATCGCTATTTGGATGTGGTTCCAGGAGCAAGGCTTTCACACTGTGGTCGGAGGCCGCATGTGTCTCATTAGTATGGTATCATAAGCATAAATCCCAGACATAGTCCAAGGCAGAATTCATGCCATAAAAGGTGTGTCTACTTCTCTAGCAACAGAAATATTTGAAAGCAATAGCGATAGTTCCATATATGTCAAAGAAGAGGATGTTCCCAGAAAGAAGCAGACAATGTCAAAGTAAACTTATCAAGATAAAACAGTAATTTTAATCAATTTACGGCCATATTAGTTGTTAAGATACAATGTTGGATGGCATCGTCTGCTGGAGATGGAAGAAATAGGACTTTATTACAGTTAGTTGAATTGATTTCTTTTCATGTTAATGCACACCTCAGTCCAAGGAGGATGCTGCCAAGAATAATATAGAATATTCTGAAGTCTATGGTAAAAGTCTACAGAAATTTCTATTTTTACTAAGTTCTTGAAAGAAGGAAACTGTGGCAGGCAGTAAATTAACCCTGTTATAAAAAGCCACTGCCGCTTACATAAAGCCTGTACAAGTGTGTGTGTCTGTGTGTGTGTGTATGGGTGGGAGGTGTGTGTGTGTGTGTGTGTGTGTGTGTGTGTGTGGCGTGTATGTGTGGTATGCGTATGTGTGTGTGTATGTGTGTGTGCATGTGTTTGTGTGTGTGTATATTCTGGCCTTGGCTGTCACCCTTTTTCCATTGCTGTTTCCAATTGCTTAAGTGTGGCATTTGAATGTCAGGGATTGAATAAGATTGAAACTGTTTTCTCTTGTTTTTGAAAATGAAAAATGATACTTAGGCTCTACTTTGTAACACAGTCTAGTAAGCCATTTCTGCTTTATTTTATGTTGAACTGAATGTGTTAATATCTACCTGTTTTCGACATATAAAACTACCAAGGTCAGTGATTCAAAGTTTGAAAGTACTGATATTAATGAAAATAGAGGGACAGCTTCCCAAAATTGAAATCTGTATGAATCTATAAAGAGAAAACTTCTCAAACAGACTGATTAACAGACCCATGGAAGCAGAAGCCCATCCTGGAACCTTGCCTTACTTTGAGGGTCCTAGGCACTTCTTTTAGGTTTTCCAGAGAGCCAATGATGCAAAGATCAAACTATCATGAATTTTTAGTATAATAGAATTTATATGTATCAAGAAGAGAAGTTAACCTTCAGGAAAATTACAGATGAGTAGAGTAAATTAAAAATAAGATACAATTCATAAAGACAAAGTTAATTAAAAATAAAAAACTGGAAAAAGAAATTTAAAGCTTATATAAAAATAAACATGATTGTTCATTTATTTTAATTTTTTTTTTTTTTTGCTGAGGAAAGTAGGTTTTAAATTCTTCAAGAGTAATTACATTTTACAGATTACAGCTTAATGGTAATTAATAATTATGGAAAACTAAGAGGTTTTTCTACATTCTTCTGATATGGACCACTAAAGAGATACAGTGAGTCATAGTTTTGTAAATTGTTGAATAATTTAAAAGTGACAAGACTAATTTAAAAAGTATAGTTTTCACATGAGAATAAATGATTAGTGATTTTTCCCTCCCTGTTTTTTTCTTTGAGGCAGCTTCTCCATTGCCCAGGTTAGAGTGCAGTGGTGAGATCATGGCTTACTGCAACCTTGAGCTCCTGGGCTCAAGCAATCCTCCCACCTCAGTGTCCCAAGTACAGTAGCTGGGACTACAGGCATGCACCACCATGCCCGACTATGTTTTTCAATTTTTTGTGGAGATGGGGTCTCACTATGTTGCCCAGGTTGGTCTCAACTTTCTGGTCTCAAGCAATCCTCCTATCTCTGCCTCCCAAAATGCTCGGATTGTAGGCGTGAGCCACCACTCCTGGCCTGATTAGTGATTTTGAAATCAGCAAATACCATGACACAAACCAAAGCAACCTACCAAGTCCTTCAGTCTACAAATGCTAACTCTTCACTTTTATAGAAGACAAAGCCACTAAGATGAGTGAGCTAATAAGCAATTTTAATGTTTGACATTTTCTTAGCTCCCATTAGCCCCCTAATTATTCTTATTCATCATCATGGTAAGGGAGCAAGTTTTATTTTGGTAGGCTTAGGAACTGTGGATTTTAATGCAGGGCTCTTTATACTCATAATGAAATAGATCTAATTTCTAGTATAATTTGTCTTATAGATTAAGCAATTATGCATGAGCATAAAATCTTTATTTCCTCATGTGCAATTATGAGAGGCAATGTGTGGTGTTACTCTCTCAGATCAGAGACAATTATGGAAGATAAACATGGTCAGACTTGAACACAAGGATTTGGATTTTAAGTACAACTTTATATGGGTGCATTTGTAAGATGATGAAGAACATATTAAAAGATATTTTAAAGGAGGGAAAAGCATTGCTATTCCTTCTCTAGAATTCAAACTGTGTTCAGTCAGGATGAGTGTAGAAAACTCAGTGAAACTTTTAATACTGTTACTAACATTTGATATGACATACTGTTTAATACTGTTACTAATATTTGATATGAAAAAATATATGTTCTATTACTAATATATAATATGAATTTACATATACTGTTTAATACTGTTGCTAATATTTGATCTGATATGTACATATGGTAACATAGATAACAGAATCCTACCTTTGTATACTAAATTAAAAGGCAATGAATTTTTACACTAATGGCTAAAAAACCAAACTAAGATCTTAGTAATCATCTGCTCCAACTCATAGTTTACAAATAGCATTTCCAGTTATTTGGAGAAAGCAGAAAATTCAGATCAAAGTCTTTTTTTCTTTATAAATAAGATGGTTTTACCAGACTTTTTCCTTAGATTAGCTTCAAAATTTTAGTAAACTGAGTAGCTGTTATGATTTTCTAATACAAGTCCTTATAATCTGTTACCCTTTAAAAGTCTGGTTTTCTTGAGGCTTTACCCTAAAATCACATTCTTTTAAATAATTTATTTAATGAAATCAATGTAGAATACAATGCTTCTGTTTCTGTTTCTTGAAGTGTGAGGAATACTTGACTGATCAATTCAGCGTGTGCTGACACACTGCAGCAATGTCAGCCTTCACACATCTCAGGATAAAAATATAATGTTAAAACATGTCTAAATGGGAGAGCATATTTTCTTATTTGAAATGTATTTCTATTAGCCTGTCCTGTCACAGATATGTGAGCATGTTTTGGTGTGCTTTAAGAATCTAATACAGGAGCTACGTGAGTAGAATAGGTATGTAAGCATATGTCTTGCCTTTCTGAATGGTGATGGGAGAGACTGGCATCATCCTTCTTGAAGAAATAATTTGTGTAACTTTCTGAAGGAAACACCTGGGACAAGTGGGTGCGGAGGTGAGACGAGGGGGAGAGGAAGAGAATGTTCTCGTTCTGACTGTCTGCTACTCTAAAGCATCACTGTTTGAGACATTTATAATTTCAGTTGGATATAAAACACACAGTAGATGATGGGGGAAAGAATTCTACATTAGTAGACAATGAATCGGGTGACATACAGCCTTTTTTCTGTCTCTGATTTCTTTGATAGATTTACTTCCTTAGGGAAAAAATCTACGGTTGTTTAATTTTTTTCCAGCTCTATTGTAAACACTTTGCAGCTGTTTCTCTTTTTTTCCGTTTATAAAATGACCATATTTTTGAAAGAATGTCCTCTTAAAAGCAATCGATTGCTTCAGAGTACAGAAGGAAAATTATTAGAGATACAAACAATTTCTCGAATCACTGGATTGACAGAACTATTTTGTCACTTGGTATTAAAGTTGCTTATTCTGAGTAATGTTTACCCATCTACTGCTGTGGCAACTGTTAAAATAAACAAAGCTCCTTGAGGCAATAAAGAGCATTTAAAACATACTTAGTAGAAAGGAAAGTTCTAAGCATTTAAGGCACTGTTGCCTAGGCCATTAATAGTGAGACCTTGTTTGGCCTTGCTCAAGGGATAAAGGAACTGGGAGGACACATCATACTAAAAATTCAGCTCTGAGAGCACTTACCTTTCATAGCATCATCTAAAATTACTGCCTTGAGCTACTATAGAATGGCAAATTAAAGTGTGCGTAAACCTCTCCGTGATCATAGTGCAGTAATAGGAAAATTATTCTATATATATTGCAACACAAGTATTTTTGCAAATGTTATGTGGCCACCTTAACCATTTCATATTTGCAAGAGATTTTCCCCCTTTCTACATTGATACATTGTAAGTTGTTAAAGTCAAATTGATAATTTTTCCTGCTTCTAGAGTTTTTTCCAAATTGCATACCATCTTTCATCTTTAGAAAATAATACTCGTGGGGCTGGCTGGGCACGGTGGCTCATGCCTATAATCCCAGCACCTTGGGAGGCCTAGGCAGGTGGATCACGAGGTCAGGAGTTTGAGACCAGCCTGGCCAAGATGGGGAGATCTTGTTTCTACTTAAGAAATAAATTAGCTGGGTGCGATGGTGGGCGACTGTGATCCCAGCTACTCAGGAGGCTGAGGCAGGAGAATCACTTGAGTCTGGAAGGCAGAGGTTGCAGTGAGCCAAGATCTCATCACTGCACTCTAGCCTGGGTAACAGAGCAAGACTCCATCTCAAAAAAAAGGAAAAGAAAATAAAATTCATGAATGAGGCAGTCCAAATGTTTATGATTCACATGGCAGTATTAATGCTTATAAAGCAGGTCATTTGATAACTTATCTCAGTTTTTGATTGTGAGCTCTTCAGGGCTGGTAAGATCTTTTGTTTGGAGAATTACTGTCAACTGTTGTATTATTTTGGATGGTTAAAACCAGGTAGAAATAGCAGAAATGACAGTGCTGAAGCACCTTAGCTAAAGCAAATAATCTTTCCTTTGAACACATTGGCCTGAATGTTTGTTGTTCTGTCAACAGTAACACTGTTGCTGCCAGAGGATGGTGGTACAGCTCCCTGAGAGGCCACCAAAAAGGTAGGGTATCAGGACGTTGTGCAGCAAGAATAGTACCCCTCCGTATGGAAAGGAATGAATGTGCTTTAAATGTCTCCAGGTCTTGAACAAAGGCAGTATCACATTAGATAGAGAAGCAGTTGTTATTTGCCTTCTAAGCCTTTTCTATCTTGAGTGTGCCATATTGCCAAGTTCAAAGGCATATTTTGCCCTAGGTAGAGATAACTCACTTAAATAATAGCATTTAAAGTTCTTGTAGATTTGGATAACTCCTGGGTAGCATCTTCCCATACAAGTAAAGCAGAGAATTCAGCATTGTGACTGTCATCGGTCAAATGGGATGATTTCAAATGAAAAGTAAGTGAAGCTGGATTTTTGGAGATGGTTTATCTTTTATTTGTTTTATTTATTTTTTAGTTTAGGCATTAGTTATCTATTGCTGCATATAAAATGCCGTATACACTTAGCAGCTTAACACAACAAACACTCTCAGAGTTCTAGGAGTCAGGACTCCAGGTGTGGCTTGGCTGGATCCTCTGGTGCCGAGTCTCTCCCGGCTGTAACCCAGGGACACCCAGGTGACTACGATGTCAGAGCAGGACCTGCCTCTAAGCTGACTGGGGTGGCTGTTGGCTGTAAATTTCAGTTTCTTGCCACACGGGCCTCTTTAGGATACATAGCACAGCAGCTGGCTTCACTCAGGGTAAGCAAGGGAGAGGGGACGCTCAAGGCAAGCCTCAGCCCTTCTGTAGCTTGGCTGCAGAAGTGCCACCCCAATACTTTTACTGTATTCTGTTCATTAGAAGTGAGCCTGTAGGTACAGCCCAACTCAAGAAGAGGCAGTGGCACAAATGACCACGCTCCACCTTTGTCCTCTTCATAGCTTGTTGGACTTTCCTATAAATAATGGTAACTAAAAGGTTGTGATGTGGGAAACCAAGACCAGGCTCTGTTCTTCCACCTCCCAAGCTAATCATAGGAAATCTTCCTTTTAATATACGTATTTTGATTGCAAATAATATAAAGCCTTACACAGCACAGTTATAAAACTTTGAAACAACAACATACATACAGAGCATTTGCCATCATGTTCATAGAAGGCCCTGTGCTAAGTGCAGAGGGTGTGCGAAGGGGTCTGAGGCAGTGAGCCCAGCCTCAGCCTCACTGAGCCCTTGACATTTAACTGGGGAGAAAGATACGCAGAGTAAGGATGTGTATGGTGGTGAGGTCATGCGCTTCTTGATGACAGCACAGACTCAGGATCCCAACTGCAGGGACTGAAACCTAAGCCAAGCTACGTAGTTGTACCCACTGGGCCTGTTTCTTCACGTGTAAAAAGAAATGACAGACTCTGTAAAATAAGGATAATAATTACAAGAGTTAATGGACATGAAATGCATAGATCCGGACTCGACACACAGTAAGCACATTAGTATGAGCTATTACTAACATAAACAAATAGATACATGCACTATGCATGCTCTTTAAGAGGGTCAGATCACACAAGTAACTTTTATTTTTCTCCTGATCCAGAAATTCACAGAATTAGATAATTTTATTGCCCAACATGGATTAATATTTAAAAATCTCACCTAGGCTTAAAAAAAAAAGAGAGAGAGAAATGTTCCTATCCATTACATTTTTATTTGGGGTCCATGTCAATTGATATGTTGTTATTGCCACCAGAAAGTTTGCATACCTTGACACCCTGTGGCTTTTTTTTAGACATCCTCAAGTTGTTTTCATTTTGTTTTTATTCATTCATTCGTTCATTTTGTAAGCATGATTCCCTACTCTGGAGCAGATACAGTAATGGGTATGGAGATGACAGAGATAACAAAGGTTCTACCCTACCCTGAAAGGCCTCACTGACGTAGAAGTACATGCAAGGGGTGCTGGATGAGATGTACACTTGAGGGGGCCCCGGGGAGTAAGACATCTCATTGGAGGAGGGTCTGGTCCTGGTTAGCTTCCAGGAAAGGAAACGTGAGCTGTGCAGGAAAATGCCTGATGCAGAAAGGACAGGGCAGATTCGGGTGATGCGGTTTTGCAGTAGCATGGAGAGCAGGATGGGCACAAGTAGGAAACTGGAGCTGTAACATAGGAGGAGCCAGGCAACCCCAAACACAGGGAGAGAATGATCACTTCCACGGCCACTTGGAGGGGAAACCAAAGTCCTCAGAGCCCTCGCAAGGCCCAGCACAGTCAGGCCTCCTGGAGGCCTCTGCTTGCACACTGGGCTCTCTGGGGTTGTCTTCGGCAAGTTAGAGTGACCAGGCTTGCTTCCACTTTGCATGAGTGCTTCTCCCACGAGAACTGACAGGGATTACCTCCCTCACCTCTGGGCTTCAACCTCACCTTTCCCTGTATACCTCCTTCATTGCTCCTGAGGCAATGAAGCCTGCCTCCCCTCCCCTAGGCTGTGGCTTTCCCTTCTCTGGCTGGACTTCTTGTGGACATAGCACTTCTCTTCCGACATACCACATGCTTTGCTATTGACTATGCTCATTGTTTACCACTGTCTCCCCACCAGAACGTCGGCTCCCAAAGGCAAGGTACATTCTGTCATTTCCGTTTTGCTCTCTGATGTAGCCCAAATGTCCAAGATGAGGCCCTCCACAAGGTGTGCGCTCACTACATGTTTGTTGGCAGATGAATGACCAAACGTCTCTACAATGTTCTGTAAGAGACTTCAACTCTGTATGAGAAATAAGAAGCAGAAGGGGAAAAGCAGCTGGAAAGAGAATCCGAGCTTGTGTTCTTGTTGTAGATTGCCTGTTTTAGGTGTTTGCCTGTCACTCCAATCTGTGGTGTGAACATTTCTTTCTGTTTTGAATTTTTAAGAAAGGAGGTTGAGATGAGGGCAGTGGTGTAGAAAGCTACAAATATGTGTGTGACTCCTTTGGAATAAAAAGAACTTCTTGTGAATTCCTGTCCTCTTCCCCCCATACATTTTGCTTTATTGCGTTTTACTTCTTTCTCGTCTGACTTCTAGAGTCAGCCATGGAAACAGGGACCACGGGTCCTAATGCAGACCCTTGGCTGGAGTGTGCTATGCTCCTGTTGTTCGCATTCTGGGATTAGTGCTTCTTGATTTGTTCTTCCTGTCAGGGTACCCATCACTCACACCCTGATGTGCCCCCGAGGCTGGACTGCGCCCTAGTTCCAGATGCTCAGCAGTTCCGTGATCAGGAGCACTTGGCCCCGGTCTGTTCCCTGGCTTCCTCTGCTCAGCCTCCTGGGCCTCCCCTTCTTGCTTCCAGCTTCCTGGCTGTGACAGTACATTCATTGCACTTCCACAGGTTGACTTCCTTCGTTCTTGCTGGGCTGAGGCCCTTCTGCAAGGGCCTGCAAAGACATCCTTACCAGCATTCTCAACGATCTAGCCTCCCCAGGAGCAGTAGGCTGCACCATATTGTCTAGGTGTGCAGCAGAGTGTACCATCTCTGTTTATGTAAAACATAGTTCCCACAAGGACAAAATTATCCAACAATGCATTTCTCAGAACATATTGCTGATGCTAAGAGGTCCATGACTGTATTTGTGTCTTCTTCAATTTCTATTATCAATGTTTGATAGTCTTCCATTTATAGGTCTTTAACCTCCTTGGTTAGATTTATTTCTAAATATTATTTGTAGCTAGTATGAATGAGATTTCTAAAATTTCTTTTTCAAATAGTTCATTGTGAGTGTATAGACAATACTCTGATTTTCTTGTGTTGATTTTGTATTTTGAAACTTTACTGAATTAAATCTTTCTAACAGTTTTTTGGTTGAGTCTTTAGGGTTTTCTCTGTATAAGATTATGTCATCTGCAAACAGGCAAATTTGTTTTGCGTCTTCCTTTCCAATTTTGATGTATTGATCTCTTTTTCTTGTCTAATTTCTCTGTCTAGGACTTCCTGTATCACAATGAATAGACGTGTCAAGAGTAGGCATCCTGGTCTTGTTTCTGGTCTTAGAAGAAAAGCTTTAAATTCTCATTTTTGAGTATGATATTAGCTGTGGATGTGTTATATATGGCCTTTATTGTGTTGAAGTCCATTTCTTCTATGCCTAATTTGTTGACAATTTTTACCATGAAGGGTGTTGAATTTTGTCAGAGTTTTTCTGCATCTTTTGAGACGATCATATGGCTTTTGTTCTTCATTCCGTTAATGTGGTGTATCACATTAATAGCTATAGGTATGCTGAACCATTCTTGTGTCCCTGGGATAAAGCCCACTTGATCATGGTGAAGAAGCCTTTTAATGCATTGTTGAGTTGGATTCGTTCATATTTTGTTGAGGACTTTTGCATCTATGTTCATCAAGGACACTGGCCTGTAATTTTCTTTCTTTGTATTATCCTTGTCTGGTTTTGGTATCAGGGTTATAATGACCCCATAGGATGAGTACAGAAGTATTCTCTTTTCTTTAATTTTCTTGGAAGAATTTCAGATGAATTGGTATTATTTCTCTTTAAATGTTTGATAGAATTCATCAGGTCCTGGGATTTTATTTATTTATTCATTTATTATTGAGGGGAGGCTTTTAATCACTAATTCCAATCTCCTTACTTTTTACTGGTCTGCTTAGATTTTTTATTTCTTCATGATTCCGTCATGGTAGGTTGCATATTGCTCGGAATTTATTCATTTCTTCTAGGTTATCCAGTTTATTGGTGTATAGTTGTTTATAGGAATCTCATAATTATTCATGTGATATCAATGGTAATATCTCCTTTTTCATTTCTGATGTTAATTTTTTGCATCTCCTCTCTTTTCTTCTGAGTTTAAGGTTTGTGGATTTTATTTCTTTTCTAAAAACCAACTGTAGTATTGTTGGCCTTTTCTATTGGTTTTCTAGTGTCTATTTTATTTGTTTCTGCTCTGATCTTCATTATTTATTTACTTCTACCAACTTTGGGCTTAGTTGCCTTTTCTTTTTCTACTTCCTTGAGGTGTAATGTTAGGTTGTTTGAGATCTTTCTTATTTTTCATGTAAGCATTTATTGCTATAAGCTTTTCTCTTAGAACTACTTTTGCTCTATTCCATAAGTTTTGGGATGTTGTATGTCTAATTTTGCTAATCCCAAGCTACTTTCTAATTTCCCTTTTACTATCTTACTTTCTTCTTTGACTCATTGACTGTTTAGGAGCATGTTTAATTTCCACATATTTGTTTAATTTCCACATATTTGCAAATTTTCTGAAAATTTTCTTGTTTTTGATTTCTAGTTTCATACCATTGTGGTTGGAAAAGACACTTGATATGATTTCAGTCTTTTAAAAATTGTTGACACTTCTTTTGTGACCTAACATATGTGCTATTCTGAGAGTCATCCATTGCGCTTAAGAAGAATGTGCATTCTGCTGCTGTTGGATAGAATGTTCTGTATATGTCTCTTAAGTTCATTTGGTCTAAAATGTAGTTTAAGTCTGATATTTTCGTATGAATTTTCTGTCTGGATGCTCTGTCCATTTCTAAAAATGGGTATTAAAGTTCCTACTATTATTACATTATAGTCTGTATTTGTTATATCCATTGATATTTGCTTTGTATATATAGATGTTCCAATGTTGAGTGCATATATATTTACAACCATTACAATTGATCCCTTTATCACCATATATTGACCTTCTTTATCTCATTTTACAGTTCTTAAAGTCTATTTTATCTGATATAAGCCTAACTATCTCTGCTGTCTTTTGGTTTTCATTTGCATGGAATATCTTTTTCCATTCTTCCACCTTCAGTCTCTATGTATTCTTAAATATGAAGTCAGTTCCTTGCAGGCAGCATATACGTGGGTCTTTTTAAAAATTCATTCATTCATGCTATGTCTTTTGATTGGAGAATTTAATCTATTTACATACAAGGCAATTTTTTTTCTTAAAGAAAGTATGCTTACATTTGTCTTTTACTGCTAGATTTCCCCATTGACCTAATAGGACCTAATGGAAAAAAAAAAAGTTCTTTTTTATTTTTATATATTTAGTTGGTACAAGTTCAATTTTGTTACGTAGATATATTGCCTAGTAGTGAAGTCTGGGCTTTTGGTGTAACCATTACCTGAATAGTATACATTGTATTTAGGTAATTGTTGGTAGTTAAGGACTTACTACTGTCATTTCATTTATTGGTTTTTGATTGTTTTGTACTTCAGTTTGTTCATTTTCTTTTTCTCATTTACTGTCTTCCTTTGTGATTTGGTGATTTTCTCTAGTGGTATGCTTTGATTTTGTACTTTTTGTCTTTTTTTGTATCTACTATAGGTTTTTATGTTTACCATGAGGCTTACATAAAGCATTTTATAGTAGAACAGAGTATTTTAAGTGGATAACAACTTAACCTCAATCGCATATAAAAAGTCTGCACTAGGCTGGGCCTGGTTGTGCTCGCCTGTAATCCCAGCAATTTGGGAGGCAGATTACTTGAGGTCAGGCGTTTCAGACCAGCCTGGCCAACATGTTGAAACCCCATCTCTACTAAAAATACAAAAATTAGCCTGGTGTGGTTGCATGTGCCTGTAATCCCAACCAGTTGGGAGGCTGAGGTAGGAGAATCACTTGAATCCAGGAGGTGGAGGCTGCAGTGAGCCAAGATTGTGCCACTGTACTCCAGCCTGGACAACAGGGTAATATTCTGTTTAAAAAAAAAAAGTCTGCACTTTTATAATCCATCCCCAGTGACATTTTATGTGTTTGGTGTCACAATTTACATCTTTTTGTACTATGTATACCTTAAATTATTGTAGCTATTATTATTTTAAATAATTTTGTCTTTTACCTTCTTCATATTTCTTGGTTAGATTTTAAGACCAGTGATGATGTATTTTAATTATCTGTTTCTCATCTTGCCCAACATAGTGAGGAACATAGAATAAATACTCAGTTTATTACTTTGTAATTGACATGTCTATTTAGGAACTAACACTGATCCAGTGACATCTGATACCATCTTTTGTTATGCACCCCTGGTTTTGTCAACCTGCCTTTGTTAATGACCTTCTCATTCTCTTCTCTGTTTTCATCCACAGCATGTGCATTCCGATACAATGGTCTCTCCTTTGTCTACCTTATCTACCTCTTGCTCATTCCTCTGTTCTCAGAACCAACAAAAACAACGATGCAAGGTAAGAGACTTTTGCTATTCTATACCACAGAGTTATATGCAGTCTGAATGTATTTTGCTGGGCTCCTTGGAATTGTCATTATCTAATGGCAGAGATGGTATCTATCCAGCAGGGCTAGTACGGCATGGAGTGGATGTCAAACATTTTAACAATTACACTAAGTAGAGCTGTATAGAAGTTGTTTGTGATGCATGTTTTTGTCACTTACAGTTAATAAATTCCCTGTTAGGACTTCATAGTAAACATGGCAGTATCACTGGAATGTTTTGGCTAGTTAACACTAACTCAAAGTATTGTCAATAAGATAAGACAAACGGGATGAAAACATTGGCACATGCATTTGTCTGTTGGGTTGTGGAGAGAATATGGCGGCAATTGGAAGAGGCAGAGCAGTATTTGACATTTGTGAGCCACTTACCAGGAGAATGACAGGTGAGCCCTGGTTCCAGCCGTAACTTCCTACATTAGTTAAAGTTTGTTGAGTAAGTCTCAATAACATAATGAAAGAGAATAATTTGATTTGGAGGTATAGTTCCTCAGGTGTGTTTCCGCAACACTTTAGATCCTATTCTGGTTACTCTATAAGAACCTCAAGGCATAGAATACAGAGTAGTGATTATAATTTTTAAGGTTCTAATTAGGAAACATGTTCTGGCTTGTGAATTTTTCAACTTGAAGTTTTTCACAAGTATTAAAATTAAATGATAGTGAGTTAATTTAATAAATTGTTGTTCTTCAGAACACCACCGTTACGAGAAGTATGGCCTGTGCCAAATGCTTAGGTGAGTGCAATGGCCATATGTTTACAAGAAAGGAAAAGGAAGTTGTTTGACCCTATCTCTGGGTGGTGTGGGAAAGGTCATTAGTGATTTCCTCGTTAGTGATGAACTCTTTAGAAAAAGAAGTAAAAACCACAGTGTACACAGAACAACAAATAATGACTTAATTTTTCCCATTCTCCCTGATTCTCTGTAAAATTCATAAGACATATTATGATCATTCATCATAGTAGTTAGGACTGCAGATACCATGTTGATTTTCATGTCTCTGGACAACAGTATTTCTAAGTCACCTAAATCCTTAATACACAATGTATATAAAGGGTAGAGAAATGTGAGTTTATGCAAATCCTTATAAAACAAACATACATTGTTAATTGTACCCCACCCACCACAGCCTCATTCCTAAAGGATTCAGCATAAACAGAATAGTTTCTGGCCTAAAACAAGAGATAGCATACAGGCAACGACTATTCGATGGTTTGGAACTCCTTTTTCAAAGAAAGAGGGTTGTGTGTGTATTCACAATAAGGTGCTTTAAAGGTGAGTATCTTTATATATCCAGTTAAGTTGTCTATCACTTTTACATCAATGTGGCTCTTTATTGTTTTACTTGGAAATCAAGTAACTGGGATTTTCCCCTATATACTTCTGTGATGACCCCTGACTTTTTCTTTTCCCGAACTAACCAGCCCTGAGTATGCAACAGTGTTAGACATGGCAAACAGTTTACAGTTTATGGACACTAGTTCATTCCGAGGTATGCCAGGGACTGACATTATCAGGGAGAATGCAGGTGAAACATAAAATCAAAAGAAAAAATGAATCCTCTCTGCATAAGGAAATATCATGAAGTAATAAAATGTTACAAGATCAGTACACGAATAGGTGCACAGGTGTCTGCTGGCCTGCTCATGATAAGAAAGGAGGGAGGGAGTTGGAAAAGGAAATCCACACACATCCTTCCAGTAAGCATCTGAAAGCAACATTCAGATGACTTATTTTCTCTTTCTCCATTTTAGCGCCAAGAACCATGACTGACATGCAACATAACCTCATTTATGTGTTTGTTTATATAATTGCAAAGGGACTCCAAGTAAGGATATCATATTTTTTTCTGAACACACAGGACTCAGAATCCATGCATCTCTAAATATGTGTTTTAAGACATCTTATGTTAGATGAAGCTTGTCCAACCCATGGCCCATGGGCCACGTGTGGCCCAGGACAGTTTTGATTGTGGCCCAACACACATTTGCAAAATTTCTTAAAACATTATGAAATTTATGGGAGGACTTTTTTTTTTTTTTTTCCTCATCAGCTATCAGTAGTGTTAGTTTATGTTATGTGTGGCCCAAGACAATTCTTTTTCCAATGTGGTCAGAAAAGTTAAAAGATTAGATACCCTGGGTTAGACATTACTTGTGGTGCAAGGTCCTATGTGGAGTCAATGTATGTGAGTGATGGATCTGGAATAGTGAATAAAGCATGGCTTTCTAGGGAAACTCAGGTTCAAACATACTCAGAATTTCCAGCGTGTGTTAATACACATTTCTATAAATTGTAGGAAAGTACATTGGCAAACTGAAGGGACTGTCAGCAAATCCTGCCCTCCCTGCTTTCAGACAGCCTGCACCTGAAACAATAAGTTTGAATTAGCCTTAGGAGCCTGTTAGGCCGCCACATATTGCTGGCAGACCCCACCTGAACTGGAATGAGATTCATACATGTAAGCATGGCTCCATGGCCCACTGCCCTCCATTTGGTCTGATGAGGTTTTTTTCTTGTGTGACTATTTTTCCAACGTGTATATCCATACAGGTAGGTGCCCAGGATGTGGAGAATATTAGTGTCATAACTTGGAAGGCAGTACTTTGCTATCATTCTTGGGGTAGTCTTAAACATAAAATTCCAGTCTCTCCACTGTTCTGTAGACCAGAGTTGTCTACTGTTTTGCTCTCAGTGCCATCAATAGGACAAAGAATATCTGAGTATGATTTGGTGCTTTCCCATGCCTATATTTAAGCCGAAGATTTGTTGCAAAGCCTTATACACTACTGTGCTGTAGAAGAAGGAAGGTGATCAGCAGTCAGTTATATGATGAAATGTGAAAGAATTTTGTTTTTAAAAATTAGGGTGATGAAAAATGCTTAGAGGCTCAGTACATTTAACTCCTGGATATTATCTGATTAGTGAGAGCTGTAACTTGTAGAATCATGGATTTCTAAAGTTGGAACAGCTTTTGGGAGTTATCAAGCCTATTCTAGTAACCAGTGGTAGAATATTCTATAATAGCCACATTGGGGGAGTCACATGGTTTCTTCTTAGATGCTAATGGTGCCAGGGAGCTACCTGTGGCCCTAAGAAGTCTATAGCATTATCAGACAGTTGAATACTGTCTGAAATCCACCTGATTTGAATCAGCCTGAAATCTACCTCCCTGCAAATCCAAGCTATTGTTTTCAACTTTAAACAACAAAGAAAGAATTAACAGAGAACCAGAAAATCACTTTATAACACTGTTGTGAAGGAACAGTATCAAAAGATTGGGATTCGACTAAACAACTTCCTGTTTTTAGAAATCTAGGTTTTTATAATTCTTGATTTGCTATTTCAGATCTTGACGTGTATAATTATCTCAGTAGGTAAGGCCCCAACAAGAAATCAGGAATCACTCTAGGCATTTTAAAAAGAGAACATTAGAGAGGATTGGTTACTGAAGGGGATGGAAGAGCCAGGAAGCCAAAAGAAATGTTGAAATGACTGGAACATCAGCAAGGCAGGACAGGCATGGGCATGAGCAGAGCTCAAGAAGGAGGGCCATCCAGGAGCGCTCGACCCTCAGGAGAAGGTCCAGAAATGGCTCTATGTGCAACCAGCCCTTGCCTGGGCCTCTTCCCTGTCAGCTGTGTCCATCAGCTGTGTTCATCCCAAGCTAGTCATCAAGCACCCATTACTTATCTAATGTCCTTTGCCTTCAGTCTTCATTCAATGCACAGGATATTCCTAGTTACTAGTGGATGGGATTTCTGGACTGTCTGATAGTGGTTACTGTTGAAACCAATTGAAAAGGGCTCTACACTTTGGACAATTTCAGAATCAAAAACTAAGAGCTTTTTATTTGATGCATAACTGAAGGAGGCACCTATCCCAGATGTGTGGGTGGGACCTCCCATGGACACCTGGAAAGGCTGATGGACACAGCTGACAGCGAAGAAGCCCAGGCAAGGCCTGGTTGCACATAGAGCCATTTCTGGACCTTCTCCTGAGGGTCGAGCGCTCCTGGATGGCCCTCGTTCTTGAGCTCTGCTCATGCCCCTGCCTGTCCTGCCTTGCTGATGTTCCAGTGGCTTCAACATTCCTTTTGGCTTCCTGGCTCTTCCATCCCCTTCAGTAACCAGTCCTCTCTGTTTAATGTTCTCTTTTTAAAATGCTTAGAGTGATTCCTGATTTCTTGTTGATATCTTAACCTACTGAGATAATGGCACACGTCAAGATCTAAAACAGCAAATCAAGAATTCTACAAGCCCAGATTTCTAAAAACTTAGTTCCATCCACACTGACTTCCTCTCAAGGCTCTTCTCTCTGTCAGAATCTCTTCTGAAGAGCTGTGCACAGTGTATGCTGTGGTGTGAGTTGCGAATTCCCTTTCGGGACTGAGCCTCCCATTCTAGCAGCTGGAAGGTGCTTCTTTGACCGCTCTCTGCAAAATCCCTCCCTAGAAATTGGTGGTGGCTGAAGGGTGCTGCTTTTTTTTTTTTTTTTTTTTTAAATAAGAGATGGGGTTTCACCATGTTGGCCAGGATGGTCTCAAACTGCTGACCTCAGGTGATCTACCCACCTGAACCTCCCAAAGTGCTAGGATTATAGGCATGAGCCACCATGCCAAGCCAGGGAGCTGCTTTATACAAACTTCACCTCACTAGCCATAGGCAGCCTGGACCCAATGACTGCTCAACACAGAGTGCCGAAACCTCAAAGTTGGAAAGTCTCTGAAAGGCTGTGGCAGCTTCAGAGCATCCCAGCAGCTAAGGCCCCACTGCAAGAGCGTGACAATCTGATCTGTCCCTCTGTGGGGTCCAGATTTCCTCACTCCCTGCAAGATATCCCTGCAAGGAAACTGCCCCATAATCCCCATTCCCCAGGAATCCACCTCAGCTTCTGTTGCTGGGAAACCAGATCTCAGAAGGTCTTTGAAGCAGAGACCTCAGTCCCTGATGGGGCTGGGGGACAGAGGAGTCAGCATAGAGGTGGAGGTACCTTGACACGGAAGTGGCCATCACACCCGGGGAAGGCCGCATACATGGGAAAGGGCAGAGCCAGATGCTACAGCGCAGGCCCAGCACGCCTCTGAGGCCCAGCCTGCAACTGACTCGACCTGGGCCTGGGTGTTACTTCTTTTGGTCAAGTTTCCCCCCACTGCAACTCAAGATCCAAATTCCTCAAGGTTATTAGGCTTTGTGGGCATCAAATAAGCAGACATAATTTTAAGCAAAATATAAAATTACTACACAAATAGTCACTGTTATTAGTTGTAGAATTCACCCTGGTTTGAACTGACACCTCTATGCTGTCACAGCTCCCTTTGCCTTAAATTCTCTTCCCCAGATTTTGAATGATGGTCTCTTCCCAGAATTCAGGTTTATCTTAGATGTCCCTCCTTAAAACCCTCTTCCCTCACCCCCTTAACTAAAGCTGCCTTACCCTAGACCCATTTTTATTTTTCATGCCATGGACAGGTTTTATTTTTCTTGATGTTTATACCTTTCCAAAATTATTTTTGAGACAAATCCTTAGCAAGAACTGGACTTGCAGACCCTGCCACTCAGTTCTTCTATTTCTCCCTTTAATTCTTCCCACAAACCTCCTCTATGGCACAACCCTGCCCCTGCCCCTGTCCCTGCCCCTTGGTGAAATTCTAAGCAGTCCCCAGAGCTCCTGCCTTCCTTTCTCAGATGGGAGTGTCTCATCAGTCTAGCAAGTCCCCCAAACCCCAAGATCATCTCAACATGCTCCTCTACCTGGGCTTGGCATTCTCTCAACTGTATTCAACTCTCAGCTTCCCCAACATTGATTCTTTCATATCTCCACTGGGTGGGGTCTATGGGTTGAAAATAAATGTTCTTATTCACAGTATTCATTGGAGAATGAGGGAGTGTTTGGCAGGAAGCCTTGGTTCCTCAGCCTTCTCGGAAGGTCTCACTGTAAACCAAGTCAGGGTTTCATGTTAATACATTTATGTAGGGTGTCTCTCCCTTCTAGTATATAAATATCAAGATGGCAAGGATATGCGTTTTTGCACAAAGGGTGCCAGATGTACATAGCAGGAGTTCAGTACATATTTGTAGAATGAACGAAGTTTAGTTCCAGTGTCTAGAATTTTAGATGAATGTATAAACCTAACTCTTATGCTTGTATCAATCTTCATAATAGCAAACATCAGGGAATAGTTATTGCATGCAGCAGTCCTCTGGAGACAGAAGCTTAGGGTATCATAAGCCATGGGATTTGGATTTTAGATTTAATCAGGATTGCAGGATCATGAGTAATTAAAGAAATCAAGACTCTTAAAAATGTTTTATGCTTTCACTTACAAGAATGGGCATTTTATTTAAGTATGCAATACTGTAGGGAAGGAAATGAACATTTTCTTGCTGTTCACAAACCGTGCTTTGCATTAGGATTGAGATCGTCCTCCATTAAATTTGTTAACTAATGTGTAATTAACTTCAGATTGCCCACGAATTGCAACTAATGAGGTATTAAGATTTTTTTGTTTGTTTTGTTTTGTTTTGTTTTGTTTTTGTTTTTTGAGACAGAATCTCACTCTGTCACCCAGGCTGGAGTACAGTGGTGCAATCTGGGCTCAGTGCAACCTCTGCCTCCCAGGTTCAAGCTATTCTTTCGCCTCAGCCTCCCAAGTAGCTCAGATTACAGGAGGCACACCACCACGCCCAGCTAATTTTTGTATCTTTTTTTAAGTAGAGACGGGGTTTCGCCACGTTGCCCAGACTGGTCTCGAACTCCTAACCTCAGGTCATACACCCGTCTCGGCCTCCCAGAGTGTTGGTATTACAAGTGTGAGCCATTGTGCCCAGCCCAAGGCATTAAGTTTTTTAACCTGATATATTAGAGATTCCTTATACTTTACGATATAGTGAGTACCACATACTGGACAATATGATAGAAGAGTTTGTACTTTTTTTTTGCATGGTGTATAAATATTAAAACATATGCAATATGGCAGAAGGCCACAATAAGTGCTCAGTAAATATTGGCTAACATGCCGAACACAGTGGCATGTGTCTGTAATCCCAGCTGCTTAGGAGGCTAAGGTAGGAAGATCTCTTGATCCCAGGAGGCCAGCCTAGGCAATGTTGCAAAACCCTGTCTCTAATAAATTTTTAAGTGGGCTGTTATTATTATTATTTTGAAGCACAACATTATTACCTTGAATGTCAGACTTAGAAATGCTAGACTTAGAAATCTCATTCTCATTTGTGTGACTATAGCCAGTCTTTACTGGAGGATTTTACTAGCACTCTCTAAGTATTAGCAAAGAAATATCTAATTTCCAAGGTTTTTTGGTATACTGCTCCAAGATATGGCAAGTATGTCTAATTTTTTTATTACATAATATTTAGGTTGGTTGACTGATTAATAGTAAGCCAAGAGCCTTCTCTACTAAGTTCTTATAATTATTTTCATGAAATTATTAATTTAATTTTCACAACAAACTTTTAAGTGAGATGTTCTTATGATCAATAATCCTCATGTCACAGACAAAGACTGAGTTCCAGATGGGTTCACAGCAAGCCACAGGACACCCAGGTGCTGCATGGGTGAGCCACACTCTTAGCCACTGTGCTGTTTTGACTCATACCCTTGACAGAGCTATAGACTCTGCAAATTTGCAAGGGAAGAGGGAAGCCTAGTCACTTAATAGATATGTATTGGCTGAAACATCACCAAGATCTGGTAACAAGGGTCTGGAGAGATAATGTGAGTATACTTAAGGAAGATATTTTAATATGCATTGGTACAGATTGATGACATATGTGTATGTTACCTAGAAAATGTATCATATTAAGTGAGACCAATTATTTCTTTCACCAAATAATTATTGAAAGATTGTTCTTCACAATAGACTATATTTGGATTTGTGGAGGATAAAAAAGGTGGAGAAAACACTGCTCTTAACTAAAGTCGCTTCTTAAAATGTTTATATTGGATTTTATGTATCTTATGGAGTGGTAACTCTGTCAATATAGTAATCTTAGAAAGCCACCTACTTATTCCAGTGATACTGTTATTTCTGTAAATTGACTAAATTAGACTTGTCAAATTAAAAAAAAAGACTAGTATAAAACAAAGAGTTCACAGGTGACTCTTTATCATGAATGTGGAGGCTTGAGGTTTATTTGAAGGACAACAGCCTGGCGAATACACGTCAAGTAACTAAGTAGTTTTCCATAAGGAATATATATGATCGCACATGTTGTGAAATGAGACAGCCAGGTGAGAAGGCAGCATCCTGAGGAAGTGTCAACTCACTGGATTCATCCTGGAATCTTGACTATAAAAGTCAAGCAGTATCCATGTGGGACAACCCAGAGTCTCAGAGATTCATCTGGAGAGTTCTTTATCCGAAGCACCGACTTTTATGTCACATTTCTATGTGCCAGGTACCATTCTAAGCACCCTCTATACACTAATTTTATTAGAGAATAGAAAAAAACATTTATTGCAAAGGCAGAACCTCTATTCTGAAATGAAAAAAAAATGTTAATTGGAATAAAAGTCACTTAAACTAAGAATATCACATAAGGAGGCACTGCTATGTATGCTCTTCCCTCCTATTGAAAAAATGGAACTGCCTCAGTGAGACCCGGTACATTTTGGTCAGTCTGCTTCCTGCTTTTCTTTTGTGGCTTCACTTCACCGAGTCTTTCCAGGTGTCCACGGAGGTCCTACCCACAAAGCTGCATAGATGGTTCCTTCGATCATGCACCAGATCATAAATTCTTAGTTTTTGATTCTGAAATTGTCCAAACTCTTAGTGTTTGATTCTGAAATTGTCCAAAGTCCAGAACCTTGTTCAGCTGGTTTCAACAGGAACTACAGAAACGTCCTCCCATTTCCTCACAATAATTGATAGTTCTAATGTTATCAGTAAAGTGCCCACAGTCTGAGATACAAGACACGCATCCAGCTACAGTGCGACATTTGCTGTTTGCTGCAAATTGTTTCTGTTTGCTTTCTTAGTCCTGCTGACAAGCTATCTTTGTTAATATGTGCTCTTGCAGGCTGGAATAGATAGTCAGGTCATATCCACTTCTTTCTAGAGAGAATCAGTTATTTATTGGGGGTTAATTGAGAAGAAATATGCTGCAAATTACAAGACTACAACACTTCCTGGGCACATTAGTCATTGGTCTACAGCCAGAATATTTTAGAAGAATCATCATCTAATCAGTTCATATATGAAATGTTTATGTTACACATACACACACACACACACACACACACACACACCCCCAAGTGATGGTTGCTGTCTAAGGCGTGTTGATTATACCTAAGAACAAAGTTGTCTTCTTATCCAAGAACCCATCCTCAGTCTGAGAGCCTGTGCTCTGAACGCTCTCTAAGATGGGACAACGCTGTAATAGATAAGAACAAAACCCCCAGTGGTAGATGAAAGGGAACGACTTCTGGTGCCTATGCAGGTCTGTTGGGTTGTGATGGCTAGCTCCCCTGGAGCAACCAAAACGCAGATGGTGGGCCCAGTGTTTTGCTGAGACTTATAAAATGGCCACAGGAATAACAACAGAACCGCACACTGCCAGCCCTTTCAGGCTTTGCCCCCCAAATATTTTTTCAATATGTGCTTTTGTAGAGACGATTTTTCTCTTCCTTGTTTGGAAAGGAGTAGGTCTCTAACATATCTTTTGAGGTCTTTTTTTTTTTTAAACCTGGTAAATTTTGCTTTGTTATTTTGAGCATGGCAGCAATTCCTCTGTTATATTTTCTTGCATTTATACTCAAAAGTTATATTAATTATATACACTTTTTTAAGGATCTTTTCCACCATTTGGAGAGGCAGAATTAGACAGGGGTAGGAAGGGAGGGGCTTGTTGTGCTTTGTTGACAGTTGTGACCAAGTGAAATTTTTAGCAGATCAAGTTAACTTTTGTGACCTGTTGTCAAAGTCCTAAGAAGATAGAAAAGCATATTTTATTCTATTCTGCTCTGAACAAGGGCCCTACTTTAAAAGGAAGCTGTACTAATCCTGTAAGTAATCACATGTGTGTGTAAAATAAACACCAAATGCACCTTATCCTGAGGCTCTGACCCAGCATACACTTTGCCAGATCACTAATGGTCCCCTGAGAAAAGAAAAATGATGCTCCATTTGCCTGCATGAAGAGGCAGTGCAGTCTGTAACTTGTAAAGACGTGTTTAGACACCAGAAAGGAAATAGTAGCAGATATTTAAAACTGCTTGCATCTGGTTTTGGTTAAAAACAGTCCTTATGCCATTAGGCTTATTATTATGTTTTACTATTTCATAATAAAGCAAAACACAGGAAAATACTTAATTGAGTGAATTATTAGGTGTTTTATTATCAATATCAGCTCGCCACCAAAAGGAATGCTAAAAAAATTAGATGTCTGTTTCTTGAATTTTTAAATAAATTAATGTGGGTCTTTTAGGCTATTTTAGTTGTTCTGTTTTGAAATGGTACAGATGTTGTATCCCATTTTTGCCTTATACTGGGCATACACTATTCAGTCAGACAGAGGGAGTTTCAGGCAACATATAATTCCCAGTTTAGGAAACACTATGTCATATTATATTACTAAAGAACATATTTCAGAAGCCCCAACTTTTTGCTTTATTTGGTTACGATAAGTTTATCTAAATTATGATTTCACCTTTTGTATTAGTCCATTTTCGTGCTGCTGATAAAGACATACCTGAGACTGGGTAATTTATAAAGAAAAAGAGGTTTAACAGACTCACAGTTCCACGTGGCTGGGGAGGCCCTACAGTGATCTACAATGATGGTGGGAGGTGAAAGGCACATCTTACATGGTGGCAGGCAAGAGAAGAAAAGCCAAGCAAAAGGGGAAATGTCTTATAAAACCATCAGGTCTTGTGAGACTTATTCACTACCATGAGAACAGTATGGGAGAAACCATCACCCTGATTCAATTGTCTTCCACTGGGTCCCTCCCACAACATGTGGGAATTATGAGAGCTACAATTCAAGATGAGATTTGGGTTAGGATGGAGCCAGACCATATTACCTTTAATTTAAATGCTGCCCTGTTATTACAGTTGAATTAGTTCATTTGAGTTGGTATCAGTTTGTTGATCAGCTCTTCAAGTTACCATTCTTTCATTTATTCATTTGACGAGCATTACCTGATGCCTGCTCTGCCAGGCCGTGTACCAGGCAGTTGAACATACAAAGGTAAAGAAGATGGGCCCTTGGTCCCCAGAATAGGAATCTGATTCTGCCATCTATTCACTGTGTAATCTAGGGCAAGTTGCTTGAATTCTCAGATTCCTGCTTCCTCGAATGTTGAGTGCTTGGCACTGGTCCTGGAAGGAACATTGAAGGGCTGACAGTGCTCACAGGAGCTCATCAGGCCTGATACATGCTGATGAGATGGATAAAGTGCTCAAGAGGAGGAAATCATAGCTCCTCTTACTTCTTAGGGTTACTTTCCCCTTAAAGGTGTTTACCTGAGGCTGATTTGTTTACGTCTTTTTTTTTTTTTTAGTCAATTTGTTTAGAATTTTTGAACCTGGCTTGCTTCAAAGGCTGGATGAGACTAATTGCTGATGGACTCATTTATTAGAGCATCTGAGCTTTACTTCATCTGTAGCTATTTTGCCTAAGCAGATCCACTTGGATTTGTATTGATCCATGGGAAATAGCCTTTTGGTATGAAAACTTACGTTTAACTTTCAAAAGGTGCTGATTATTAATTACAAGAAGAATAAACAGGAAACACAATGCTAGCTATATGTCAGGCAACTGTCCCAAGCTTTCTACATGGTAATTCATTTAATGCTTCCATATCTCATGAGACAAGTATTGTATTATTTATGTTTTACAGATAAGGAAATTAAGAAACACACAGAGGCTACTGAATAATTCCTGGAACTATCAGTTTTAAAAATTGGTTCAATGAGTGAAAGCTTCTAATATAAATAATTCAGTTTTCTATATAAGCATTTCCCTCATTCTACTGTATCTTACTATAAAATTAATAGTCAGGGAAGATAAATGTAGAGATTACGCATGTTGTGCACTTGGCTTCCAACATGTAAGTAGACAATTACTGTACTTTAAGCTGCCTTTTAGTATATTTCTTCAGCATTAAGCAGGAAAGCCAAATAAGCACACTGAGAATACTGGTACAAAATATGCATTCATTTCCTTCGGTCACTGAATAAGCATTTTTGACTGTCTGAAATGGGCCAGGCAATCCACTTGGCACCAGAGCCACGAGTAACTGTAAGACAGGTCTTTAATCTTATAGGCCACCATTTAGTCCTTCCTTCTTTCCCTGTTCCCTTTCTCCATTTTTTAAAAAGTTAATTTTGGATAAATTTATTTTCTGCATTTTAGCTTGTCAATATTGTGTGCATGTAAGGGGTCTTGGGGAAAGGCACTGGCGGTCTCATCGGGCAGTCAGGAGCAGGAGCTTTCAGACTTGAAGAGGTATCATATGCGGTTGTTGGCAGTCGCGACCTCTGTGCTCTTTACTGTCTACGCTGGCTCTAGCAGGTGGCATGGGTGGGTTGGCCTGAAGCCGCTTTCAGAGCTGCAGACCTTGCAGGAGAAAGGCCTAGAGTACATGAGCATGTGTGTGCAGGATTGCTTGTGGATTTCATGTCCTCAAGATGCCTCTTTTTCCTCTTTCCTGGCAACCTGGCTAACCATGAACTCTTACAGGTCACTTTGCAATTGGGTCCAAAGGAATGTCACTCTCAAACATCAGTGTTGCCACCATTATATTCCCATTCTCAGGGGTCTAACAGCATCTGCAGAGTGAAAACTGCTCTTTTAGGATGTAGGGTCATCTGGCAAAGCCATACTCTGGTTGTTATGGAGAAGTGCCCTAATTCCCACTGTAGTGGCTGCTGTAGTGCTCTCCCCAGATTCCCCCATGTTCCCCTCCTTAGGACCAAGGCTTAGATTCTCCCTATTGCCTAGAGTTTTGCTGAAAGCTCGTAACCGTGTCTGTTCTTTGAACTGTTCTCAAATAAAAGGATCTGCTTTATCCAAGCTTTGTCTCTTCTTTGTTGTGAGTGTAGCTCCCATTTCCAAGAGTGGTCTTTGTGGGATTGGAAGGGAGGAGAGGAGCCCCTGTCCCCTTGCCCTTTGCTCTGTTCTAGAACAACTCTGCAGGGCCATCTTGTGGGATAGGCAAGAGCGTCTGCTGCACTGCGCTGCTCCCTGACTCCTACTCCGTTCCAGCCTTGCTCCCTACCCCCATCCCACTGCTGTTCCTGAATACTCACCCAGTGAATCATCCACTTGCCAGTCTCCACTACAGTATCTGTTTCCACAACCTTAGCTAACCATCAAATAGCTTTGACAAGTTTGCATCCACCCTCTGAGAGCAAAGGCAGCAGCAGTGCCTTTGCTTACCATGGAGTAAGGGGGACCCTGGAGAGGCACATGCAGAAAACAGGGCTCCTGAGTGTGGCTGGACAGGCTGCGCCCTGAGCAGGCCGCCACGAAGAGGATGAGTGAAGGTGGAAATCTGGTCCTTGTTTCTATACCAAAACCTAATACTGTACTTCTGAGTTGCATAAATTAGAATATTAAGGAGTCCCGTGAGTGGGCTAGCGGTGGCCCTGCAGGAAAAAGTAAGAGAGAGTATATGAAACACAAGTTTTGGAGCAATTCACAGTTTCCTGAAGATGAGCTCTGCCTCCCTGCAGATGCCCTTGTAAATTTCCTCTCCCACCGTCCTCAGCCCTCTTCTGTGGTTTTTCTACAGCCCAGCTCCTGCAGCGCTGCACGGTAGATTGCATCTCTCAAGTCCTGGCCTGCCTTGGCCTCCTTGGCATTACCTTTCCATGCAGAACTAAATAGCATGATTCCTAACTGCTTTATACTGTATTGAGAGTTAGAAAGGGGCCAGGTCCTTAGGAGAACAAGAAACAGAGGGAGCCCAGAAGGTGGTTCATACAGAAGGAAGACCTGAGCGAACACCCAGTGGAGCCATAGAGCAAAGCAGCATCTGCCCTGTAGCTGTGTGGACACTTGCTCTCTCTCACTTCCACGATTACTTGTTAGCTGACTGTGCAGTAGGTGAAGATTGATTATTTATTTATCGCCAGGCTCATTCAACAGCCAGGTTATTAGAAGGGCATGATGAAGGATGCAGGCTGTGCTGACCACTTTTTCATAAAAATGAGAGTTCAGCCAACACATGTCCCATAGGAGTGAGACATGTGACAAGGTGCTGATTGGGCTGCATCTGTCTTTGAATAGCAGTAACTGATTCTATCATTCAACCATATGTTGCTTATCAAATATTCAGCAGCCAGAGCTTTCACAAAGGCTTTTTGAAGGCCCACGCACATGCAGCAGGGAATAAGGAGACAGGTTTCTGAAAGCTGGGCTGGGCTGGGCTTTGTGTTTGGAAATGGGGGACCAGCTACTTGAATGGGGGAGAAAGTTAGGAAACAATTGCCTGGGAAATTTTTAAATAGTTGGGTCTAGAGTTTTGCTGATTTTTGACCTTCCGTGAAAAACTCTAACAGAATCTGAATGATCAAGTCCTGTACTTTTATTCATGGGACAACCTATTGCATAAAGATAGCACTACACTGAGTGGTGGGACTGGATGGAATGTGGGTTGATTGATTCATACAACAGCAAGCAAAACCAGACATAGCCCCTCTCAGCTAGAAATGGACTGTCTAGTTGGTGATCTTAAAGTGTAAATTTAATAGTACTGAGTACATTCTAAAGTCTAAATATAGTTAATCCTCATTATTTACAGATTCTGTATTTGTGAATTCATGTCCCTGTTAAAATGTATTTGTAGTCTCCAAATCAATACTGTAAATGCTTTCAAGGTCATTCGTGGGCATGCACAGACCACAAAATATTTGAGTTCCCCGATGCCCATGTTCCCAGCTGAGGTGGCACAAGGTGACACTCTGCTCTCTTCCTTTAGTTCTTATACCATAAACAAATGTTCTTTCATCTATTTGGTGCCACCGTTTTTACATTTTTTTGTGTGTGATTTCATGGTTTAAAATGGCATCCATGCATGGTGCTGAAGTGCTATCTAGGGTTCCCAAGCACGGGAAGGCTGTGATCTGCCTCATGGAGAAAATACATGTGTTAGATGGGCTTTGTTCAGGCTTGCCTAATTGTGCTGTTGGCCGTAAGTTCAATGTTAATGAAACGATGTGTGTGAGACAAGTTATCTTTTTTTTAAAAAAATTTAGAGATAAGGTCTCACGGTGTTGCCCAGGCTGGTCTTGAATTCCTGGTCTCAAGCAATCCTCCCACCTTGGCCTCCCAAAGTGCTGAGACTACAAGCATGAGCCACTGCAGCCAGCCAATACGTTTCCTTTAAACAGAAACACCCATAAAACAAGGTTATGTATTGATCTGTGGACAAAAATGTTGTAACCAGAGGCTCACAGGAACCTAACCTTGTATTTCCTCTGGGAGCAATGGTTCAGTGTTTGCTAATTCTGTGTTCATTGCAACATTATGGACATAATGACCATGAATAGGAAGAATCAGCTGTATACATTTCACTGTACAATGTAAAGGTTAGGTTTGCAGTGACACAGAGCTTGCAAAAGGAAAGTATGACTATCATACTGTTTGTAAGACATTTCTTTAAGGCAGTGATGTATTCATAACTTGTAAAATAGTATGGCCTAGGAGAGCCTCTATAAAATGGCTGCAACTTCCTCTTTAGTGAAGTGTTCTCTGTATTTGATTCACAATCAGTGGTAACTTTTCTGAAATGTTTTTTAGAAGGCCTAGAACTTTAACCTTAAGACTCAGGTCTACATCTGAAAGTGCTATACTGTGTTAGATGAGTGTTATACTTACAGGTGCAAAGAGGGGGTGTGAAAGAAACTTGTACTTGTGTTTTTATTTTCAATGCTTAAATTATTATTAATATGTTTTCACATTTCACAAAGACTTTTTACTTTCACTATTTGTTATAATACAATAATACCCTGAGGTAGTATTATTTAAATATATATTATATGTATAGCATAATGTATTCTAGAGTAGCACATGTATATATATACTTATATATATACATATGTATATAGTATATTAGTGTACACACAAAGAACATTTTCCTTTAAATTTTTGTGTCTCAATTTTGGATTCTAAAGTATCCCAGTTATTGAAATGCATGAAAGAAATGATAGCATAAATCTCGGAGAATGTCAGTACTAACATACTGATGAGATCATTTTTACTTGTAATAGTATTATTTTTAAAAATACCAGCCAGACGTGGTGGCTCATGCCTGTAATCCCAGCACTTCTGAGGCTGAGGTGGGTGGATCACCTGAGGTCAGGAGTTTATGACCAATCTGGCAAACATAACAAAACTCCCCACCTTTACTAAAAATACAAAAAGTCAGCCGGGCGTGGTGGCGTGCGCCTATGGTCCCAGCTGCTCAAGAGGCTGAGGCAGGAGAATCTCTTAAAACCAGGAGGCATAGGTTGCATTGAGGCATTGAGCCTGGGTGACAGAGCCAGATTCGGTCTCAAAAAAAAAAAAAAGACAGTAAGCTCTACCTCTATGTGTATTTTGGAAAGTGTATATGTTTAGGAAGAATACAGATACTTTTTTCCAGTGAATTTTATGCTTGTTTTCTTACTCTCAATTCTTGTTTTACTAATAGATTTGTTGTCTTTCTCTTGCTGTCTCAACTTCTCTCTCTTTTACACACACAGACAAAATTTCCAAAATTAACAAAAATTACTATAGTCCACACACCTATTATTACGTGTGTTTGTGTTGTAGTTATGATTGCCAGATAAAGCACAGAATGGCTAGCTGAATTTGAATTTCAGACACACAACAGGTAATTTTTAGCGTAATCATACATAGGACATATTTAAACCAAAATAATAATTATTCATTTGTATTTCAAGTTGAAATTTAAATGCATGTGCTGCTGTATTTTATTTTCTAAATATGGTAACCCTAATAATCATACATATATGTTCTCTGAGTTTGTGTGTGTGTGTGTGTGTGTGTGTGTAAAAGGAGGAGATTTTCCTCTTTTTTGAAATTACTATTTGCTTGGCTAAGTTTGGGCTCCATATGGTAAGCATTTGTAGACTCCAGTCTTTAATGCAAAATGTTGATCTACTCTACTAAGTGTTCATTTAGATAGACATCATATGTTAGCAACAAAACATATTAGAAATTTGATCAGGCTGGGATTATGGTTAGCCAATTAGACAGAGTAACCCTCTTTTCTATGCCCAAACAATTTTTTTGGATAATATATTTTTGTCCTTAGAGCCAAATTACTCATAAAACCAGTAATTATCCTCAGATTCTTCTTTGAAGTAGTATTTTCTATATCTCACTTAACCATAAATTTAATTCAACTTGGAGGTTGGTTAGCATCCCCGAGTTATTAGCTTGAGTTGCATATTGACATTTTACAATCTACTTAATGTGCTATGGATTTTGTTTCTGGCATTTCTTTTCCTGCCCCCCAAGGGTGTGTGACATCTGAGCAAATCTGAGACTAAGTATGCTGGTCTGGTAACAATGATGATTGACTTTCTAATGGTAGCTTCCCCTCAGGCACTCAGACACAGTAGCATGTACAATGGAAAGAGTCCACATCTGTGCACAGGTCACCCTGCTCTCTAACCTCATCTTACCCCCCTGCCTCCCACCTGAGCGAGTCTACCTCAGACAGCATTATCTCAGGGCATCACCGTTCTGCAGACAAGAAACTGACCAGTCACTGGTGATGTTTATTCATTCGCTAGTGAGCCTTTGAATGCTTTTATTGATGAAGTAGTCAAAATTCCTCTTCTCACACTGGATATCTAAATTGTGGCCACATAAGGGTAAGAGAGGACTGTGTGTACGAAGTGCACATGGCCATCCCCAGCCTGCAGACATGCGTGGGTGGAATCTGACCTTGCGTGACTGAGCTGTGACGGCTGCTCCTGGCTCCCCATAGGAGCCCTCCTCCTGAGACTAGGGGGATGAAGGCTGGAGCTGAGATTCAGAGCCCATCCTCCGAGAAATCATCTCTACAGACAGATTTCTTAGTGTCTCTCATTGGCAGAGGCAGGCTTTTCCTCGTGTGACCTCAGTGAAAGCATATTTGATCATCCTTAGGGGAGATGAGTAGATTATGGTGCTCCCTGTTGTCTCTCCCCAGAACACTGCTGAGAAGCAGCATCTTTACCAGAGAGATGATTTGGACTTCAGCAAGTAATCTGAAATAGAAGTGATGGATAGAAGATGGTAGCCAACTAGGAGCTCAGAGAAGATGGTCATTTAGACAGAGATACCTGGGGCATGGTAGTCCTGGAGAAAAGTCACTTTCACTCTTTCTGCTCAGTCTTAGAGATAGTTCTCAGTGCCATTGCATTTTGTACTAAGTGGTAATATAGATATTGAATGAATGAATGTTATTCTGTTGGAGATTTTAATAAAGGAAGAACAAGTGGATTCCTTGTTAGGTTTTACTCAGTTTTTCAAATTAGTATAGCATTTACATTCATTTACATTTTTATAAGTTGTCTTTAAGCAACAATAATTTGTATTTTTTTTTACATTAAGAAGAACCATACAAATTGGCATCACAGAAAAATGATGAAAAAATTTAGTCTAAACACTAAAACCACAATGTGGAGAGATAATGTGGTAAAATAAACAATGACTAACATCATGATTTCCTTCATTTCCAGTTCTTTAGTTTAAAACCCAGTGACCTTTAAAAACAGTGAAAGTGGCTGTGTGGAGCACAGGATGGATTCTATAGGGCTGAGTTTGCTTTGAAATTCATGACCTTGGGGCCGAATTGCCAAGGTCACTCTTTACTCCAATTGCACAGAGTTTCACAGCTTCTGAGCTCGGTGTTTAATTGCCCTTTCTCTTTATTCTTAGGGATCTTGATTAAATTTGGGGAACTTGCGAATTATGTGGTCCCATCTACTTAGCAGCTGGAGGGCAGCTTCTCTGAACTCTGAATTTTGCGTATTTTGCACGTATTAATACATGACTGTTCAGGGTTCCCTGGCAGATTATTCCAAAAACTTTTGGGCAGTGATTAGAACAGTTTAATTCAAAGACAAACCATTTGATGGTTCGAGTTTTAGAATTCATCTGTTCTCCCACCTGCTTCAGACTGTCCGTTTTCAGAGGAGGCCCTAATTTTCCATGTTGTGCCGAGTCTCATGGGTCTCACCCAGAGAAAGGGTTCTGCTTCCACCAGAGGGAGCTGTTTTGTAGAAAACAGTTCAATGTGGCATTTCAAGGACTTTCAGACCGTTCCCACTCACCCCATTTAATTGGCCTCATTCCTAATTTTTCTAGAAAAATTAAAATTTTAAATGATCTTTTATTTTAAATGTCATTTGAGGTTTGAATTGTGGAAAAATGTAAGAATGCTTTTCAGAAACAAGAGTAATGGAATACAATTTCTTGAAAATCAAACTTATTGGGAAGAAAAGTGGCTCTAAGAACTGACTTAATGTGAAGCCAAAATATACTTTTTTTTTTCACCCACATTGAGGATAATTATGAGGATGAGGATCAAAAGATAGGAGAAAAGACTTCCGAAAGAGATGTCTCTACTCTAGGTACAAATGCACCTAATATGCAGGTACATAGATCATAGTAGAATATGTATTTTCTATATGAACAATATAATCCTGATAATTACATAGCATTCACATTCCAAGCCAAGTACTTCTGTGCTATCATTCAAAAACAGCAACAAAACATCCACTAATGTAGCTAAATTTAATTATACCACAGAAATGCTTTATTTATCAATAGTGAAGATGACAGTTATAACCCGGATTATGTTCTCATCAATTTACTCATTACCTCCCCAAACTTTATTGGAGATTTTCTTAGTTAGGAATTAAAATAGAAAGAAAAATAAATGAAAGAATGTCTCTAGACTCAAGGAGTTCAAATTCTAATTCTGAGGTTTTATTTAGAAATAATGTTAAAGGAGTAAGCATAACATGTCAATAGTAATAATAATAGAAGAAGTAGCTAAAATTTATTGTTCTAAAAGGAAAGAGGGTGGACTTGTTGAAGGGGATCTACTGAAAATTCTGATTTTGGCTTGGCGTAACTAATACGAAGTGTTTTTTTTTTTTTCAGATGGTATTTAGCCAACAAAAACTCTATCATTTTTGAGGCTTTTCCTGAAAAGCTAAAGCAGGTCCATGTCATCTGTAGAGGTGTATATTTGACTCTGGACTACAGTTTATCCAAAGGGCTGTTCCAACTTGTGCAGCTCTCATTTAAAAAGCAGAGTCTGTGTGTCTATATGGGAGGGAAAGGGTTGGAGAACCTAATGCAATTGTATTTCCTTTTCATGATAATGCATCAGGAAGATGAATCCTTGAGGTATCTTAAAATATCAAGTATTTCAGCTTACTCTGTTAGTTTTTATTTTATTTATTTATTTATTTTTTAATTTATTTTATTGCATTTTAGGTTTTGGAGTACATGTGAAGAACCTGCAAGGTTGTTGCATAGGTACACACGTGGCAGTGTGACTTGCTGCCTTCCTCCCCATCACCTATATCTGGCATTTCTCACCATGCTATCTCTCCCCAACTCCCCACCCCCCACTGACCCTCCCCTATTTCCCCCCAACAGACCCAAGTGTGTAGTGCTCGCCTCCCTGTGTCCATGTGTTCTCATTGTTCAACACCCGCCTATGAGTGAGAAGATGCAGTGTTTGATCTTCTGCTCTTCTGTCAGTTTGCTGAGAATGATGCTTTCCAGGTTCATCCATGTCCCTACAAAGGACACAAACTCATCGTTTTTGATGGCTGCATAATATTCCATGGTGTATATGTGCCACATTTTCCCTGTCCAGTCTATCATCGATGGGCATTTGGGTTGGTTCCAGGTCTTTGCTATTGTAAATAGTACTGCAATGAACATTCGTGTGCATGTGTCCTTATAATAGAACGATTTATAATCCTTTGGATATATACCCAGTAATGGGATTGCTGGGTCAAATGGAATTTCTATTTCTAGGTCCTTGAGGAATCACCACACTGTCTTCCACAATGGTTGAACTAATTTACACTCCCACCAACAGTGTAAAAGTGTTCCTATTTCTCCACATCCTCTCCAGCATCTGTTGTCTCTAGAATTTTTAATGATCGCCATTCTAACTGGCATGAGATGGTGTCTCAATGTAGTTTTGATTTGCATTTCTCTGATGACCAGTGATGATGGCATTTTTTCATATGTTTGTTGGCCTCATGTATGTCTTCCTTTGTAAAGTATCTGTTCATATCCTTTGCCCACTTTTGAATGGGCTTGTTTGTTTCTTTTTTGTTTTGTAAATCTGTTGTAGTTATTTGTAAATTCTGGATATCAGCCCTTTGTCAGATGGGTAAGCTGCAAAAATTTTTTCCCATTCTGTTGGTTGCCGATTCACTCTAATGACTGTTTCTTTTGCCGTACAGAAGCTGTGAAGCTTGATTAGGTCCCATTTGTCTATTTTGGCTTTTGTTGCCAATGCTTTTGGTGTTTTGGTCATGAAGTTCTTGCCTACGCCTATGTCCTGAATGGTTTTACCTAGATTTTCTTCTAGAGTTTTTATGGTGTTAGGTCTTATGTTTAAGTCTTTAATCCATCTGGAGTTAATTTTAGTGTAAGGTGTCAGGAAGGGGTCCAGTTTCTGCTTTCTGCACATGGCTAGCCAGTTTTCCCAACACCATTTATTAAACAGGGACTACTTTTCACATTGCTTGTTTTTGTCAGGCTTGTCAAAGATCGGATGGTTGTAGATATGCTGTGTTGCCTCCCAGGCCTCTGTTCTGTTCCATTGGTCTATATCCCTGTTTTGGTACAGTACCATGCTGTTTTGATTACTGTAGCCTTGTAGCATAGTTTGAAGTCCAGTAATGTAATGCCTCCTGCTTTGTTCTTTTTGCTTAGAACTGATTTGGCTATGTGGTCTCTCTTTTGGTTCCATATGAAGTTTAAGGTGTCTTTTTCCAGTTCTGTGAAGAAGGTCATTGGTAGCTTGATGGGGATAGCATTGAATCTGTAGATTACTTTGGGCAGTATGGCCATTTTCACTATATTGGTTCTTCCTAACCATGAACATGGAATGTTTCTCCAACTGTTTGTGTCCTCTCTTATTTCATTGAGCAGTGGCTTGTAGTTCTCCTTGAAGAGGTCCTTTACGTTCCTTGTTGTATTCCTAGGTATTTTATTCTCTTTGTGGCAATTGTGAATGGCAGTTCGTTCTTGATTTGGCTCTCTTTAAGTCTGTTATTGGTGTATAGAAATGCGCGTGGTTTTTGCACATTGATTTTGTATCCTGAGTCTTTGCTGAAGTTGCTTATCAGCTTCAGGGGATTTTGGGGTGAGACGACGGGATCTTCTAGATATACAATCATGTCATCTGCAAATAGAGACAATTTGACTTCCTCCTTTCCTATTTGAATACCCTTTATTTCTTTTTCTTGCCTGATTGCTCTGGCTAGAACTTCCAGTACTATATTGAATAGGAGTGGTGAGAGAGGGCATCCTTGTCTAGTGCCAGATTTCAAAGGGAATGCTTCCAGCTTTTGCCCATTCAGTATGATATTGGCTGTTGGTTTGTTGTAAATAGCTTTAACTATTTTGAGATATGTTCCATCAATACCTAGCTTATTGAGGGTTTTTCGTATAAAGGGCTGTTGAATTTTGTCAAAGGCCTTCTCTGCATCAATTGAGATAACCATGTGATTTTTATCTTTGGTTCTGTTTATGTGGTGAATTACATTTATAGACTTGTGTATGTTGAACCAGCTTGCATCCCCAGGATGAAGCCTACTTGACGATGGTGGATAAGCTTTTTGATGTGCTGTTGCAATCAGCTTGTCAGTATTTTATTGAAGATTTTTGCATCTATGTTCATCATGGATATTGGCCTGAAGTTTTCTTTTCTTGTTGAGTCTCTGCCGGGTTTTGGGATCAGGATGATGTTGGTCTCATAAAATGATTTGGGAAGGATTCCCTCTTTTTGGATTGTTTGGAATAGTTTCCGAAGGAATGGTACCAGCTTCTCTTTGTATGTCTTGTAGAATTCGGCTGTGAATGTGTCTGGACTTGGGCTTTCTTTGGGTGGTACGCTCTTAATTGCTGCCTCAACTTCAGACCCTGTTATGGGTCTGTTCAGGGTTTTGGCTTCTTCCTGGTTTAGGCTAGGGAGGAGGCAAGTGTCCACGAATTTGTCTATTTCTTCCAGGTTTCCTAGTTTATGTGCATAGAGTTGTTTGTAATAATCTCTGATGATGGTTTGAATTTCTGTGGAATCTGTGGTGATATCCCCTTTATCATTTTTTATTGCATCAATTTGGTTATTCTCTCTTTTCTTTTTTATTAATCTGGCTAGTGGTCTGTCGATTTTGTTGATCTTTTCAAAAAACCAGCTCCTGGATTTATTGACTTTTTGAAGGGTTTTTTGTGTCTCTATCTCCTTCAGTTCTGCTCTGATCTTAGCTATTTCCTGTCTTCTGCTAGGTTTTGAGTTTCTTCGATCTTGCTCCTCTAGCTCTTTCAATTTTGATGATAGGGTGTCAATTTTAGATCTCTCCTTGCTTCTCATGTGGGCACTTATTGCTATATACTTTCCTCTAGAGACTGCTTTAAATGTGTCCCAGAGATTCTGGTATGTTGTGTCTTCATTCTCATTGGTTTTGAAGAACATCTTTATTTCTGCCTTCATTATTGTTTATCCAGTCAACATTCAAGAGCCAGTTCTTCAGTTTCCATGAAGCTGTGCGATTCTGAGTTAGTTTTTGAATTCTGAGTTCTAACTTGATGCACTGTGGTCTGAGAGACTGTTATGATTTCCATTCTTTTGCATTTGCTGAGAAGCGATTTATTCCCAATTATGTTGTCAATTTTAGAGTAGGTGTGATGTGGTGCTGAGAAGAATGTATATTCTGTGGATTTGGGGTGGAGAGTTCTGTAAATGTCTATTAGGTTTGCTTGGTCCAGGTCTGAGTTCAGGTCCTGGATATCCTTGTTAATTTTCTGTCTGGTTGATCTGTCTAATATTGACAATGGGGTGTTAAAGTCTCCCACTATTATTGTGTGGGAGTCTATGTCTCTTTGTAAGTCATTAAGAACTTGCCTTATGTATCTGGGTGCTCCTGTATTGGGTGTGTATATATTTAGGATCGTTAGCTCTTCTTGTTGCATTGATCCTTTTACCATTATGTAATGTCCTTCTATGTCTCTTTTGATCTTTGTTGCTTTAAAGTCTATTTTAACAGAGATGAGAATTACAACTCCTGCTTTTTTTTGCTCTCCATTTGCTTGGTAAATCTTCCTCCATCCCTTTATTTTGAGCCTTTGTGTATCCTTGCATGTGAGATGGGTTTCCTGGATACAGCACACCAATGGATTTTTGGCTTTTTATCCAATTTGCCAGTCTGTGTCTTTTGATTGGGGCATTTAGTCCATTTACATTTAGGGTTAATATTGTTATGTGTGAATTTGATACTGCCATTTTGGTGCTAGCTGGCTCTTTTGCCCATTAGTTGATGCAGATTCTTCATTGTGTTGATGCTTTTTATCATTTGGCATGTTTTTGGAGTGGCTGGTACTGGTATTTCTATATGTGTAGAGCCTCTTTCAGGAGATCTTGTAAAGCAGGCCTGGTGGTGATGAAATCTCTGAGTACTTGCTTGTTCGCAAAGGATTTTATTTTTCCTTCACTTACGAAGCTTAGTTTGGCTGGATAGGAGATTCTGGGTTGAAAGTTCTTTTCTTTAAGGATGTTGAATTTTGGCCCCCACTCTCTTCTGGCTTGTAGGGTTTCTGCTGAGAAATCTGTTGTGAGTCTGATGGGCTTCCCTTTGTGGGTAACCCGACCTTTCTTTCCGGCTGCCCTTAGTATTTTCTCCTTCATTTCAACCCTGGTGAGTCTGACGATTATGTGCCTTGGGGTTGCTCTTCTTGACAAATATCTTTGTGGTGTTCTCTGTATTTCCTGGACTTGAATGTTTGCCTGCCTTGTTAGGTTGGGGAAGTTTTCCTGGATAATATCCTGAAGAGTATTTTCCAGCTTGGATTCATTCTCTTCGTCGCATTCAGGTACACCTGTCAAACGTAGATTAGGTCTTTTCACATAGTCCCATATTTCTTGGAGACTTTGTTCATTCCTTTTTACCCTTTTTTCTCTAACCATGCCTTCTCATTTTATTTCATTGAGTTGATCTCCGACCTCTGATATCCTTTCTTCTGCTTGGTCAATTCGGCTGTTGAAACTTGTGCATGCTTTGCGAAGTTCTCATGTTGTGTTTTTCAACTCCATCAATTCACTTATATTCCTTTCTAATTTGTCCATTCTCATTAGCATTTCGTCAAACCTTTTTCAACGTTCTTACTTTGTTTGCATTAGGTTAGAACATGATCTTTAGTTCACAGAAGTTTCTTACTGCCCACCTTCTGAAGTCTGATTCTGTCATTTCATCAGACTCATTCTCCATCCAACCTTGTTCCCTTGCTAGTGAGGAGTTGTGACCCCTTGTAGGAGGAGAGGTGTTTTTGTTTCGGGTGTTTTCATCTTTTTTGCACTGGTTTCTTCCCATCTTTATGGATTTAACTTCCTGTCGTCTTTGTAGTTGCTAACTTTCAGATTGGGTCTCTGAGTGGACGTTCTGTTTGTTGATGATGAAGTTATTTCTGTTTCTTAGTTTTCCTTCTAACAATCTTGCCCCTCTGCTGTAGGACTGCTGAGGTCCACTCTAGGCCTTGCTTGCCTGGGGATTGCCTGCAGCAGCTGCAAAACAGTAAGGGTTGCTACCAGTTTCTTCTTCTGCTATCTTTATCCCAGAAAGATACTTGCCAAATGTCAGTCTGATCTCTCCTTTATGAGGTGATTCTTTGGATATACAGGGGTCAGGGTGCTGCTTGAGGAGACAGTCTGTCCTTTATAGGGGCTCAGGTGCTGAGCTGTGAGCTCCGTTGTTCATTCAGAGCTGCTGGGCAGGTACGTTTAGGTCTGCTGCAGCAGAACTCATAAACTGCTTTTTGTTCCCAGGTGCTCTGTACCAGGGAGTTAGGGCTTTATTTATGAGTTTCCGTTGTTCTTCTGCCTTTTTTTTTTTTCTTCAGGGCTCCCCTGCCCAGCAAGGAGGCAGCCTGGTCACTGTCTGCCTGCAGAGGCTTTGCTGAGCTGCTGTGGGCTCCGCCCAGCTGCCCTGTGAACTTCCCTGCAGTCTTGTTTATATGGGTGTAGTTAAACTGCCTCAGCAATGGTGGCCTGCCTGTGTATTGGGGGACTCTCTCTGTAATGGCAGGTTGCCTTGGCAACAACAGGCAGCCTCAGCAGTGGCAGGTTGCCTTGGCAACAGCAGGCTGCCTCAGCAATGGCGTAGGTAGTGGTGGAGTGCCTGGGTAATGGCGGACCCTCCTCCTCCACAGAGCTGGACCATCCTGGGTTCAGCTGCGCTTGCTGTGAAACTCTCAATCCAGGGAGTTCCTGATTGTTGTTCTTTTATGGGGGTGGGACTGAGCCTGATCACCTGGCTCCCTGCCTTGGAGCCTTTTTTTTCTTTTTTAGTTGAAGAGTTGACTCTATCCCTGTCACCTGTTGAAACGGCGCCGGGATCTGTTTGATTTCCCGTGTGGCAACTCACTGCGCCGGCTTAAACAGTGGCGCTGAGATTCATGGCGCTTTTTTTTTGCCCAGGAATCCCCTGGCCTGGCTCCCTGTTCAGTCCCCTCTTTAATCAGATGAATGGGTGACTCCCCGGGTCTCCAATCACCAGCCAAAAGGGTACCCGGACCAGTGTATTTTGTATGGAGGACTGGCCACCGCGCTGACAAAGCAGCCGCATGAGGCAATGCAGCCGCGCCGGCCACAACAGCCCCACTGGTGACCTCTTCCTGGGAATCTCCCGGTCCATAGGCAATAAAAATGCGGCATCTACTCACCCCCTGAGCTTTCTCTGGGAGCTGCAACTCCGAGCTTTTCCTAAACTGCCATCTTGGATCTTCCCCTTTACAGAACATCTATTCTGTTAGTTTTTAATTCTGAGGGTGGTGATAGAAAGGGGAAGACAGTGTGTGTGTGTCTGTGTGTGTGTGTCTATTTAAAATAGATCTAACTTAAGAGGTGAGGTTATATAGGTTAATGGGATGACATCTATTATCATCCAATCAACCAATAAACATAAGGGATAATATATGTCATCCCATTGACCTATATAACCTCACTTCTTAAGTCGTATCTATTATGTATGGATCATATGTGTGTGTGTGTGTGTGTGTGTTAGTTATATGACATATATAGTTTATGTGTATGTCAGAGGAAAATGAGAAAGGAGTATTCAGGATATTTGCTTGAATGTTTGACAGGAGAGCACCATTGTTCTGTGACATAAAGCCAGAAAATAGAGCATAACAAAAACATTCCTCAAAGCAGGCTAGTTTAAGAAGAACTCTGTTCAAATGATGTCTCTATTATCTTGGAGCCTGCAACAGCTTCCCCCGACCTTTCTTCCTATAGAATGTTCCATTTGTCTGCTGCCTTTTCTCTTCTGTGCCTATGGAATGTTCCATGTGTCTGCAAAATTAAAGTCAGGGCATGCGCGTTCTCTTCTGCAAAGAGTGTGCTGCTGTTACCCAATCGCTTGTTGAGTCCAGCACTGCAGGAGGGATTTTATGCATGCAGGCCATGCTAATGAATTTCTGTGCATTACTTTAAGCTATAGAAGTTGTATACTCCCATTCTGTTCTTTCCTTTCCCTTCCTTTCTGTTCCCTTTTGTTTTATTTTCAGCATAGGACCTTACAGCCTGCCTGAGCTTGGTTGTTAAGACTACTTTTGTGAATTAGACATGCCATAAACAATATATTTTCCTCAGTTATTTTGCTTAAGACATATCTAACACCTATCCATCTATGTCTAGTCAAAGCTGCAGTGGTTTCAAAATCATGATTCTTACTGTCTTCTCTATCTTTTATCTTAAAGAAGTTAGAAAAACTGAAAATTTTAAGCATAGCCCTTTATAATTTGTTTAAGTTTAATATGTTATCTAATTTGTGTCTCACCGCTTTATCTACAGGTTGTATACAGCTGATTTTATTTGTATGTATGCATGTCTTTTTGCATTTAATCAATGAAGAAATTGAAATGTTGAGAAGCTACATAATTATCCAAGGACACTTATTAAGCAAGTGGTAGGGCCAGCTGAGGAAGCCACATTTCTGAGCTCTAATGAAATGCTCTTTCCTGACTACCATGCTGCTCCTCAGCTGCACTGTGGGGTGCTGGGTGTTCATAGGCCCCGGATGCTTTCAGTCTTCATCCAGGGGGGTTGCAGAAGGAGTACCGCCTCCCACATCTCCATGGGTGTTGGAAAACGATGAGTGAGCACAAGAAACTGCATTGGACCTAAAACTTTTGGAATGGATGCGGATTCTTAAATAAAGGCCTCTGGCTTACACTTGGCATGGGAATGGTTACCTTTTAATTTCCTGTCATTGAGTAAGTTTGAGTTAAAAATTAAGGAAGGAAAATACAACTTAGAAATAATATTGCTCAGCTAAGCAGTTTAAAGATTTGTGGCTTTTTCTTGCATGCAATTTACATTATCCAAGCAGAATATGATGAATTATATGTGAACGGGTGGTATTATTTTTATGGCTGTGTTATTGTACAGTGGTTATGGTGACTGGGACCTAGAGAAAATGAGAAAAGTTGTAAAGACTCTAGTTTTACTAAGTTCTCTTAAAGTGTGCAGAGCATCTTTTACAATGTTTTGAGCCAGTGAAAAACAAGTGTGACTTCCTCTATCTTATCTTCCATCTCTCCTACTGTTGTTTAACTCAGACGTCCAGGTGGATGTAAATGCATGCATGTGTGTGTGCCAATGGGGTATTCAGGTTCTTACTCCGAGGCTTATTTGGTCCAGAAGTGTTTTTGATATGGAGAAAGTCATACCTGGAAAGGAAAATTAGTTTGCAGAAATAATTTAAGTGTCTAACAAGCCTATATGGATGGAAACATTAAGAAAACTTTGCGTATTATGGCCCCTGTTACTTTGACATAGAATCATAATTGTGGAAGAAATCCACAAATGTCAGCAGGATTTTCTTTGTTTTTCTTCAGGTAAGCACCAAGTCAAACACTACCAGAGTCACTGGCCCGTTATTTCACATGCTTTTAACAGTGAAGTGGTATTCTGGAAGGAGGGCTGGAAATAGAAAGAATACTTTCAGAAATGGCACAGTAGGTTACCTTCTTTTATGAAGTTCCCTCTCATTCCAATTCGTAATAATCTCTGTCTTCTGAACCCATATAGGACCTAAAGTCCATATTTCACAATTTAGGATTCATACTCTAATTGCTCAGATTTTAAAAAGATAAGTGTGAATTGTGCTAAACTAGATTGTATTTTTCTTCTAATCTATTTCATAGAACATAGAATTGGAGCTCAATAATTATTTTTAGTTTAGCTTGTTTGCAAACTGATCAATACATTATCAATAAAAGTTTTCATTTCTGTTTCTTCTCTCCTCTTACTTGCCATAGAATTTCTAGGATACATCTTTCAGTTGGGATAATGAATTGCTGTGATAAATATGTAAGTTATCTGTAAAAAATGTTGCAAAATGAATTCCATACTGTTCTTTTCTGTTTTATAAGCTACAGGCCAAGGATGCTTTAAAAAGTTCTGACTGGCTAACATGGTAAAACCCCATATCTACTAAAAAAAATACAAAAATTAGCCAGGTGTGGTGGCGGGCATCTGTAATTCCAGCTACTTGGGAGGCTGAGGCAGGATAATCACTTGAACCCAGGAGGTAGAGGTTGCAGTGAGCTGAGATTATGCCATTGCACTCCAGCTTGGGTGACAAAGTCTCACCAAAAAAAAAAAAAATTAAGGAAAAGAAAGTTCTGACTGCAAGTATGAAGTGCCTGGGTCCAAGCAGAGTTTATATCTATTGTAATATATTTACGGGATTTTAACACATCGCTATCAATCGGAGGACATAACCAGTGTCAGTACGTGACCTGGTTTGGCATGCAGATACTTACCAATTAGGAGAACAATTCAGTATCAAAGAGATATCAAAGTAACTCAATTTTATTATGATTTTATTGGTACTTTCTCCAAATTTATCCCATAACACAAACTCAATAGAGACATATGGGTTAGATTGGTGAAATCAGTTTTAATTATTCAGTGCCTGCAAGTCTGTCAGAGTTTTACATAAAATAAAATATGTATACATGTTATATTAAATCTAAATATTTGATTTCTTTATTTATGTCTTATTTTATTCCACATAGACTGTAAAGCGGCTTACAAAAATATATGCAGCATAACATAAAGCATAGCACAGGAATAAAGATATGTCCAGGGATAAAATTAATACCCACAATCTTACAGCTTTACCAGAGGGAGGTTTGTCAGAAATTCCAAGTGTTTTAGCAACCAAGTCAAAGAGGGAAAAAGTTATGCACAGAATTCAGAGTCCAGAAGATGAAAAACATTAGGTTTTTCAGCAGTGTTGCAATTCTTAATGTTATGGCCTGGAATCAATTCCGCTTATTCATTCCCAGGAAAAGGACACAGCGAGATGCTGTGAAACCACATTCTTATAACCTCTTCAGCAAATAAAATAACCAAAGCTATTTTCTTACTTATCTTAGACATAAGATAAAATTTAGGAACTCCAAGGGAACAAAGGGCTTTATTTGCTTTTTGCCAAAGGGTTCTCAATGCTGCAGGCACATTAGAATCTCCTGTGAACTGTGACCTGGGCCTCTAATCATAGGGTCAGAGTCTCTGGATGAGGGACAGAGGCCTTGCTTGTGTTGACAGATCCCAGGTGACTCCACGGTGCGCCCCCAACTGAGCACCTGTGCTTCAAGCGTGCTCCAGGCGTGGACTTCTTGCTAACAAGCAAATATAGGAAGTGACAGATTTGGAGTTCATTCCTCTGACGAATATCTGGAGTACAGATATTATTTGCTGTTCATAAAGGGAGAAACCCATGGGCTTTAAGAGTCAGGGTTTCATATTATTTTAGGGGTTAGCTTATTTACAAATGTGTGCTGCACCTGTTTAGTACATTTTCCCAGAGGTACTTAGTTTTGTGGAATAATAATTTCATCATCGTAATCATACTTTCCAACCCTCTGTGTACATTTTTCAGGGGTAAGCGTGGCTTCCTACGCATACTAGAGCTCTTTGCTCTTTTTTCTATTTCCTGTTAATTAACCTGCAGACCCTCCTCTGTGTGGTAGCTGCCAAGTAAGCTGCATGTGTCCCGTCTCGCAAGACGAGTTGTGTAGCCCATTTTGCATTGCTCTAAAGGAATACCTGAGGCTGGGAGATATGGAATTGAAAGAGGTTTATTTGATTCACAGCTCTGCGGGCTGTGCAAGCATGGCACTGGCATACTTCTAGTCAAGATCTCAGGAAGCTTTTACTCACGGTGGAAGGCAAGAAGCGGGTAAGCCTGTTGCATGATGGCAGAGGGAACGAGAGAGAGAGGAGGAGGTGCCAGGCTCATTAAATAACCAGCTCTCCCTGAACTAACAGAGCCAAAGCTCTCTCATTACTGCTGTGACCAAACACCTTCCACCGGGCCCCCACCTCCAATGCTGAAGATCACATTTCAACAAAAAATTTGAAAGAGGAAGCTATACAAACCATCTCAGGGATGGAAGCAGCCCTCAACTCCATCCCCATCTACACACTGTATGGTGGCTGCCAGTTGCTTTTGAAAGTGAATGAGCTTGCCATGCATTTTGGAACTGGGGTTGCTTCTGCTTTGCTCTGCAGGCTAAGAAGGCCTTGAGTTACCTCCTGACTCATTCCTAGAGTTGGTGAAAAAGAAACCTGTCGGGCAGTCGGGAAGTTGGGATCTTGTGAACACATGATACACAATTTAAAAGTGATTATGAGTGCTGGATACTCGATTCTTGGAGAGAAGCTTACGTACACAAAAGCCTATGTGTTTGTTTTAGTTCCACCAATAGGTAGTGGTAGGGGGGTCGGTTAAGATCAAGTGGAGACAAGACTAAGAAATGATACATTTAATTTAGTAAACAGACCTCCCTTCTTCTCACCCATTTTTTTTTTAACAGAGAAAATGACATTGCTTCTGTTTGAGTCAGATTGGAGTAAATTAAAATTTCTGACTGAACTGTTTTGGGTACAGGAACAGCACAGTATGAATCTGTTGAAGAAGTGTACAGGTAGGAGCACTAGTGTCCCTTGGGAATTCGCACACATTGCACTGGGCGAGAAGAGGCCGCCAACGGAGTCCAGCCAAAGCTTTTGGACTTTTAAAGACTGTCGACACTTTTTAAAAATCTGAGTTTTTTTTTTCTCTTCAGTTTCAAATCAGCACAACATTAGCTCATATAAGTTTTTCAAGTTTTAAAGTTATAACCAACCCGGTAAAGTCTGCAGAAATTATTTTTGGTGGAAAGTTAGGAAAAAACATTACTTTGTTAGCTTTGCACATTCTTAGCAGTCCGTGATTATGCACTCCATTATACTGAGCATCCCAAACTTGTTTGGTCGGATGCCAATTTTAAATCAAATTTTGACTTCCTCCGAGAGCGACTGTTTTGAGAGCAATATTTCTACTCTTGGTGTGACTGGTTCACATGACAGAAAGTGCTTCATTTCTGGCATATGCTATATATGTCTGACTCTTGTTATATGGTTTATGTTTTCAGAGTAGCTTTTTTCAGTAAAATGCAGTATTTTGACATTCAGCATCAGAGAAGGTTTCCAGGAGTCAAACATGTGTCATGCAATGTGTCCTTTAGGTGTGTCTTGGAGGCAATATTGTAAAAAACATGGCAAAATGTCACTTTCTCTGAATCAACATTATTCTAACTTTGACATTAATTGCAGTCTAAATACAAATCCGTGACAGATAGAATGCTCACACAAATCCAGGGATGTGTCTGCCTTAGATGGGCAGGAGAAACCTGCACCAGTGAGACCCTCCATTCTGGCTGTAGTCCTGCCCTCAGTCCTGGTGGTCTAGTGTCTACACCCAGGAATGATGTGAACTTACAGTCAGTCCTGCCTCCTCCACAGGCCAGCCTTAGGGCTTTGGGTAAGTCACTTTAGGCCTCTCAGTTTTACTCCCCTCACGTGTGAAATGAAAGTGAGAATAGTGCCCACATCTGTGTTGTAGAGAGGACTCAGTGATGTAATGTGTTGGGCTCAGTAAATGTTCAAAAGGTGCGATCTATTATTATTTCTCCCCACTTGACTATATTTGACCAGTCAGAAAAGGAATATCTGGGCGCCAGTGGATTCTGGAACTGTGTCTCTGTATGCTTGCCCTGGAAGACAGAGAGGCAAAAGCCAACCTCACTCATTTCTCATCTACCTTGACTGTGCGTCCAGTGCCATGCATGGCTAGGAGGGCCTCATCATTGTTCTCCTCTGTCTTCTGAGCCACCCAAATATTCCATTCATTATGCCTGTTACGTGCTTAGGGTGGGTTACTTAGACAGATGAGGTCCAAAAGAGTTCTTATAGATCTCACTTCAAAAGCTTTGAAGAGGAGTTGTTGGGAAACATACCCTTCCTCTAGAAAGTTCTACATCTGTATGTGTGTACATATTCACTACTGTGAACAGTAACATTTTAAAATTGAAAGACATTTGCCTTATTGCTCAGAACATACCACCTTTTGGAAAGGCACAAACCCATCATTTGTATTTCAAAATCTCCAGAGGTATTTGTTGTGTTTATGCCTGTGCTCTTATGACCAGAGTAGTCAGAATCCCCACCCGTCATCCAAAGCCAGCCAGACTGGCTAACACATTTACACTTACTAGAGAGCAGGCCAAGAATAGCTCCATATTCTAAGAGAGCAAGAGCTGAAATTCAGCAAATCTTTATTCCCAGGTGAGGTAAGGATATAATGGAGAGATGCTATTACCTTCTGTCTGCAGTCACGGAAATGAATGTCCAGGAGTGGTGTAAATGTCACTTACTCCTTTGCAGAAATCTCTATGGTCCAGTTAAGATACCACTGAGTAGCATTTGTTCCAAATGTGGTCCTCTGTCCTGTAGAACACACTGGAGATCTGAGAATCAATGTTGGGACATAAGGCTCTCTGCTGCTGTGTTCATTTGGGTTTTGATGTTTTGCCATTCAGCAGCATTTCACTTCATAGTTTGTTGCTCAATTAAAATAGCATGACTGGGACCATGTAGCACATGTTTGGGTACATGGCAGGTCCTGAAAAATGGCAGCGCTTGTCATCATTACTTTATTGCCGTCATCATTGGAATCAGCTGTAAATATCTGTGTGTGTGCATATGCATGTGTGAGAGAGACAGAGAGAAACAGAAAAAGACAGAGAGAGAGACAAAGAGAACGAATTTTGTCTCATATCTTGGAAATGTGATGGTGAGAATAAAGGGTTGGGCTAATATTGAGCAGCCAAATGAGTTATAAAATATTAAAATGCACCCAATAGATTAATAAATAACCACTGCCTCGAGCTTGCCAGCACCTCACGCCCCATAACCTAATGTCCCAGTTCTCAGCTTCTCCCCCAGGGACCATGGGATCAACTTACAACACAGCAACCAAGAGTTATATCTGGCTTCTCTGGAAGCCTCCAGAATGCTGCCCTGAGATGCTAGCATTAGTTATGAGTAGCTGGTGTCTATATTAGACTGGTGGTTAAATATGTTGAGTATTACAGCTGGGTAATTATAAAAATATTTAAAAAGTATAATTTGAATATAATCTCTGTGAAGATTATTAAATTATCAAATAGTATAAGTTCTAGTATTATAAAATTCAGCTATTTTGAAGAAATAACTAAACCAAAATGAAAACACTCTAGTAGTGTTCACCAATTTTTTTTCTGGTGTAAAATGTAAGAATTAAGAGTGGAGTATACTTTTAAAAGTCATGATGTAGGAAATGTATTTTCTTGGAGACCAAATGTAAGGTTATGAATGGTCCTGATGGGCCTATTGAAAACAATTCCAGAAGCAAGGTTTCATTGCAGTGAAGTGGTCTACTTGAGATTGCTTTGCAAATCTTGCTAATCTAATCGTATAAATACATTTTGCAGAGACTAGTGCTAAACCTGAGTGAATAAAAATATGATTATTAAGTGAAATACTTTTTGTCCAGATGCTTGTTTTTACAGCTATACTTTATCATCTCAATCAACGATTTCTCTTGGATGCTCCTAGCCTGGACTAGGTCTTGCCAGGAACCTAAGAGTGGACAGCACCATCCCCTGTGGAGGTCTGGGGTCCTTGTCCTGTATCTCGAGGGACCAGCATTTCTAGCTCTTCCCTGGAGCATGAGCCAAGCTGACATTGTTTTGGCTTTTGGAAACCAGGACAGAAGTAAAACTGGACTGCAATATCAGGTGAATAAATGCCAGAGCTTTCTAATCACTCCTCTCAGTAACCACTATAAGGTTGTCTGTCTGACCTTGGGCAAGTCGCTCCTTTGGGACTCCCTTTTCTCATCACTAAGTACGGGAGCTGGGCTTAGAGAGCACTGGCGATGCTTCTAGATAACTAAATGAAACGTGGTCCACACACTTTCATTTTATAGAGAATAATAAAAAGCAATACTCTCTTTTCGTGATTATCAGGTATTCTACCCCTTCATTTTGGCATTTTTAAAGTCACAAAACATCTTATAATTGAGGAGTAAGTTGCACTTCCATTTCCATCACACCTGTGAATGTGGCCGTAAGTAGTGAGTGTTTATTCAAACAGTTGGCACCTCAGTCGTGTTTATTTCCATTAGTAGCACTACAAGGGGTTGGCTTCGTGGCTAGAATGTGGATGATAACTTGTCTTTTAAAATTCTTTAGGAAGGTCACAGTATGAGAAGCATTAAAATTGAAAGATGTGTATGCAGAATATTGCCTTCTTATATTACTTAAAGGGAGTAAAAGTTGCCTACTTTTTCAGAAGAGATAAAAAATATTTCCCATCTAGTGAAGGTTGCTCAGATCAATTCATAGAGCTTGCAGTTGGGTGCGGAAAGCAGATGATAACAAAGGAACGTCGTGGAATTACAGGTTGAATTAGCTGCTGTGAAGACAATGAAGGGGGCTGTATAGGAAACAGGTGGTGGAAGGGTTCACCTTCCTGAGGGTCAGCAAGACCTCTCTGAAGAGGGAAGAACAGCCACATAAAGAAGGTAGAGGCAGAGAGGATGGTAAGTGCAAAGGCCCTGAGGCACAAACAAGTTTGGCCGGAGGAGGAACTGAAGGAAGGAAGAACTACCAGAGCAGACAGAGGCTGACGCTATAAATGCTGGAGGGGTTAGCCTTTACTCTAAGTACAGTGGAGAACCATTAAGAGATTTTAAGCAGGAGAATGGCATGGCCTAATTTGCTTGTTTGAAAGATCCATCTGAGCCTGAGTAGCAGGAGGGGGCCACCTAAGGAGGCTACTGAAGTGAGCTGGGGCTAAGACCAGCATAGAGATACAGAGAGACAAGGGCACACTTCCAACATGTAATTTGGAGGAAAACCCAGCAAAATTTGAAGATGAATTTGATATGACATATGGTAGGCAGGCACGGGGAGAAATTAAGGAAACGTCCTTGATTTCAAGTTTTAGCAACAGGCCGGTGGTGGTGACATTTGCTGAAATGGGTAGCTGGGTCTGGAGCAAGGCTGATGGGGGGAAAACCAGAGCTGTTTTTTGGATGGGATGTGTTTGCATTGGCAGGAAACCTGCCAAGTGGGGCTGTCATGCGAGCACAATTCAGATGCATTCTTAAATCGAATATGAAGAAGGCCTACACTGAATTTTAACTGTGACTGTGAAAAGTTAATGTAATTCCCAATTAATTTTATACTATTACAAGCTAACAATATGTTTACAGCAAACATGATGTTCCCCTAAATTTTTATTTAAGTAATTGATGGTGCAGCTTAAAAGTGGTATTGTTTAAATGCAAGGTTAAATGTTACATGTTATCTTGTCTAAAATTTTTTTCACTTCTGTTTCCTATGACACCAAATGCATTCTTTGGCACGGGGCAATTGATGACTATTTGCTGAAGAAGTAAGCCAATACCAAGCACAAGAAAGACCAACCCTGATGAGCTGAGCAGTTCCATGGCCAACGCTGGGTGGTCAAGTATTATTTAGACCTGATCAGATTCTCACTTTTTTCTCCCTTCAGAATATGTGAGGATCCATTAAGGAAACACATATCCCTAATACTGCACAGTTGTACTGTCCCCAACTCCTCTTAGTCACACGTTGTCACAGGGGTGTTCAGGTAAAGCTCAAGGACAGTATCAGTGACCATAGAAGATGGCCATGATGTGGACATCTGGGCATGGTAGCTCATGCCTGTAATCCCGGGCATGGGATTACACGTTGGGAGTCCGAGGTTGGCAGATCATCTGAGGCCAGGAGTTCGAGACCAGCCTGGCCAACATGATGAAACCCTGTCTCTACTAAAATTAGCTAGTGTGGTGGCACATGGCTGTAATCCCAGCTACTCGGGAGGCTGAAGCAGGAGAATGGTTGAACCCGGGAGGTGGACATTGCAATGAGCTGAGATGGCCTCATCACACACTAGCCTGGGCAACAGAGTGACTCAGTCTTAAAAAAAAAAGACCATGTACATAAAAGCCTAGCTTCCTTCCCTGCGTTTGGTACTGGAAGAAGAACCCGAGTTATAGTTTGTAGAACTTGCAGCTAGTGATGCCACCTCATGCAAATCAGAAAGTGAGAATCGAGATCTATCAACAAAAGCAACTACTGTGTGTCCCTCTGTGGCAGCGCTTGGACCAGCCATAGGGACACTTAGTGGGTTACCCTGCACTAATCATAATAAAAGTTCTTCCTGGTCTGTGAGATCATTCTCAGAAAAAGTGTTTGAAGAATTTATCAAAAGAGTACTCTATGAAGGCTCTTCTAGTATATTTAACAACTGTTTCTTTAAGCCTACTTTGCTGTTAAAAGCAAAACAAAACACAAAACTCTCAAATGGAAAAACCACTCAGTCAGTTCAGTACTGAAATTTCAGTCATAAAATTCGGTGTGTGCTGAATAAAAACGAATAAAATAAAATTCAGTTTATGACTGAAATTTCAGTATTGAACTGAAACTCTAAATGATAGATCAAGATCACTATGAATCTTGGCATTAGCATGAATGGCTATTTTCAGTTAATGCTAATGATTTTTACATTTATTTATACAATGTAATTGTGAAAGAAGACCCCAAATGGAACTTAAACCCCACTGAACTCCCATTTGTTCATCAACCAGTTACCTAAGACAGTTATTTAAATTACATTTTCTACAGTTAAAAAATATACAGATAAATTGTGGAGTTAAAGATTATTGCAGATGACTTTTAGGTATAACTCTCATGCAAAGCCTATATTATCTTGAAAATTAAATTTTAAATGATTATATTTCCTGCTTCATTGCCAATTTAATTGCTTTGTTTTTGGCCACTGGTACCTTATTCCCAGAGCTCCTCAGTGTGCCCCCTTTGCTCTGACCAAGAGATTCCTGCCTCACTTTACTGGTGAATTGACTGTCACAGTCCTTCCTTTATCACGCACACGTCCAACAAAGCACGGTTGTACCTAAACTGGAGCTCAGAGCTTAGGAGTCACGGCTCATGCTGTTCCTTTGTCACAAATGCTGTTTGCTTTCGTCTCTCCAAGTTTTACCCACATTCTGAGGTCTATTCAAATTCCATCCCCAAGCCCCGTGGATTCTGGCTCCGACTTTAGTTTGTCCAAATCGCTCTCTGTCATTTAAGTGTAGCTGTGTGCACACTCATTGTTATATTTTTCAGCAATTGACTGCTCTGTGACATTTCATATGAATTGTCTTATAAAATGCTTTGGGGCAAAGCCTTGTCTAATACGCATAAATCCTGTGCAGAGATTGGAAGGGAGCTCCCATTAGTTCACGTGATGTGATAGATTGGTAATTTGTTTCTTTTTCTCTTTTTCCTGTGTGGTTAAGTCCCACACACATGCCTCTTTTTTCTGTCTTCTTATCTGGGAGCTAAATACACAAAAATGAATGTGATCTGGTCCATATTCTAAGCCACTTATAGGTTAATTGGGTGACAGATCTATTAACAGATAATTTAATGCATGATAAAAGTGATATGATTTTGAAGAGGGTACTGAGGGAATCAGAAGCTGGGCATTGGGTCCCTTGGGAATTTAGGGAAAGGCTGAGAATGGCTCACAGCGAGCAGTGGAAGGGGCATTCAGGCCGAGGGAGCAGCCCAGCAAGGCTGTGCGATGGTTTAGTATCTGTATCTCCATCCACCCGGAGCGCAGGCCAGTAGCACGAAGAGCACAGTGCATCGGTGTCAGCACCTGGCGCTTCGCTTTCTTTTATTGCTTCCTAGAAAGTGTAAGACGGGGAGTTACAGGTGGCGGAGACATGGATGGGATTAGGGTATGGATGGGGCTGAGGAGCCTGCAGCCACTCAGGGCCCTGGGAAGTCACAGGAGGGACCAAGCAGAGGGCTAATTTTGTGTCTGTGGATGAGACTGAGGCAGGGCTGGGGGCGAGGCAGAGAGGCGGAGAGGCGAGCAGAGTTTCTATTGTGGCTCACTTTGCATTTGTTCGGTTGTGGAGCTGACTCTATGCAACTACAATTTCAATATATTAATAAAAATAGAAATAATGTGTGAAAATGTGAAGACAATCACCCATAACCACTCCAAACTACCTCCCTCTTCGTTTTTTTGCTGACCACGAATATTGACATCGACCTCCGGTGCAACTCAAATGCACATTTGTAAAGGCGCCGTTCAGCCTCCCCTGGCAAACCGGCAAAGCAATGCAGGCTCCTTAACTACCAGTTCAGGAACAATCTTCACTTCCTACTTGTGATGATGCTGACTGGCTCTGAAAAGGGGGCTTCAAAAGGGACTCCTGAGAATCAGGAGGCTGAGCCTGAGGACTAGGTTATTCCTGTGGCTTGGTGCCGCTGCCCCAAAAGAAACCCAGAGCCTGCAGAGTTAAGCTGAACTCCCTCTTTCGCCTCTACTGACTCAGCAAGAGTTGTGCAATATCCACCTCAGGGCAAGCGAGGTCTTCCCCAGCCACTCAACCGGGAGAGGAAATGATGAGGGGTGCTCTCATTTTCTAGACAATTGTCATCATGGGCTCTGAGTAACTTCAAGGACAGGGCCTCTTCCCGTATCTGTATCCTCAGGGCCTTACTCATTGTATTGAACATTCAGGAAATGTCTGTGTAAAAAGCAGAGAATCTTTTCATTACAGAAAGGCACAAAGCCCATCCGTTCTGAGACAGAGAGGAGCTGGGCTTCCTGAGTTCTCTAGCCAGGAGAGGATCTCCAGGATAGTGAAACGGGATTCCCAGTGCATTGGGCCCTTTGAAGCCCAGGGTTCCATTCAGAGTATGCTCTGCACTAACTGGGAAGACCATTTGGAGTCAGGAAGCTGGAATTCTGGCCCAGTCCCCACCAGGAACTTGCTTTGCATCCCTAGGCAATTCATGGAAACACTAAGCATTTCCCATCAAACAAAAAATATGGATATCTGCCCTGTTTACCTAGCATCAGATTTGGAAGGATCAAAAATAAAAAGAAACATATATGAATCCCTCACTATGTAAAAGACAGTTTCCAGATGGTTATATATTTTAATTGTAACCCCAAATATAGTGGCTATTGTTATTATCATCTCCATTTCCCGGATGAGGAGGCAGGGCAGAGAGTGTGCTGAGCCTCACCACTTTGAAGTAAAGAGGCTCAGAGATGAATGTAGGCGGTTTGGCTTGAAAGCCTACATTCCTAATCAATGCATTCCAGCCCTGAAGAGAGAGGATGCCTATAGATATGCTTCCATGTAAAATGCACTTCCATTGCAGGCAGGCTGTGTACTACATTCAACTTGGGAGGCAAAAATCACGTTACAAATATTATTTAAAAAACAAAAAACCTTGGCCAGGTGTGGTGGCTCATGCCTGTAATCTGAGCACTTTGGGAGATTGAGGCAGGAGGATCACCTAAGGTCAGGAGTTCGAGACCCTCCTGGTCAACATGGTGAAACCCCATCTCTACTAAAAATACCAAAATTAGCCAGGCTGGTGGCAGTTGCCTGTAATCCCAGCTGCTCAGGAGGCTGAGACAGGAGAATCACTTGAACCCAAGAGGCAGAGGTTGCAGTGAGCTGAGATTGCACAATTGCGCTCCAGCCTGAGTGACGAGTGAAACTCAGTCGCAAACAAAACAAAACCTTAAACAGACCTTACATCTTTTTATCTTCCCTTCCACTATCCCATTCTTTCCTTTTTTCTTTTTTTTTTTCAGCCAAGTATAGATATTTATGTAATCAAACAGTACCTTGCACTATCATAGCCTAGTGTTCTATGCACATGTAAGTTCGTACTATTTTATAGTAGTTATGAACTGTATTCTGTCCCCCTTAAATTCATACGTTGACATCCCAACCCGCAATGTGACTGTATTTGGAGACGGGGCTTTTAAAGAGGGGATTAAGGTTACCTGAGGCCATAAGCCTAGCACCCTAATCTAGTAGCACTGGTGCCCTATAAGAGAAGGAAGATAGCAAGGATGTGTGCACCCGGAGCCCATGTGCAAGCCAAGGAGAGAGATCTCAGGAGAAACTAACCCTTCCAGTACCTTAATCATGGACTTCCAGCCTTTACAACTGAGACAATCAAGGTCTGGTTTTGAAGCCTCCCAGTCTGCAGTGCTTTCCTACCATGCCCCCAACAGGCTAACTAGGTGTATGCCTCATGTACTGCCTTGATCTTTATTGATTTTGCTCCAAGCGTAAATTTTTTTGAGTTCATTTTTGTTTCTCAGAACAAGAACTAAACAATCTCCTTACAGACGCTGCTACTGTCAAAGGGCTGCTTACTGCCCTTCCAAAGATGAGGCCTGCTCAGTGAGGGGGCTGTGCCACTGCACCTGGATGTGCATGAGAAGGTGCAGCTTCTACGGCCCATGGTATGCCGGCTGAGGCTTTGGCAGCATCTATCCTCTGTACCCCCACCCCTCATAGTCCTTATTTTAGGCAGTGTCCATTTGTTTGAGTGAGTGTAGGCAGAGATCGATTACAAGGTGTTTCAGGTCTGGCAGCTGTAGGAGACTACAGCCACAGGCGCATGCCTGGGTTTGTTCTTGAGAGACCCCACTGCAAATCCCCTTCATGCTTGGTGGCCCTGCAAGGAACACAAGGATTTAGGAACAACTAGGAAAGGGAAGTTCAAGGGATGCCATCAAGAAAAGACACCATCTGGATTCTGTCATTAAAATATAGAAGAATGGAAGTGCATTGGAGCTGGGCATTTTGCTGGTTTAAATCTGCAGTCCCCCAGTGTCTAGATGATGCCTCACACACTGCAGTTGCTTAGACCCATACACTGAATAGAGTGAACTTGTGAAGGCCTGGGTGGGAGGGACATGGTTTCTCATTCATTCCATCAGTGCAGTTCCAGCATGAGCTGTGTGTTGGATCACCAGATCTGTGAGATTCAAAGCCCCCCAGGAAACCCGCTTGGTAGTTTTCATCCAGGATGGTGACTGTGTCCCTCCTCACAAAGGAGACTAATAGCCATTGGAGGCTGAAGAAGGAGAGTCTGCTCAGAAGCTCAACTCACGTTTTCAACTTTAACCAGCAAGAAAGCATTCACATGGAGCCCTTGCAGTGGGGAGGAGGACAGAAGGAAACTTTCTTTCAGGAACGCCCAGATTGCATTGGAATACAAGCTGTGGGATGCTTTTGTAGAAGGAAAAAGAAAATGTTTTCTTTAGAATACAGGCGACTAGGAAACAGAAAGTAGGAACATCACACTGACTGTGGGTCCATTGAAAACCAGTTTGGGAGTTCTTTCCAGGGGGCTTAGGCGTCTCCTTGACACCTGTGACTGGCACTGTTGAGTTGGGTTGTAACTTTGAGCTGGTTGAGATGGTGTGGTTTGGAAATCAGGTGGAGATGATTAGAGTTTCCTTTGTCATGTAATGGAAGAGAATCATAGTCCAGGCCCCTGCAGTTTGCATCTCTCTTCCTAGCTCCAGACAAGTCACTTCCTCCAGTGACTCTATGAGGGTTGGTGCTTTTCTGCTGAGCAGCAATGTCGACTGCAGGCAGTGGAACAGTTTTTAAGCCCAGTCTGCATTTCTTACCTTTCATCTTCTGTATTTATTTGATTTGTGGGGGGAAAGGAGTTGTTTATTTCTTGAGTTTTTCAGTTTGAAAGATAATTAAGAAATAACTAAGTATGAGACGGAAGAGCATAGTAGCAGAATAGTAACTTCCATATAAAACAATGAATGTCAAGTATTCTGAAAACTGTCTGCCAGCCTTCAGGTTTCAGCAAAGGATTAGCTTAGTGAGACCAGCTAATTGTTTAAAAATAAAGAGCTCACCTTGAAAAATAGAAAGTGTCATTTTGCCTGCCCCTTCCACTTAACTTTTATTTAGTGGTTGGCAAAAGGCTAGTGGCATGTAATTTTCATATTTTCAGAATAGTACTGTACAATTACTGGGGAGTTTAGGCAGTAGTTGGCTGCTGTGATCTTGTCCACAACCCCAAGAGCTGTGAGTGTTTATTTTTCTAGAAAAATCCCTCAGTAAAAATCCATCGGTGCCAGGTATTGACAGGAAAACAATTAGTCTGCAAATGTGCAAATCAGAAATACCTAATTTTGCATTTTGCCTTGAACTAATGACGGGACATAATTGCACCCCAGGTGCCAATTCCGTATAAGCAAACAGAAAAGTCATTGCAGGAAGTCATTTGGTAAAGACAGTGAAATCAGCAAGAGCATCAGAGGCGTCAAGCTGGGATAGTGATTCCGAGATGTTAATGGAGCCCATCAGACAGACAAAAGCTGAGGTCAAGTATTACAAACTCTGGAATTACATAAAACATAATTAAAAGTCACAATCTCATCTTTTAAAAGTGATCTCTTCCGTGTTGACTTTTCTTGCTGAGGAAACAATTCTGTGTGTATTTTTTTAAAAATCACTCCCCAGATCCCAAACTTTCAAAATTAGAAATTTGAAGCTGAAGTTTCTAATTTGTTTCATGTAAAATATTTTCTTAAAAGAGAAGATTTATTGGGTAAGATGAAGAATAGATAAAATCAGCCCAAGAGAGTTCATGCACTCATTACACAAACGCTTATTGTACATGTGCTCGGGACAGTGTTCAGTAGTGGAGACAGACAAGGTGCTGATATGCCTCCTGTCTCCATGGAATTATTCTGTAGTGAGAGCTAATAAACAATCAATTCAATAATTTCATTTCAGATTGTAATTAGTACTATCAAGAAAACAAACAGGATGATGCAATAGAGTATATATATCAGTTGCCTTCTGCTTTGTAACACATAATCACAATATCTCAGTGGCATACAAAAATCAGTTTTTATTGCTCCCTGGTGTCTTGGGGTAGCAGGGTAAGTGCACTCTGTCCAGCCTGAGGATGGCAAGAGCATCAATGTAAAACACTGCCACAAGGGAGCCCAGAGTGGAGTCATTCAATAGGTCACAAGAGAAACTAGAAAACTGTCTTCGATGCAGGAGTCCTGGGAGGGCTTTCTGAGTAGGAGACACTTCAGTGGAAATGTAAAGGCAGAAAAATAGCCAGTCATGCCGAGAATTGGAAGATGAATTTACCACGCCAGAAGTACAAAACTCCCAGGTGATAGGAAAGAGTTACCTGTTCCACCGCTCTGAAAGGATCCCAGTGTGAATGGTAGGGGATGAACTGAGATCAGGTTGAAAAGGTAGGCAGTCTGGGCCTTGGTGGACATCATAAGGGATTTTATTTTTCATGCTAGGAGAAGCGCTAAAGCATTTTAAATAGCAGATTTAAAAGACATATTCTTTAATATGTCTTTTAAGAGATATTATGTGTCACATATATGTCTTATGTGACAAGACATATCCTTTAATAGATTTCTCTGGTACCCATATGGAAAGTACATGACAAGGAAGGAAAAGTTACAAGGAGGACCCTTAGACGGCTGCTGCCGTCTGCAGTGCAAGGTAGAGTTGGGGGAGACTTGGACCTACATCAGAGGAGAGCAAGAAGGGCGGGACTGGATGTAAGTTACGTCGTGGAGGTAAAAACCAGCAGAGTTTGCTGGTGAGTTGGATGTGGACTAGGAAGGGCACAAAAAAATCAAGGCTCCCTCCTGAATTTTCAGGTTGAACACATACACACACACACACACACACACACACACACACACACATACACACACACACACACACACGAAACACCATGTGATAGATTGTGGTGACATTTACTGAAGTGGATAAAAATAGGTGAAGAGTGTTTTGGGTTAGAATTAAGAGATTCATTCTAGACATGTTGTGGTCGAGATACCTGTTATGGGTAGAATTGTATACCTCAAAAAGATATGTGAGTGTGAGCGGCCTCCACTCATCCCTAAAATAAAATGAGATTTCTTCATGGGGTTCCAAAAGGAAGGATACATCATTTCTGTTACTTGTCTCAATAATGCATCTTCTGCCTAATGACAGATGTCAGATTAAATGGACAAGACAAAATAGAAATGTCTTTATTAGGAGCAAGCTCCTTGTGTCACCAGGTGTGCATGTGTGTTCACAACTGTTCAGTGGCTGTGGGCAATTCTTCAGTGGGATTCACATTTTGGCCATAAATGAGACACCACAATTATGTCAAACTTTGATTAATCTTCCTGCCAACAGATCAGGAATTACATGTTAATCTTGATCCAAGCTCGTGTTCTTCCTTTATTTCAACACACACACACACACACACACACACACACACACACACACACACACACGAGATATGTTGGGAGTCCTAACCCCCAGGATCTCAGAATGTGACCTTATTTGGAAATACAGTCTTTGCAGATGTAGTCAAGTTAAGATAAGGTTATACTGAAATAGTATGGGCCATTAATCAAGTATACCTGGTATCCATATAAGAATAGAGAACACACACACACACAACCCACCATCACCACCACCACCAGCATGTGATGACTAAGGCCGGGACTGGAGTGATACAGCTGTAAGCAAGGACCCCCATGGATGAACAGCCGCTGCCCAAAGTCAGAAGGGGCAGGGAACAATTCTATACTAAAGCCTTCACTGGGAGCAGGGCCCTGCTGAAACCCTAATTGCAGACTTTTAGCCTCCAGAACAGTAAGGCAATACATTTCTGTTTTTTATTTGTTTGGTTGTTATTATTATTATTTACTAGAGACAGGGTCTCACTCTGTTGCCCAGGCTAGCCTGGAACTCCTGAGCTCAAGCCATCCTCCCACTTTCTCCTCCCAAAGCTCTGGGATTGGAAGTCATTTCTGTTCTCTTAAGCCACCCAGTTAGTGGTAGATTATTAGAGCAGCCATAAGAAACTAATACAATGCCTAAGCACTCGATCAAGATATGAATCTGAGCTCAGAAGAAGAGGTCTCCATCTGAGGATAAAAATAGTCTATCATTGAAAAGACCCTGAGGACGAATGTTCCAGACAGAGGGAAGAGCATGCCTGTTTTTAGCATGCTATCTCTTTTATACAGAAGAACCGTTCTGCAATACAACGCCATAAACACTGATAAAATAAATGGGTATGAAATTGTATAGCATGATTTCCATCCCTGGAATGATTGAAATAGATATTACCTGAACATATTATGTTAGAAATTATATTATACATACTCAATAAAAAAGAGCAAAACCCCGTCTCAAAAATGAAAAGTATTCATGTTTTCATAAAGATTGTGTTTCTTGTAATGAAATGTGTTATGGTGAGAGTCATTTGTGGTTATTTAGAGTATTAAAAGTATCATAGATTTTCAGAATTGTAAGGGACATTAGAGGTTATGTCTTGAAGAACTCTATTCTTAATGCTCAAGTTTTCTACATTACCATTAATAAGATATCACTTAATTTCTGCTAAAATACTTCTAGTAATATAAGGAGCAGTTTGAATTCCAGGGCAACCCAACCAACTGACAATTAGAAAATTTGACCATAGAGGGCAAAAACACATCTTTGTGACTTTATTAACTTGTCCAAGTTATGTTCTTTGAAAAAATCTTAAAGTTAAATCCCATCCCTCTAACCTGGAAATTCTTTTAGATGTTTGAATGCACAAACCAGGGTCTTGTGAGGGTTTTCTCCAGGCTGGTGGACCTGGTTCTTCCACCTGAGGCTGTTTTTAACCCTGACCCATCAATCCTGTGGTCTCCTCTGACCTTCCCTCAGCTTGTCAGTGTCTCTCCCAACTCCCTGTTTAAACATCACCGGGACAAAGTAAATAATGCAATAAACAATTGTAGAAAGCAATAATTAAGGGAAAAGGAAATAACAAAAGGATGAAGTTTTTCCAACAAGAGCATTAAGAAGAAAAATCTAAATAAATATATCAAATCCACATGCGTGGGGATGAAAGCTGGGAAGGAATTTGCCTCCAGTGAAAAGACATTACATTATTTGATAGAGTACCAGCCCTTGTGCATTGTTGGTTTTGACTTTTCTAGGGTTGGATTCAGAATCGCAGCATTTGTTTTCTTTTCACCTTGAGTTATCACTTGTTTAAATGAATAACCTGTTACTAATTTTTGATGAATGAATTCTATTTCTCAGGCACTCCTCTTTGTTAAGTACCTTGACCCCACTCCCCTCATATCCATCCCTTGCAGAGGGTTCTCAGGGGTTGCTTTCTCTCTGGGGCCCCTGAAGGGAATTGTCTGGGTTTTGGGTCCTCTGTGTTGGTAGTGCCCTCCAGCCTCCTGTCTGCCTCTGGATCTCGTCCTGTGTCCTGCTCTGTGCCTGCTTTCTCGCTCTGACCCTCTCTACCACCACATTCTGTGTCTCTCCCATGATTCGGCCTGCAGTCATCCCATTCTTTTACCTACTCCGCCCACTCTTGGCCTGTTTCTTTCCCTGTCAGATGACAACTACAAAGAGAGTCAGGACTCAGTTCCTTCCCTCTCACCCACAGTACTGATTACATATGCTAAATTGAGGTATTGATAAGAGGTCCTGTTGCTGTTGGTTTGGGTCTACAGAAACGATGAGAAGGAAGAAGAATATGGCGGAAAGAGGCCAGCGTGGAAAGGGAGAACAAGGAAAAGGGGAGAATGTCACCAGAATTGCCTAAGCTATTTCTAACTGACGTGCAGTTGATCGGCAAATTGTGGCTGAAACAAAGAAGCATTACAAAAATACTCGGAAAGTTTTCGTTTTGAAATAATATTTAAAACATGAAGCTGAACGTGTGTGCATGTGATCAGTTTCAATTTAAACTGTCAGCCTTAAAGAGTTTTTTGTTTGTGTTTATTATTTTCCATAAGAAATTCAAGTCTACCATAGAGCGCTATGCAAATAAACAGATCTTTATAAATACCAGGGCTGCAAGGATTGTTCCTGTTCTGCAGCTTAGTGTGCATAGAAATGGGTTCCCTCCCTTACAGTCAAACAGTCAAGCGAATGGAGTGGGAGAGGGGCCCACCCCTTTAGATTTGACCTTACTTTGGCACTGATTATCAAAGCATTCTTTTAAAACATTATGTTATTGATATATTCTAAAATTTTCAGATTATTTTATTTCTTTATTTAATCTCCATAATTTGTCAATATATTATTTTACAAGGCAAAAAGGACTTTACAGGTGTTAAGTTAATTACCATTAACTTCCATCTTTATTGCCAGAGAATAATCTCTTTTGAGCTCTCCATGAAATCAGGGAAGTTTGGTGAAGCACACAGAGAAGGAAGACAGAAGGAAGAGCCAGCCAAGGTGGCATGCCCCACACTGAGGAGTGAAGGGATCCCGGATTGTTGTATCACCCAGGGCAATGTGCCTACCGCTGAGGAATGAGGGAGGCTCAGATCACTGTCCCACCCAGGGTGATGTGCCTGCCACTGAGGAATGAGGGGGTCCCCGGATTGCTGTCCCACCCAGGGTGACCTGTCCGTTGCTGACAAATGAGGGGGCCCCGGATCACTGTCCCACCCAGGACGATGTTCCTGGTATTGAGAAATGAGGGGGCCCTGGATTGCTGTCCCACTCATGGTGATGTTCCTGGTATTGAGAAATGAGGGGGCCCCAAACTGCTGTCCTACCCAAGGTGACATGCCCACCACTGAGAAATGAGGAGGTCCCCAGATTTCTGTCCCACCCAGGGTGGCGTGCCCGCCACTGAGGAATGAGGGGACCCCGGATTTCTGTCCCACCCAGGGTGGCATGCCCACCACTGAGGAATGAAGTGGCCCTGGATTGCTGTCCCACCCAGGGTGGTGTGCCCGCCACTGAGGAATGAGGGAGCACTGGATTGCTATCCCACCCAGGGTGGCATGCCCACAACTGAGGAATGAAGGGAGTCCTGGATTGCTGTCATTTGGACTTCGCCAGCTCCTACAGCAGGTGCAGGTGCCTCAGAACTGTAATGCTCAGCAGATGCTGCAGGGTTACCCAGGGACTGGGTAGACGGCCTCTACATTCATGACCCAGCAAACCATCTCTCAGTTTCTTAAGCCCCACTGCAAGGTTCCTAAAGTCCATTAGCTTTCTTGTAATCCTCAATAATACCTTGACTGAGGATTTTGGAACTTTATGTTTTTGAGGGACCTCTACTTTAGGATAAATGACACATTTCAGAATTAAAGTAGTACAGTCTTTGGAAACCACTCTAGCTCATTAAAAGCCTCTGTAATGGGCATCTCCTGGTTTCCCATCTCACCACATAAAAGGACCATTTAATTTCTGATTAGATCTTATATGAGACCACCCAGGTGGACTCTAAATGTTCCTAATGAATTAGAAAGTTGCATCTCATTTTTCACCATCAGGGAGTGAGCACGGGAATGCTGATGGGGCAGCTGCTGGTCCACCTGCTCTACCACAGCCTTCCAAATTGTTTTAAAATTTACATTTTTCTGGTATGCGGATGACCTTTGATTAGTAATTCAAGTTAATAGAATGGCAAAATCAAGATCAAGTGTTGATGAGACTTTACTGTATTACTTTCCTATTGCTGCTGTAATAAATTACTACAAACTTGGTGGCTTAAAACAATACAAATGTATTATCTTATAGGTCTACGGGTCAGGAGTCTGAAATGAGCTAAAGTGGAGGGCTGGAGTCCTTTCCAGCAGCCACCTGTCTTCCTCGGTTCCTGGCCGCTTCTGTCTTCAAAGCCAGCAATGACTGGCCTAGTTTTCTTCACGAGGCCACCTCTCTCCTGCCTCCTTCTTTCCCACGTAGGCACCCTTGAAATTTCACTGGGCCCGCTTGGGAAGTCCTCAATCATCTCTCAGTCTCAACATAATGAACTTAATCACATCTGCAAAGTCCTTTTTGCCTTGTAAAGTAACATATTCACAGGTTCTGGGAATTACAGAAATAAAGAAATAAAATATTTAATCTGAAAATTTTAGAATAAATAACTTTTTTTTTTTTTTTTAAGACAGGGTCTTACTCTGTTGCCCAAGGTGGAGTGCAGTAGTGCAGTCACAGCTTACTGTAGGCTTAACTGCCCTGGCTCAAGCAATCTTCCCACCTCAGCCTCCAGAGTAGCTGGGACCACAGGTGTGCACCATCACGCCTAGCGAATTTTTAAAATTTTTGTACAGATGGGTCTCACTGTGTTGCCCAGGCTGGCCTCAAACTCCTGGGCTCAAGTGATCTTCCCAATTGGCCCCTCCAAAGTATTGGAATTATAAGCATGAGCCACTGTGCTAGGCCTAAATGAATAACTTAATATTTTTAAAGAATGCCTTGATAATCAGCGCCAATGTAAAGTCAAATCAACTATTACATTGGTTTACAGACTAGTAGATAGAAAAGGATGGCTGCCTATTTTCTGGTTTAATGATGCTTTTATTTGAATATTCTCATTGTGAGGGGTTTTTAAAAAATCAGCCGAAATCAGTACCTGAGCTGGTGCCCAAGAATGTACAATGAAAACCAGACATTTACATTTAAATTGTCCAAAGAGGTGTTTACACCTATGTAATGATTAAATTGAAATTAAATTTGATTAAAAGTTATTAGAATCCAAAGAACTCTGATGGGCTTCTTACATTGTCTTTGTGGAGATTAAGATACTTGATCAACATTAAACTGTTCTAAGTGTCCTATGTGTTGGAATTTAGATTGTTTCTTATTTTAAAGGTATTCCTCTAGTTTATGGAAATATACATGACAATAAAAGCTGCTCATTAGACATTGTGGTAAATACTTTAGCTTATGTTTAGATATCATAATGGAGCACTTACAGAACTTAAAGGGGATGCAAAAAATGATTTTTGAAAGCTATAAGTAATAATCACGCAGGTTTATATACCCTTGAAAATATTTTGCCTTCAAAGATAATGCACAAGTTGCTAAATTCTCCCCTAAAACTCTTTTTTTTCTTAGAGTTAGGATCTTGCTCTCTTGCCCAGGGAGAAGTGCAGTTATGTGATCATAGCTCACTGCAGCCTCAAACTCCCAGGCTCAAGTAATCCTCTCACCTTGGCCTCCCAAAGCACTGGGATTCCAGGCGTTAGCCACTGCACCTGGCCATGTGATTTTGGTGGAACATAGCTATGTAAACAGTTCTGGAAAATACTAATTTTCCTTGGGAACTAAAAGTCAAGGGGCAGCTCTGTCTTTTTGGTGGCAATTTCCTCTAAGGGATTAGAATGGATTCTCCAGGTGTGGACATTTTTTAGAAAGTTATAGCAGTTGAGAGATAAAAAGTGAATATGGTAGAAAAATACACATATAAAAAACATTGTAAAGCATTATATTCTATTTAAAATATGATTCTAATCAATTCTATTTAAGAATATTAAAGCAATATTATCCAGCATATTTAAAATATAAACATCACCCAAATGCATTTGGTAATAAGGATATTATTAGCTATGGTAGCCATGGGAGGGAAGACATTAAATATTTTTAAGTGTAAAGGAGAATGATTAACATGCATTTTTGCTTCAATTTACAAGATAAATAAAAGTCAAACATGGCATAGTAGATTTTAATTACAAGGGGAGAGTAGCTTGATATTGATATTTACAACATTAACTCCATCACATTTTTTAATTTTTGGCAACATAATTTAATTGGGACCATTTTAAAAAATACAGTTGTAGGACACAAAGATCAAGTGTAAATAAATCCTGTTGAATAGATGAATAAATAAGGAAAGAAAAGATTTTATCTGAAAACTAAAATATCAAAGAAAAACACAAATACTTTAAAAGTTTCTAGGTCTCATTGCAGTCACTAGGAGGCTGTTGATGTGTTGTGACTGAAGGACTGGATTGTAACCAACTATAGAGTGGTTGAGGGCCAGCATGCCTTCTTTGCGTTTTCACACCACGCCGCATGGCATGGAGCCTTGTGCTTTGAAAATGTGCAATGAACTGATGGTGCATGAACACATCAATTCAGTCCATTGAAAAACTAATATAACATTTAGCTAGGAAGCCGAAAGGCAGTAGATTCACTAGGAGGGTGTGCATACACTAATATAATTATTCTTTTAACAAATATTGACTGGGCTTTCCTCTCTGGGCCATGTAATTCTCTGGGCTAAATATATAAATATGTACAAATAAACATGGGCCTCATCCTCATGGAAGTTGCCATGAAGGGCAAAGTAATGGTTTGACATACTCGGATTCTTTTATTATGTAATGACACTGGATGTTCCTGAATATTTTTGCATATCCCATTTTCTCACAGTCCCCATTTCAAGTTGGAGAGTTTTTCAGGGAAAAAAAAAAACAACAGGACTAGAGGATAAATAAGAAGCTTAACCAGCACCCACCCTTTGAATGAGTGACTCAGTCAGGTGCACTTCCAGGGCAGATACGTTTTGTTGCTTCATTTCTATTCCCAGTAGCATTGTGGACCCACGTGAAGTTTGCAGTCAGACTTGGCTCTTAGAGGGTATGATTAGGTGTCTGTCATTCCCAGGTTTTATACAGTGCGTTAACACTTCTCAAAACATGTTGAATGCATTAAATCATCATCTGTTCACAGGGACCCTCTGGAGCATACAGGCAACATTTTGGATGGTGCTGCTTTACAACTTTGGAACCCAAAGGATGAAGTGATTGTGCTTCAAGGGCCTTAATTTCCCTCTGGTTTACGTGTTACTCAAAGACAGGTGCTATCCATAAGCATCTAGCACAATACCAGTACCTAGTAGGTGTTTGGTACATGGTTATCAAACTAAAGATACACAGAACTTTGAAATGTGTCTTTGATTAGGTTAAGAAAATCGAGGTTTCAGGAGCTCCTTCACAGTTCTGCCTTTCTTTTCATGCAATGCCCTTACATATTCATTTACTCTCGCTGCTGTAACAAAATGCTATCAACTGAGTGACTTCAACAACAGACGTTTATTATCTCACAGTTCTGGAGCCTGGATATTTGAGATCAAGGTGTCTTCAGGTTTGGTTTCTTCAGAGGCCTCTCTCAGATAGCTGTCCTCCTTCTGTGCCTGTCCGAGTCCTAATCTCCTCTTCTTATAAGGGCAGCAGGCATACTGGATTAGGGCCCTCCTCTGTGACCTTGTGTTACCTTAATTACCTCTTTAAAGGCTCTATCTCCAAAGACAGTCACATTCAGAGGTACTGCGTATTGGACTTTGACATATGAACTTAGCATATGAAGGGGACACAATTTAACCCATAACAACACATTTATTTTTATACTACCCACATATATTATTATTCTGTATGATACCAAAGAAGTGTAATGATCTTAAAAAAGTGAGACTCACTTAAGTGTTTAGCAAGAAGAAGGGTGCTGCTACTCTCATAGGCTGCTCTCATGCGCTTCTCAAGCAGTTCATGAGCTGAGCTGGGCTCAAGCCCCCTTCAGTCAGAATCTCCAGCCAGTGTTTCTCAGCCCTGGCTAGCTGTGGAATTACCAAGGGAACTTTTATAATATAACCGTGATCTCACCCCCACCCCAGAAAAATGAAATCGTAACTTCTGGGGGTGGAGCCTGGATATCTATCATATTCTTAAAGATTCCCAAGGGGCTTCAATTCACAACAGGTTTGTGAAGCCCAGCACTCTTCAAAGACTCAGTAATTAATTGAAAATTATTTAATGAGAGTCCTTGGTATACACTGCCCGGGTAAACAACAATGACCCCGCAAGAGCATCCTACCAGGATTCCTTCCCTTAGACAATCACCAATTGTATGTAGCAAGAGAGTAAGTCACAGAGATTCTGAAGGATTTGAACTATCACATAAGTAGTTAAGTAACAGAATTCAATCTTCGACACAGTACAAACGATAATATGAGAAGTCAGTAAAAACGATTTTTATTGTGTGAAAAGATTTATTTGTCTGTTTCCCCTATTGAATTAATCAGCTGAAAGATTTATTATTATAGATGGCAGGAGGACTCCAAAATATTTATAATCTTTATTGCTGCTGTAGAGCAGCACACAATTCTTGGAACCTTAAATCTTTAGAACACCCACGTACCCTTAAATCAACTAGCAGGCCCGTCACCCCCTCTGAAACTTGAGGGCGTTCAGTGCAGGGACTGGGTGTTGTTTACCTCTGTCACCATAGCAAGTAATGTAATTCTGGCATGTAGCATGCAGTCAGCAATTGTTACAGTGGTGACGAAGTGATTAAGAGATATGCAAAGGATGGAACTTTGGACCACAAAAGCAATTTGGAATCTAGGCAGTCAGAGCTAGAGGTCCAGAGACATCAGTTACTAAGGGTCAGAAGCCGAATTATGTTTTGGAAGCCAGGACTAAATCAAAGAGTGAGCCCAGTGGATAGCCAAAGACAGACTGATGCACGCAAGCAGTCTGGGAACTGGGAAAGCTGTTGCTGGTCCATGACATGTGCAGTTGGCTAGGAAGCTGGGTTGTCCAGAGAATTAACTAGCAGCTGACCATGTGAACTAATTAAGACAAGGGTATGTGTTTGGGATTTGCTTTGATATGTCTTGATTGGACAGTAACTGGTGCTAATGTGTTGTGGGCCTGTTTTCAGTTCAGAGACAAGCATCTTGCATGATTAGCACTGAGGCTGCTGCTGTGGCTGGAATATGAATTGCTGCTCAGAGGCAAAGGTAGTTCAGTCATTGTCTAGACAACTTAGCAAAAAGATTTCTTTTAAGACAACATTTACAAATTCAATGAATTTGCTGCCCACCAAGTGATTGATGGGAAAAAAAAAAAACTGTTGGTAAAAGGATTCCCAGGCTTATATGTTCCTACATATATACATATGCATATATATGTATATATGTCAAATGCAGAAGTCCCTCTCAAGTGAAGAGGACCATGTGCCTTTTTGAAGGAGGTTGGGAGCCAATGGGACTCTGCGTGACTTCAGCTGGCGGGGCACACGTTTTATATTTATTCACATATTTGCCATTTCTGTGCTCTTCTTTTCTTCCTGTAGATCAGAGTTACTATTTAGTGTGATTTTCCTGAAGAACTTTTAGCATTCCTTTTGGCTGTGAATCCTCTTGGATTTTGTTTGTCTGAAAATATATTTACATTTACCTTCATTTTCAAAAGATAATTTTACTAGATATAGAATTTTTGGTTGAAATTTTCTGCCACCCCCCACTCAGTTCAGCATTCTTACCTGTTGTTCCAACACCTTCTAGCTTCCATTGTTTTTGATGATTTAAGCCATCAATTTTTTCATTGTCCTCCCTTACTTAATGTATTCTTTTTTCTGACTTCTTTCAAAATCTCCCTTAATCTTAGACTTTCAGTAGTTTGACTATAATGTATCTGCAAGTGATTCTTTTCTTTGTTCTTATGATACTGAGGGCTTACTGATATCCTTAAATCTCTGGAAGAGGTGAGGACTGAGTGAAAGGCATATGAGGAACATTCTGAATAATGTAAATGTTCCAGATCCTGATTCTCATGATGGAATCCTAGATGCATAATTTGCCAAAACTCATTGAATTGTACACTTAAGATGTATGCATTTCAACTTATTTAGCCTACATCTTATGCTGGAAAAGAGACTTGAAGCATTAATGTTAACAAATGTAACTTTATGAAAGCTGTATTTATTAACTTTCCTTAAGTAAGTCTGTTATGACTAAATCTGGGAATTCAATTCATCATTGTTTCTGAGAGTACTTTTTAAATCTCACACACATTTTCATCTTCTAAATGATAGAAGCCCTGGTACAAAAATACAGGTAGATGGAAGGACTAAAATCTAGTGTTTGACAGCAAAATAGGGAGACTATAGTTAGCAATAATTTATTGTATATCTCAAAATAAATAGAGGAATGGTTTTGGAATGTACCCAATTCAAAGAAATGATCAGTGTTTAATGTGATAGATCTCCCAATTACCCTTATTTGATCATTACACATTGTATGCTTGCTTCAAAATATCATGCTTGATAAAAATGTCAAACTATTATGTACCCATAATAATTAAAAGTAAAAATATAGGTAATATAAAAAGAAGGAAAATTTATGATCTTTTTTAGACTACTAGGGAATAATTTTTATACTAAGAACATACCTCATAGTCAAATAATAGATAAGACAGAAAAGTATGCACCTGAAGATTGATATACCAAGGAAGGAAGGAAAAGAGGGAGAGTGTGAGGGAAGGAGAGGATGAGGAAAGAAAGGAAAGAATAGACTTGAAGATGATGGGAAGGAGGGATTTGTATCCTTGGGCTACTCTGTTTCATAGCAGATGTGGGAGTGTAAATGGAAGGCTAATAGACCAATACACGATAAAGTTTGGATCTCCATGAATTTAACTCTGAGAAGGCAAAGACTGCTTGTTCCCTTCTTTTCCATATACTAGTGTTCTGCTTTCTTCAGTCTTTTCTGCCCATGAGAGCTAAAGATTTTACATTGTGTTTCCTAAGATCCTAAGCCACAAGGCTGTGCTGATTAACATATGACTTATAAGCTTCACCTGATATATTTCATTCATTTGTTCAATTATTCAATCCATATTTACTGTATGCTGCCTCCTAAGCCCTTTTCTATGCATGGGAATTCAATGGTAACCAAGAAAGACAAACAGAATCCTTGCACTTAGGAAACTTACATTTGAGAGAGTAAGCAAAAGGGTAATTACAAGTAGTGAAGTGATGAAGTGTACAAAACAGAGTATTGTGTGACAAAAAGCAGCTGGGGAGATGGTTCGCATTTTAGATTGGGTGACTGCGGGTCTTCCTGAGAGGTCCAAGTCTGTTCCAAGACCTGAGCCAAAGGAAAGAGATAGGCATGTAAGATCTAAAGAGAGAAATTGAATTGTCTTCTTACTAGTTGATAGGTAAATGAAAAAATATCATTATAGCAATGAAGACAAATTAATAAGGTTTGTTTCCAAAAGTGTGATGAAACGAGAGGTGGAGGATAACCTAAGCCTTTTATTGGAGATTCCCTTTGCAGATGAGTCACTTCTCTGTTGTGTGTGCATACAAACAACACACAGAGGGCCATGCAGGATGACAGCTGCCTGGCCTGGCTTCCAGGGCATGAAAGCACAGTTCAGGGTTAAAGAGAATAAACACAGCAGGTCACAAGGCAGTTAGTCATAGTAACCTGGTGTGTGTTCTCTGTGGGAAAAACAAGAAGATAATAGCACAAAAAGTCCCTCCTCCTGGCCAGCTAAGCTGGGCCTCTCACGCCACTGAGAATGCATAAGTGAAGGAGCCTGAAGAAGATGGGAAGCAGGCCGAAGCACATCATCAGTCACTAATCTATAAGTGTCTTTGATGAGCACCCTCTCAGGTGTGTAATGACACCCTAGCACCCCAGATGCAGTTTCCTGATCAAGGCTCTGAACCTCAATCTGTGTGAGCTGGAGGCAGTAAGTCCTTTCTGTAACTGCTTATGCCTGATACTCAATACATGTCAAGCTAAACTACACTTCTTACAAAGATAATGTGAAAGGAAAAAATAAAAGACAAGCCCAAAGTCATATTGGGCACAAGAGAATGAAGTGTAGCACAGTAGAAACTTTATCAGAGTCAAATTTATTATTTTCCTCAAGGAACTGCAGGTTAACTCTGTACAGGAGACATCTCTAGCTAATTGCTGGAAGAGTGCTTCATGGGAAGAAGCCTGCCGTGAAGGGGAATTGACTTAATATCCTAATTGTTTTTCCCCCATTCATTACTATTTGTAGGTCCCTTCAGGCAGAATTTGGCAAACTGGCTGAATAAAATAACAAGAAGTCTGAGGACTTCTTGTTGCCTTGAAGTGAAATGTTCTTGCCAACATATATTGAAATTAGCACATAGAGATCACCTTTACTCATTATTGTGATTTGCATTTATTATGATAGCCTCTCAATCAACATTTAATGGGATATCTTATGTGCAAAGCCTCATGCTAGACACTCAGGAATGTCCAGAAAGGCATGGCACTTGGCTCTGGCTCTCAAGAAGCTTACAGTCTGCTCACAGTAGGAAACACATAAATCAATTACCTGAAATAACATGGAAAGGACTTCTCTGACAAAACTGCATTTTGTTGAATGTCATGACAGTTCACTTTAGGAAAATACACATTTTAGTAGGATGCTTTTTTCCTCCTTTGAACAACGGATTTCAAAAGAATTGAAGTTCTCAGAAACGAGACCCATTAGCCTCAAAATTTCTTCACAAAAGAGTTTCCCTTCTGATTTTGACAGCTTCATCAACAAAGCAGCCCTTTCTTGTGTATTACTGGTTGATTTTGCATTTTCTCCCTTCCTTATCCTTTCTAAACTAATTCCCTAAGGCAACTGGATGGAAAGCAACTGTGTGAACATTAAACCATACTTTTCATTTTCTGAATCATCAAAAAAATGACTCAGACCTTTTCTTCCCACATGGCTACTCCTTGAGACAAATGAGTTGATATGCAGTCCTTTGAAGAGAAATGTGGGGTGGGGGCCAGTGGGAAGGGTGGCAATTCAGTCTGAAAAATGTATGAAATCCCAGAATCAGAGATGGGAGTAGGGCTAAGCCCCCGGTCTGGAAATTTTGAAGCCAAATCTGGTAAATATCTACATTGATTCCTCTGTCTTCTGTTCCTCTCTGAAGTCTGCAGGATTTCTATCCCAGGAGATTCGGGAATGGTATACCTGGACCCCTCACAGTCCTCAGGGGTGCCACTACTCACACCTCTGACCCATGCGCTTCTCATAGATCCCTGGGAACGAACAGGGTACGGAACAGGAAATTCCTGCAGTAAGGAAATGTCTGCAGTCAGGGAATTTCTGCAGGCCCACGCTTACTCCCTACCCCTTCTCAGGCCTTTGCAGAAAAACATGGAAACCATCATTTGTTTAGGGTCAAAGTTGTGGAAGTCATAACATAGGTTAGAAAAAAAGTAAAATCAACAAAAAGAGTGACTATTAACTCTCTTCCCTCAGTCCTATTTAGCAGGTCCTTGAATAATGTGGTTTAATGTTTTGTTCTAACATTAATGAGGGGGAAAACGTCGCTTTTCTTCCAGGGCTACTCTCTGTCTGGAGTTTGCTTGCTCTCCCCAGGTCTGTGTGGGATTTCTCTAGGTACTCCGGTTTCCTCCCACGTCCCAGCGCTGGACATGTTAGGTAAATTGGTGTGTCTACCTGGTCCCAATCTGAATGCCAGTGTGTGAGTGTGCCCAAGATCGAATGGCGTCCTGGATAGGGCTGGTGCCCACCCGGTGCCCTGAGTTTCCAGGTTAAGCTCCAGCCACCTGCAACCCTGAACTAGAATAAGCCAGCGAATTATCATCTGACTTGCTTTTATTAATCTTTCTTAAATGTATGTGTAGTTCACATTTATTTCAGTGTATAATAGTCAAAGTGTTTTGTCCTTATTTAAAAGTTTGGTGATGTCTTTGTGACCAGAAATATGCCTTAGTAATTTAACTCTTGTTTAGATCAACTTGACTATGGTTAAATTGTTTTCACTATACATTATTTTGCTTAAAGCCAGTTTCCAAGAACCTACTGATGATGAGTGAGGACTTACTGTGGTTTGTTAAGTGAATTGGAAAAAAAAAACAACCCCTAGATCAGAGGTTTTTGTTTTACATGGAAACTTATCTCAGTGCCCAAGTCAATACCACACACATCCTGGAACCTCACTGCATCACACTAGCGTCCTGGCTGCTGGAGAGAGACCCAGGAGGACAAGGCAAAGGCACGTCACTGGTACATCTCTTAGGTTAGAATCTCCCTTTGCTTAAGCCTGTCCTTGACTCATGCAGGGGACATTGGTCATTCAAGGAGGAAACCTCTGGTAGCCGGACCGCCTCTTGCCTCACTTCCTCTGTTTGAGTGGGACTGATTGATCAATTGATTCTACTAAGTAAAATTCTTTACATTCACATTGGATGTTCGTGTTGGCCTGTTCTGTGCTAAACCTGCCCGTGGAGGACCATAAGAATGTGCCAGGAAAGCTATTTTATTGGGGTGCTTGAAATTGGATTATCCAATTTGGCCTGTTTTCCACAGTTCAGCTTTTCAGACTTTAGCAGGGAATTGTGTGCTTATACAAGGTTCTGTGTGGACTAACACATCTCTGCCTGAATGTCTTTTTCCCCTCTCCAATAAAACATTGCAACAAAGCAACTGTCTCATAATATTAAGAATATTAGGCATATCTTTACAAATTGAGCTCTGATATGTTTTCCGATTTCCTTCTGGAAATGGTGAAATTAGAGAAAGTGAAAGTGTGTGGGGGGTCTTCTCCAGGCAGCTGAGCCCTATGAATGCACACAGTGAGTGCTGGTGTTTAAGAAGTGCTGCAAATGGGTCAACACTGTGCTTTGTTTGTTCCACATAAGTGAGGACTGACTCTCAGATATCATCAGTGGCATGCCTCCTAGGCAATTTCTTGAATATCAAAACACAGTTCTTTTTGTTTCTTTTTACTGATGAACATTTTACTTTCAAGTATGCTTTCTCCAGCAAGAGTAGGGGGTCAGCAAATTACAGCCTGCAGTCCAAACCAGCCTCTACTCACCACTGTATTTTGTATGACCCAGGAGCTAATGTAAATGGTTGAAAAAACAAGAGAAAAATATTAATTATTTCGTGGCACATGAAAATTATCTGAAATTCAAATGTCGGTGTACATAACTAAAGTTTTAATGGCCTACACTCATTATGAATTTGTCTATGTATTTTTCTATGACTGTGTTACAGTAGCAGAATTGGGCCATTGTGAGAGATTATGTGTCCCACAAAGCCTAAAATATCTACTCCCTGGCTCTCACAAGTAGAAGATCTAGAATTTCCAACTCTGATGCATGTTTTGGCTCCTTCCAAGTCTTTCTTTCTTTCTTTTTCTTTTCTTTTTCCTTTTCTTTTTAGATAGAATCTCACTCTGTCACTCAGGCTGGAGTATAGTGGCATGATCTCAGCTCACTGCAACCTTTGCCTCTCAGGTTCAAGCAAGTCTCGTGCCTCAGCCTCCCAAGTGGCTGGGATTACAGGTGTGAGCCACTATGTCTCTACTTTTAATTTTTAGTAAAGACAGAGTTTCACCATGTTGGTCAGGTTGGTCTCCACCTCCTGACCTCAGATGATCTGCCTGCCTCAGCCTCCCAAAGTGCTGGGATTACAGTTATGAGCCACTGTACCCAGCTTCCCTCCAAGTTTTGCAGCTGGGACTACAGGCATTTGACACCACATCTGCCTTATTTTTTGGATTTTTAAAATAAAGATGGGCTTTTGCCACGTTGCACAGGCTGGTCTTGAACTCCTGGCCTCAAGCGATCTTCCTGCCTCAGCTTCCCAAAGTGCTGAGATTACAGGCATGAGCCACCATGCCCTGCCTGACAAAAGATTTTAGAGGAGCAAATCCTTACTTCTGATGTTTGGAAAATATGCACAAGCAACACATAGCAAGAAAGAGCTACATAGGTGAATGGAGGATAATCACAGTCCTGATTTTCACTGTCTTACAGTGAAGTCATCTCTAGCAGAGTCAAAAAAGACCAATAGCAGAAAGAACTTACACTCTCACTGTGCCTCAGGGTGACTGGTTTGCTTTAGAGATCCCTGGAGGAATCACTTTTTCTGTGGTGCATGCCTAGCAAGATGTGCTGACTTCCGGCCTTCTCTACTGCCTGCTGAGGAAATATGACCAGATGACCCATGCATAGAAATCCACCATTAGCCATAAAGTACCTTCTAAGCTGGAGACCATAAGCTAGACACAGCCCTGCCTTCAACGGGCTTATGCTCTACCTGAGGACAATCAATGTCCAGGTCATCATGACTGAAACAGCTCTGTGGTGTGCCACCCAATCCCCTCCATGACCAAGACACATAATCTTTCAGGTTCCAGGGGTGGTTGACTCATGACTGTTAACAGGTGACTTCCTTCCCAATTGTTATTTGTCTTTAACTTGTTAATTGTCTTTAACTGTAAGAAGCTGCCTTGCCCAGGTAACACCCATGTCTGGGGACAGCCCATGTTCAATTTCTGGTCAGTGCTGGTGGTGGGGTTGGGTACAGAGGCTCAGCACCCTTGCCTCAATTCTAGACAATTCTGAAGGCTCCAGAGCTCCCTGAAGGACTGGCTGAGGGCTCTGTTCCCACTGCCTCACATTCAGCTTCTGGTTCGGCTCAGTCTGCTCCCAGAACTCTCCATAGATGTCCCTGCTGGGAGCCACACCAATGACTTTCTGTACTCTGTCTCCATCTCAGAATCTGTTTCCTGATAATCCAGCCTAGGACGGACACCAACATTACAAGATACATGTTCCCAAATGTCAGCTACATTATGCAGTGTAGGAGTCAGAAAGAGAGATCCCTTTGGTTCAGAGTTGCAGGGAACTATGTTGTAGAAGCAATGAGCTCTGCTCATGAAGACACATTCAGAAGGAGGAAAGGAGAGGCAACTGGTGATGGTGGCAGATCTCTGTCCTCTTCCCTTGTCCCTGAACTATCCTTCTTCTGTACTCCTAGAGCACTGTCTTCCTCTCTGGTTATATCAGTTTCATTGTGAGGTGAATTTTCAGATTTTACAGCACTTTAAAGTGATTAAATAATTGGATATAAAGCCAGGGTAATAAATGATAGATCCAAATGGGAGGGAAGAGGAAAAAACCTACTTTCTTTTGGCTCCATAGTATGCCAATAAAAAATTGGAAATAGAAAACTGAACTTTTGCAAGGAAGGATTTAGAGGTGGAGCACAGTGGGGAATTCCATATTCCACTTGAAGGCCTGCGGTGGAAACTTTCGGTCCAGTTTGTGACGGTGGAAGGAACTCGAGGGGAAATGGTGCTGTCATTTATTCTTCCATTTGCTTTTGTGATGTTCCCAGAATGAGTCTCTGTGATTCACTCCTGTTAGCAAAAATTGGTTTTGAAGCATGCTGGAATGAGATTTCCAATGGAATAGAAAGTAGACACGTGTTCTTTCTCTCCAATTATGTGTGTTCTTTCTGTTCTTTCTCTCCATTTATATTAGTTTGATACCAGTGAAATGGCCAATTTATAAGTCAGCATGGTTAGCATAAGTTGGCATTCTGATAATCACAGAAAAATTGTATATAAGCATACAGTTTGGTATTATGCCATTTTAGCCATCGATTACTTATTTTGCAAATCTGTTGTCTGGGTTACTTTTGGAAATCATTTTAAACTTAGCATGTGTATTTTCTATCCTTTTTAATATATGCCAATTTCCTCCCTCATATTTCTAATTATGAGTGAATATTTATTAGGTTACACATGTTTGAAAAATTCGGATTTAAATATACTCATATTTCTTATATAAATGAGGGTGCTTAGTTAAAACACATGGGCAACATAATACCCTCAATTATTTCTGTATACACCGAGTATTTCCAAATCCAAAAAGAGAAAATTTTTTTTCTAGAATTTCCATGAATTAACTGGAGTAAGTCTGTAATTAATGTGGGGTGTGTGTGTGTGTGTGTGTGTCTGTATGTATATGTGTATGTGTGTAAACAAACATCTTTTTTTTTTTTTTTTTTGAGACAGAGGCTTGCTCTGTCACCAGGCTGGAGTGCAGTGGTGTGATCTCAGTTCACTGCAACCTCCGTCTCCGAGGTTCAAGCAATTCTCCTGCCTCCGCCTCCCGAGTTGCTGGGACTACAGGCGCACACCACCACGCCCAGCCAATTTTTGTATTTTTAGTAGAGATGGGGTTTCACCATGTTGGCCAGGTTGGTCTTGATCTCTTGACCTCGTGATCTGCCCACCTCAGACTCCGAAAATGCTGGGATTACATGCATGAGCCACCGCGCCTGGCCAACAAACATCTTTTTAATCCACTTCTGTTGCTCTTCTTCATTTCGTGAATTCCAAGTGTTCCTTTGGTACCATTTCTCTTCAGGCTGAAGAACTTACTTTAGCATTGCTTTGATAGCAGGTCATAGTTTTCCTTCCTCTGAGAATATCTTCTTTTTGCCTTAATTCCTGAAGGATAGTTTCACAGGATATAAAATTCTAAGTTTGGAATTATTTTCTTTCATAAGTTTAAGATGTTGTTCCACTGTATTCTAGTCTTTATGGTTTATGATGAAAAATATGTGATCTTTAAACAGTTATCTCCCTACACATAATGTGACATTTTTCTCTGTCTTCACTTTCTAGTTATATTAGTTTTTCAACAGGTTAGTTATATAGCTGGGAGCGGTATTTTTGGGTTCATCCTACTTAGGATTTGCTGAGCTTATTGAATACGTACATTATGTCTTCACCAAATTTTTGGAATGTTAAAATACCGTATTACCCAAATTTCTTTTCTGAACCAGTCTTTGTTCTCACCTTTGATAACTCTGATGATACAAATGATAGATCTTTTTATTTTGTCCCTTAGATCTCTGAGGTTCTATTAACTGTTTTCAATCTTTTGGTCTCTGTTTTTCAGATGGGGTAATTTCTATTCATTTCATCATCATTACTAACTCATTTTTTTTCTGTCATTTCCACTGTGCTCTTGAGACCATTAGGCGAATTTTTAATTTCAGATACACTATTGTATTTTTTTCAGTTGTTAAAATTTTTATTTGATTAATTTTTGGTAGTTTGTATTTCTCTGCTGACAACATATATCTTTCTGTTTATTTCAACATGGTTTACTTTTACATCATGGAGCATGGTTATAGGTTTTTTTAAAATCTTTTTTTATTAGCTTCAGGAGGCGTGTAATTACAGGGTTGGCATTTGTTGATTGTCTTTTCTATTGAGAATTGATCAGATTTTCCTGATTCTTTGTATATCAAATAATTTGAGATTATATCTTGAACATTTTGAATATTCTGTTATGTGACACTGGGTCATATTAAAATATTCTGGAAAATGTTTACGTTTTCATGGTTTTTTTTTCTTTTTGTAAGCAGTGAGCCTGGTTTGCTTTAGGCTGAAAGTTTTGTCTCACTCTCTGAGCAGTGGTTCCAATGTCAGCTCGGTTCTGAAAACCTTTGGCATAATATTTGGGTCTCTCCTGAACGTGCTTCATTCAATTATCAGTTTGGGACTTGCACAGTTCTTTATGTCACAGTTCAGGTCTCAAAGCTTTTTGAGGGCTGTTTGATGAATGAATAATTTGGGGCAACACCGGGACTCTTATTGATTTATAACAAATTAGATGATATATTTTCTTGCTCTCTTCTCATAAGTATTTTTTTCCTTAATCTTTAATTCTTTGGACCCCTCTCCATGGTTCCTTTGGTCAGAGAGATAAATTTGGGATAGGGGAATTAGATGCCTTCAAAGCAGCAGAAGCAGTTCACTTTTGCAACTGGAACTGTCTTTGTGACAGGATAACAAAAAGAAGGAAAAAAAGGTGTTGGAGATAATATGTAATTTGATAGGTTGCTCCAATCAATTGTTCCAGCCTTATTCTTATTTCCCAGGGAGATATGGAAATGGAACTAGACATTTCTAACGGCCTGTGGTGTTATTACCTAAGTTAGATTTAGTTAGTGTTTCATTTTATTAACCTTAATGCATAATTATCTTCTATTTAATTAGTTCGAAGACTAGATATACACACTATATATATATATATATATATATATATGCACAGAATAAAAGAAAAACAGAAGTCATAATACAAAGTGTTTTGAAATGCAAAAGAAGACATCAGTGAAAATGGCAAAGCAAGTAGCTCCAAGAGCTGTCCCTCCACAGAAACATTTAAAAATCAAGCAGTACGGCTTGAAAAATTCCTAGAAACACAGAAAATACTAAAATTGACACAAAAGGTGAGAGAAAATATGATTAGACTTGTAAAGAGGTCAAATAAGTAATTAAAAATCTTCTAACAAAGAAAAGTTCTTGACCAGATATGTTTACTGGTAAATTCCACCAAACATTGAAAGAAAAATTAACGTCAGTACTTTTCAAACTTTTCCACAAAAGTAGAAGGGAAGGACACACTTTCTGTGAGCCTATTCTGTGAGACCAGTGTTATCCTGATTCCAAAGCCAAAGAAAATACAAGAAAACAAACTACAGACTAATGTCCCTTATGAATACAGATGCAGAAATTCTCAATAAAATATTAGCAAGCTAAATCCAACAGCACATAAAAAGGATTGTACATTGTAGCCAAGTGGGATTTATCCTACCATGCAAAGGTGGTTCAGCATAAGAAAATCAGTGTAATACACCACATAAAAAGAACAAAATTTGAGAAAAAAAATGATCATCTTAATTAACAAATAACATTTGATAAAATCTACCAAACTTTCATCATAAAGGCACTCAGAGAACTAGAAATAGAAGAGAAATTTCTCAGTACAGTAAGAGCAATAATGAAAACCTGCAGATAACATCATACTCGGTGGTGAAAGGCTAAATACTTTCCTTCTAAGATCAGAAACAAGATCAGTAAAACTGACAAATCTTTGTCTGCTGTTGTGGTCTGAATTGTGTTTTCCCAGAATGCAAATATTGAAGCCCTGATTCCCAGTTAACCATAATGTGACTAATTTGGAGATAGGTCCTTTAAAAGTGTAATTAATAATGGCTCATGCCTGTAATCCCAACACTTTGGGAGGCCGAGGCAGGCAGATTGCCTGAGGTCAGGAGTTTGAGACCAGCCTGGCCAACACGGTGAAACCCTGTCTCTACTAAAATTGCAAAAATTAGAGGCTGGGCATGGTGGCCAAGGTGGGTGGATCATGAGGTCAAGAGTTTGATACCAGCCTGGCCAACATGGTGAAACCAGACCTCTACTAAAAATACAAGAAAAAAATTAGCCAGGCGTGGTGGCATGTGCCTATAATCCCAGCTACTCAGGAGGCTGAGGCAGGAGAATGTCTTGAAGCTGGGAGGAAGAGGTTGCAGCTAGCCAAGATCTCGCCACTGCACTCCAGTCTGGGCGATGGAACGAGACTCTGTCTCCAAAAGAAAAAATAAGTGTGATTAAGTTACTACGACATTATGGTGGATCCTAATGCAATCTGACTGGTGTCCTAATAGGAAGAGGAAATATGAGCACACAGACATTAGGAATCCACATGCATGGAGAAAAACCTACGTGTGGGCACAGCAAGAAGGTGGTCATCTGCAGGCCGAGGAGAGAGACCTCAGAATAAACTAAATCTGTTAACACCTTGATCTTGGACATTTACTCTTCAAAACTGTGAGAAAATAAGTTTCTGTTGTTTAAACCACCCACCTATAGTACTTTGTTACGTCAGCCCTTGTAAGCTAATCCAGATTTTGGTATAGGGAGGTAGAGTGTTGCTGTAACAAATACTTAAAAATATGAAAGTGGTTTTGGAACTGGGTAATGGGTAGAGGCTGAGATTTTTTTAAGTACATTTACAAAAAGCCTAGATTTCCTTGAAGAGACTGTTGATAGAGTTATGGATATTAAAGGTGCTTCTGGTAAGGCCTTAGATGGAAAGAACTTGCCTGAATTGTGTTCTACTGTTTTGTGGAAGGTAGAGCTTGTGACTGATAACTTGGATATTTAGCAAGGGTAATTTCTTCCTCTTCTCTCCTCCTCTCCCCTCCCCTCCCCCCACCCTCTCCTCTCCTCCCCTCTACTACCCTCCTCTCCTTTCTCCTTCCTTCCTTCCTTCCTTCCTTCCTTCCTTCCTTCCTTCCTTCCTTCTTTCTTCTAGAAAAGACATTTCTTATTGAGCTATAAATTTGAGGCAGCAGGTGGGATGGGATTTCTCTCTGTCCTCCTGGGCCTGGATTCTGACTTCCTCATTTTGGGGCTCCTTCTTACAGAGCACCTTAGACTACAGGTAGAAGGAGCCACACATGGATTTATCATTCACCTTGAATAAGTATTCAGAGTTATTCTGGACCTTCTTGAAGCTCAGCTTGGAAATGTTGGGACCCTGCTGTGCCTCTTGGAGGCTGATGCTGGAGAGGTTGGAAGTAGATGAAGACTGGCACATTCCCAGGCATCGGCTGCTAGCCAGCTGGCTGCAAACTTTTGCCAAGAGGCCTAGATGAAGGCCCAGCCCCACCATCAGCACCCCCATCATGGTAATCTGGACCAGGCACTTGGCCATGGTAACTGCTCTGCCTTGATGGCATGGGCTCTGACTTCCTCAATCCAAGGCCGCAGCCTAAGGGCACCTGGTAGGTCCAGCAAGGAAAGTTTCTAAGCATAATGTTGAATGTGAGGCCTGGTTTCCTCTTACTTCCTATAGTGAAATGCAATAAGAAAAAGATAGATTGAAGAATGATTTGATAAGCAAAAAGGATCCAGAACTTAAGGATCTGGAAAATTCTCAGCCTATCCATATTGCAAAACATGAGGAAGTGTGTTCTGAAGAGAACACCAGGGGTGTGAACAGACAATCGTATGATAAAGACATTACGGATCCAATCAACAATCTTAACAGAAACACTGCCAACTTGTACCAAATGGAACTGAGAAGGGACAAAATTAAGACAACCTGTCAAACATCTGGATTCTAAGTAGAGTTCTCTGGTTGAAAATATGCATTATCTTTCAAGAAAAGGGAAAAATAACCCAAAGGCAATTCAGAGAGTGGCAGAGCTGCCGCTGTCCCTATGGGCCTCCAGAGTACAACCCTGTGAGTGGGGACATCTCCTCATTGATTCCAGAGGGCAGGACCACCTCTTCAACTTTAGGGGCTTAGCTGCCACCACCTGGGGTTTCCGGGTGACACTGCTACCCCAGTGGACCTGGAAGGCAGTGCATTAAGCTGGAGATGATTATTCTTGAGCCTGAAACTTTATTGGAATTTGCCTTGCTAGGTTTTGTACTTGCTGTAAACCTATGACTTCTTTCTACTTCTTGATTTCTCCCTTTTGGAATGGAAATGTCTATCTTTGCCTGTTCCACCACTGTCTTCTGAAAGCAGATAACTTATCTGGTTTCACAGACTGACAGCTAGAAAGACATTTTGCCTCAGGATGAATCATACTTCACTTCTCACCCACACTTGATGTAGATATTTAGATGAGGTTTAGGACTTTGAGTTGATGCTGGAATGGGTTAAGTCTTTTGAACTTTTAGGATGCGGGTGAATGCATCTTTCCTGTGAGAAGGACATGGATTCTAGGGCCCCAGAAGGTAGAGTTTTATGGGCTAAACTATGCCCCCACCAAATTCAAATATATGATGACCTACTATTCAGCCATAAAAAGGAATGAATTAATGGCACTCACTGCAACCCGGATGGGACTTTAGACTATTATTCTAAGTGAAGCAACTCAGGAATGAAAAACCAAACATCGGATGCTCTCACTCATAAGTGGAAGCTAAACTATGAGGACGCAAAGGCAAAAGAATGATAAATAGACTTTGCAGACTCAGAGGGTAAGTGTGGGAAGGGGGCAAGGGATAAAAGACTACAAATTGGGTTCGGTGTGTACTGCTTGAATGATGGATGCACCAAAATCTCACAGATCACTATTAAAGAACTTACTTGTGTAACTAAATACCACCTGTTCCTGAAAACCTATGGAAATAAAAAAAATTTAGGCCAGGCACAGTGGCTCACACCTGTAATCCCAGCACTTTGGGAGGCCGAGGCGGGCGGATCACAAGGTCAGGAGATCAAGATCATTCTGACCAACATGGTGAAACCTCATCTCTACTGAAATACAAACAATTAGCCAGGCATGGTGGCATGCACCTATAGTCCCAGCTATTTGGGAGACTGAGGCAGGGCAATCGCTTGAACCCGGGTGGCAGAGGTTGCAGTGAGCAGAGATCATGCTATTGCACTCCAGCTGCATGACAGAGCAAGACTCCGTCTAAAACAAAAAACATTTAAAAATTAAAAAAAGCAGAGACACTCAGTAGTCTAGTAGAAAAACAAAAGAAATAATGTAACTTCTTTTTAGGGATGTGTGTGTGTGTGCACATGTACATATTTAAATATAAAACTATATCATATGCATATACTTAGCACATATTTTAAGTATTATGTAAATATGTAATATATTTATAGACATATAAATCTATAGATGTGTAATAAAATTATCATGTATATATTTGTCTTACAAATAAATTTTGCATGTAAAATTTTAGTTTCAAGATCTTAGAGCTTGTCTAATTAATACCCCAGCGCTACATGGGAAGGAGCAGACCAAGGCCCAGAATATTCAATGTGTATCTATTCCTCTCCAGCTTTGAGTGGAGAAAGTTGAAGCAATTTACTGTTCAATTCTCAAAATAGCTTTATTAGAGGATTAACCAAAGAGCTTGTCTTGTTTTATTTGCTTACTGTTATTTTTTCACACCCAATTCTCACTTTTTTCCTGTATCCCTATATGAAATTAATCAAATGTGTCTGATATACATTTAAAATACACGTAAAAATATTTGTGAGATATAGATTATGTTATTATGTCCATGTCTGTGTACTGAATTTGCCGAAATGATTTTGTGCTATGTCTCATTTTGTTTCTTACCATTTTAACATAACATTTTTCAAGAACCAGCTATGTTGTTTGATGTTCTGCTTTAATGCCTCTAATGGTTAAAAATATTTCAAGATGCACATTCGCCACATTTTTACATATTCGTCTCTTCAGCAATGGAAAATTTGTGTATTTTCTATTCCCTGCTCCTACACACAATGATGTGATGAATGTCATTATTCATCTCCATGTAACCCTGCTCTAAAAATTTCTCTGGAGTTTATAACTACGAGTGTGATTACTGGGTCAGAGAATTTCCAGAAAGGCCGTACCAATTTTACTGTACTACCAATATGTTGTTTCTTCTTACAAAAACTCCCTATTATGATTTTTTCTAACTTTTGCTATTCTGAGGGGTGTAAAATGTCATTCATTTGTGATTTAGTTATAATTTCTCTACAATAGCTTTAGCTTCTCTGAATAAATGTATTGCCCCCTCAGATTTTCTCTTGTAAGCTGCTGACTTAGATGTTTTACACACATTTTTGTGGGTTGACCTATCTTCTTGTTGACAGACAGAAGTTCCTTATCTATTCTAAATATTAATTTCAGGTACATTTTAGATGCCCCAGTTATTCATCTGTCTGTAAATATTATGTATGTTGGCATTTATTGAATCTCCAGTTTTAGCGCCATCAAATCCATCTCTCTCTCTGTTTTTTTGTTTTTTTTTTTTTTTTTTTGCCTTATAGCTGATATTTTTAGGTACTGTTTTAGAATGCAATCCTCACTCCAAAGTCACATTTCATATTTTCATATTTTCATCTATTAACTCTAGAATTTAATCTTTCAGATTTAAACCTTTATTTACCAGTAGGCCACTTTTGTGGCAGGAATCCAGTATTTTTTTTTCTATATGTATTTATCTAGCTTGTCTTCTAGATAGCCTATCTTTTTCTTTTTTAAACTACTTTATTGAGGTATGATTCTTGTGGAAAAATCTGTACATAATGTAAACATTTCAATGAGTTTTGATAAGTAGACACCCATGAAATCATTGCCACTATCAAAGCCATAAACATATCTGCCACCCTACAAAGTCTCCTCCCTCTTCCTTTATTGTTATTAGTGTGTTTTGTTGTTTATAAGATCTGTTAACATAAGATCTCCCCTGTAGGAATTTTAAGTGTACAATACAGTATTGTTATCTATAAGCACTATGTTCTATAGATCTTCAGAACTTCATCTTGCGTAACTAAAACTTTGTACCTTTTAACAATCACCTCCCATTTTCCTGCTCTATACCCTCAGCCCCTTATAACCACCATTCTACTCTCTGCTTCTCCAAGTGGGAAAATGTGGAATATTTTAGATTCCACATACAAGTGTGATCATGCAGTATTTGTTCATGTCTGGCTTGTTTCTCTTAACATAGTGCCCTCCAGCACTAGTCATATTGTTGCAAATGGCAGGATTTCCTTCTTTATTAAGGATGAATAATATTCCATGTATGTATATACCACAATTTCCTTATCCATTCTTCCTTCAGTGGACACTTAGAATGTTTCCATATCTTGGTTATTTTGTATAATGCTGTAGTACACATGGGTGTGCAGATAGGTTTTTGAGATCCTGATTTCAGTTATTTTGTATACATACCTGGAAGTTCGATTATATAACAGTTCTATTTTTAATTTTTAAGAACCTCTATAATATTTTTCTTAATGGATCTACAAGTTACATTCTCACCAGCGGCACATAAGAGTTCTCTTTTCTCCATGTCCCTGTCACCAACAAATCTTTTGTTTTTCAATAATAGCCACCTTAAAAGGTGTGAGGTTTTTGTAGCACATTTGTGCTACTATAATAGCATTTTGAGGATATTAACAGCACAGCCTGGGTAATTTACAAAGAGCAGAAATTTATTACTCATAGTTCTAGAGGGTGGGAAGTCCAAAATCAATGTGCCTCCAGCTTTGGTGTCTGGCAAGGGCCTGGTCTTTCTGCTTCCAAGATGGCACTGTGTTGCATCATCCTGCAGAGGGGATGGACACTGTGTCCTCCCATGGTGAAATGGCTGAAAGGGAATGAATCCACTTTCTCAACACTTTATTTAGAGACCCTAATCTTATACATGAGAGCTCAATCCTTATGTCTTGATTACCTCCTAAAGGTCCCACCTCTTAATACTGTCACATGGGTAATTAAGTTTCAACATGGAATTTTGGGGGTCACATTCAGACCACAGAAGAGGCGATATCTCACTTGTGGTTTTGATTTGCACTTCCTTCATAATTAGTAATGTTGAGCCGTTCTTTGTATATTCGCTAGTTCTTTGTATGTCTTCTTTGGAGAAATAGCTCATCAGTTCCTTTGCGTATTTTTTAATGTGGTTATTTGTTTTTTCATTATTCAGTTGTTCCTTATATATTTTGGATATTAACCTCTTACCAGATATATGGTTTGCAAATATTGGCTCCAATTCCATATATTACCTTTTCATTTTAGGGACTGTTTCTTTTGCTGTGCAGAAGCTGTTAAATTTGATGTGATTACACTTCTTTTTGTTTTTGTTGCCTGTGCTTTCAGTGTTATAACCAAAAAGTCATTGCCAAAACAAATGTCAAGGAGTGTTTTCCTTGAGTGTTTTGTAATTTCATATATTTAATACATTTTGAGTTGATTTTTGTATATAGTGTAAGACAAGGGTCCAATTTTATTCTTTTGTAGATGGTAATCCAATTTTTCCAATATCATTTATTGAAGAGGCTATCCTTTCTCCGTTGGGTATTCTTAGAGCCCTTATCAAAAATTAGATGACCATACATTTGTGGGTTTACTTCTCATGTCTCTATTTCATTGTTCTATGTGTCTGTTTTTATGGAACTACCATACTGTTTTAATTGCTTTAGCTTTGTAGTATAATTTGAAATCAGAAAGTGTGGTGCTTCCAGCTTTGTTCTTCTTGCTCAAGATTGCGTTAGCTATTTGGGGGTCTTTTGTGGTTTCATACGTATTTTAAGATAATTTTTTTCTATTTCTGTGAAAAGTGTCATTGGAATTTTCATACAGGTTGCACTGAACCTGTAGATCCCTTTCAGCAGTATGGACATTTTAAATAGATTAATTATTCCAGTCCATGAACATGGAATATATTTTTTATTTATTTGTATTTATTTTAATTTCTTTCAACAATGTTTTATACTAATCAATGTCCAGATCTTTTACCTCTCTGGTAAATTTACACTTAAGTATTTTGTTCTTTTTGGTGCTATTGTAAGTTGTTTATCTTTTTATGAAAAACTCACTGTCAGTGTATAAAAGTACAGATAATGTTTATAAAATATGTTTATAAAATAATGTATAAAATATGCTTATTTTATAAACTGCAGTTTTATTGAGTTTTTTTATTAGTTTTAACAGTTTTTTGGTAGATTTTTTAGGTTTTTCAAAACATAATATTATATTATCTAAAAACAGAAACAATTTAATGTGATCCTTTTCAGCTTAGATGTCTTTTATTTCTTTTTCTTGCATCACTTTTCTGGTTAGTACTTCCCATACTATGTCAAATAGAAGTAGCAAGAGTGTGCTAATTTTCCTGATGTTAGAGAAAAAATTTCCAACTTTTCACCTTTGAGTGTGATGTTAACTGTGGCATTATAATATATGGTCTTCCTTGTGCTAAAGTACATTCCTTCTATATCTACTATGTTGAAAGTTTTTATTATGAAAAGATGTTGAATTTTGCTAAAGGCTTTGTTTTGCATCTATTTTGATTTTTATGACTTATTCTGTTAATGTGGTATATAACATTTATAGATTTGTGTATTTTGAATCACCCTTACAATCCAGAGATAAATGATAATTTATTATGGTGTATAATCCTTTTAATGTGCATTGAATTCAATTTGCTAGTTTGAGAACTGTTACCCTTATGTTCACCAAGGATATTGGGCTGTAATTTTCTTTTCTCATAGATTTCTTTTCTGTCGTTGATATAAAGGCAATGCTGGCTTCATAATGAGTTTGGAAGTGTTTCCTTTTCCTTAATTTTTTGGAGGAGTTTGAAAAGAATTACTGTTAACCCTTCTTTAAATATTTGTTAGAGTTCAATGGTGAAGCTATTTATTCCTGGGTTTTCTTTTGTGAGAGTTTTTGACTTAAAGTGTATTTTGTCTGATATAAGAATAGCCAATCCTGTTCTCTTTTGATTGCAGAAATATCTTTTTCCATTCCATTTTCAGCCTATGTGTGTCCATAAAGTGTTTCTTGTAAGCAATGTATAGCTGATTTTTTTTATCCGTTCAGCTACACTGTATATTTTAATGGGAGTATTTAATCCATTTACATTCAAAGTAAATATTGGTAGGTAAGGACTTATCATTGACATTTTTGTTAATTATTAACTGACTGCTCTGTAATTTCTTTGCTCCCTTCATTCTCTCTTGCTGTCTTATTTTGTGATTTGATAATTTTTGTAGTGATATGCTTTGATTCCTTTATATCTTTTGCATATCTACTACAGGTTTGTCTTTTGTAATTATCACGAGTCTTACATAAAATGAACCACAAAAGGCTCCAAACTAGCTAAAGCAATCTTGATCAAGAACAAAGATGGAAGGATCAAACTTCCTTATTTCAAAATGTATTACAAAGCTATAGTAATTAAAACAACATGCTACTGGCATAAAAAAAAGACATGTAGAACAATGGAATAAAATAGAGACCTGAGAGATTAACCCATACATGTATGGTCAGCTAATTTTTGACAAGGGCTCCAAGAATACACAGGAGGAAAGCGTAGTCTCTTCAATAAATGGTATTGGGAATATTGGATCACACATAACAATCTGTTTTAAGTTAATAGCAACTTAATTTCAATCACATACCAAAAGTACCTGTTCACTCCCATGCATTTTTGGTTATTAGTGTCACAATTTACATCTTTTCTATTCGTATCCATTAGCAAATTATTTTAACTATAGATATTTTTAATACTTTTATATTTTAACTTTTATATTAGAGTTCAATGGGATTTACATATCACCATTACAGTATTCTGATTTTGAAAATGAACTTATCTCTACCACTGTGTATTATATCTTTACATGTTTTTATGTTGCTGATTAATGTCTTTCAATTTCATTTTGAAGAACTCCCTTTTGCATTTCTTTTAAGACAGTTCTAGTGGTTATAAATTCTCCCAGCTTTTACCTCCCTGGGAGTCTTCCTTTGTTCTTCATTTCTGGAGAACAGCTTTGACAGGTGTAATATTCTTGGTTAGCACATATTTCCTTCAGCACTTTGAATATCTTATCCTACTCTCTCCTGGTCTGTAAGATTTCTGATGAGAAATCTACTGATAGCATTTTGAAGCTACCCTTGTATGTAACAAGTTGCTTTTCTCTTGCTGCTTTCAAAATTCTTTGTTTTAGACTTTTGACAATTTGATCATAATGTTTTTCTATAAAGATCTCTTTTTACTCAACCTCTTTGGAATCCTTTGGGCTTCCTGGAGCTGTATGTTTGTTCCACTTTACAGAGTTGGAGAGTTTTCTGTCATTGTATCATTAAGTAAGCTTTCTTCCCCTTTATCTTTACTTCTTCTTGAACACCAATGTTTATATGCGTTCACTTGATAGTGTCCCATAAGTCCCATAGGCTTTTAAAAATTGTTTTTCATATTTTTTGTGTGGTTGTTCCTCTACTGGATAATTTCAAACAATCTGTCTTTGAGTTCATTAATGTTATTCTGCTTGATCAAGCCTGCTATTGAAACTCTCCATTAAATTTTTCAGCTAAGACATTGCATTCTTTAGCACCACAATTTTTGTTTGGTTCTTTCATTTGTTTCTTAAGGTTGAATGTCTCATTTTGTTCATATATTTTTTAAAATTTAATTTAGTAGTTTATCTTTCTTCCCTTGTAGCTCACTGAGCTTTAAGGTGGCTATTTTGAATTTTTTGTCAGCTAATTTGTAAATTTTCATTTCTTTGAGGTCAGCTACTAGAACTGTATTTCATTCCTTTGGTGATATAATATTTTCTTGAATTTTCATGTTTTGAATTTCTTACTTTTTTTGATTCTTCATTTTCTTGAATTTTAAAAAAGATGTCTTCAAATTTGAAGAAGTAGTCATCTTCTCCAGTATTTACTGACTGGCTTTGGGCCAGAAGGATCTTTACCAGTGAGCCTGGTTAGGGATTCTGGGAGTCTCTCAGAACTTTCCTATGGATGCATGTGCTCCATTCTTCTTATTCCTTATTAAGAAAGAAATCTTAGGATTGTGTGCCTTCTCTCTATCCCACAAAACCAGGCCTGGTACTGATGGCATCCAGTTTATATTCCCTAAGGCAATACCCTGAAGTGCTTAATGTTGTACACCTTCTCCCTCACCAGTAGAGTCAAGCCAGATGCTAATATCTGTACGTGTTGAGATCCATGTGCTATCTGAAGGAGCTTGTGCAGGCCATGCACAGGGATGTACAGGGTGCTGTCCATAGGAGAGAGTGGCACAGGGTGCTGGGGAAGTTCATCACTTGGTTGTGGGTGTCCTCATGCAAGTCATCCTGTGGAGTTCAGTGGCGGGTCTCTTGGAGTCTATGAACTGATTATTAGAGATTGTGACTGGCTGTACAGAATTGCACACCAGCTGTTGTGTACTCTCTTCTCCCTGCTCCTAAGCTTATTCCTTCAGTGTTCTGGGTGAAGTGAGACAGAACAGACCTCCCAGCTAGCAATTCACAGGACTAGAAAAATTAGAACACACATCATTCACTTTCCCTAGTAGTAGAAATTGCAGGCCAATCAGGCCTCTCTTGGTACCAACTTGTGCCACCTTGGGGTAGGGGTGACATGGATAAAGTGAAGCTACTTATCCTGTTTAAGGAATAAGATAAGAGGAAAAGCTTATCCTGTTTTTGCTCTTGGATTTTTTGTTCCACTGCAGTGCTGGAAACTCAGCCAGACCCTGGGGCTTCCATAGAAGTATTCTTGTCCATGGGTGGTTACCAGAATTGGTGTTTCTGTGGAAATGAGAGCTGAAACCTCCTAGTATGCCATCTTATTGATACCATTTCTGTCCTTTTTCCTTTCAATTTGTAGAGTTGACTTTGACATTTATCAAGTTAATATCATATCAAGTTTATTAACTGATATGTTTCTGAGCACTATGTGGTATTCCAATTGACTTTTTCCTTTCTCTAAGGAATCTAAATTTCTGCTTGTTTAAACTTACGGTTTTGGCCAGGCACTGTGGCTCATGCCTATAACCTCAGCACTTTGGGAGGCTGAGGCAGGAGGATCACTTGAGGCCAGGAGGTCAAAATCAGCTTGGTCAACATGGCGAAACCCCATCTCTACCAAAAATACAAAAATTAGTCAGGTGTGGTGGTACTCACCTGTAATCCCAGCTACTTGGGAGGCTAGGGCACAAGAATCTCTTGAACCTGGGAGGTGAAGGTTGCAGTCAGCCAACATTGCACCACTTGCACTCCAGCCTGAATGACAGTGTGAGACCCTGACTCAAAAAACTAAATTAATAAACAAACAGGTTTTATTGCATACTTTAATGTCTGCTATGGTACACCAACCTCACCCACTTTTGATTTTATTGTTCAAAATTTCAAAATGGATGTGGCAATTCAGAGTCTTATTTTTCCAAATGTATTTTTAAGTGTTTGTTGAAATCTTCAAAGCATTCTTTTCTTATATGTTTTGAAATACATTTGTAGAAGGTGTAAAAGTTTCTGTTGGCATTTTATTTTAAGCTGTCCTGAATTTCTGGATTAAATTGGAGGAAAATTGACATTTTTGTCACATTGACTCATCTCATTCATTAATGATACGATATAATGTAACATATCTCTTCATTTGTGCATACCTATTATTTGTTTTTCTATTTTTTATAATTTTGTCAATAAAGGTCTTAAGCACTCTGTTTTGGATTAATTCTTAAGTACTTTTATCACCTTGTGACTGTGTAAGTCAATACTCCTTAATAAACTCCCTCTCATATGTCTATCTATTCTATTAGTCCTGTCCCTCTAGAGAACCCTAATACACCTAGTAATGGATATTTACAAACAAATAAGCAAAAAGCTGCTGCAAAATTATGCATAATAAAACTTTTGAAAGCTTTCTCTTTGAAATCAAAGACAAGACAAATATGCCTACTGATGTAGTTTTGATGTTTGACATCTCATCACATCTCATTTTGAAATTTGATCCCCAGTGCTAGAAATGGGGCCTGATGAGAGCTATTTGGATTGTGGGCTTGGAGAAAGGAAGCCAATCTGAGTCCCAAAACCTCAAAAGTAGGGAAGCTGACAGTGCAACCTTCAGTCTGTGGCCGAAGGCCCAAGACCCCCCCTGGTAAACCACTGGTATGGGTCCAAGAGTCCAAAAGCTGAAGAACTTGGAGTCTGATGTTTGAGGGTAGGAAGCATCCAGCATGGGAGAAAGATGGAGACCAGAAGACTTAGTCAGTCTAGTGCTTCTTGGTTCCTCTGTCTGCTTTTATCCCAGCAGCTGATTAGATGGTGCCCACTCAGATTGAGGGTGGATCTGCCTCTTCTAGTCCACTGACTCACATGTTAATCTCCTTTGGCAACAACCTCACAGACATGCTCAGGAACAGTACTTTGTGTCCTTCAATGTAATCAAGTTGATACTCAATATTAACCATCATACTAGGTTAAAGAAATGCTCTTTTATTCTTAGTCATCCATAAGTATTATAATGCCTGGATGTTGAATTTCCTTAAATGCTTTTTCCTTCACTTAGATAGAAGATCAAATGCTATTTCTCCTTTAATTTGCTAATATGATGAATTACATTAATTGATTTATTAAGTTAAAACAGTCTTGCAGTTTTGGGATTAAATCCAATTTAGATACAATATATTATCTTTTTCATATATTAATGCATCTAGTTTGCTAATATTTATTTTATGGATTTCGTATCTATTATATATTACATAAGATGCCATTATTTTATATGTCACTATGAAAGAACAAAAACACTGTCAATGAAAGTATGACACAACACTTTAAAAAAAAACAAAATTTTTTATCATTCTCTGATACTGGTGGGACTATGCCTAAAATTCCACCATAAACAGGATGTTTGTTTTGTTATAAATCTTTTAAGGATGTTTCCTTGTATTTCTATTTTTCTTGTGCTTTTAAAAATTATAAATAGATTTTGAACTCTATGAAACATTTCTTTGGTACCCATTGAGAAAATCATGATAGCAACCTACTAGTGTGTGAATTAACTTATTGATTTGCTAATGTTAACTACACTTTTAAGGGTTTTCTCCAATAAACCTTAGCCTATGTATTGTATTTTTTCTATGCTACTTCTGTTGGTTAATACATTAAAAAAAATTATATCTAAGTTATGAGTAACATGGGCTTATAATTTTCTTTTCTAGCCTTATTTGATTTAAAATTAAAGTTACTCTAACTTCATAGAATTTTTTAAGTAACTTTTCTTCTTTTTCTAATTCCTGGAATTACTTTTCTAAGACAGGCGTTATCAGTTCTTCAAAGTTGGCTGCACTTTTTTTATATAATTTTTTGGGCCAGGATCTATTTGTAGTTCCATTGCAATGTGTCATATGATAAATAGGAAATCATCTTTCTTTTACAGTGAATTTTTAATAAATATAAACCCAGATATATGATGTTACAAAGGGAATAAGATACCATTTAGCTATACACTAAAATTTAGACAATAATTATTGCACTACATATACTTTCGAGTCAGCCTACCTAATGGGTTACACAGAAACATGTACAATATTCAACACCAGTGTGTTTCATCTTAAGTTCTCTCACAATCTCTGCACTTTTTACCCCTTAGGACATACGGGACGGTTATTAAAGTCTCTCTGCTTCACCAGTCTTTCCTTCCTGCTGCTGCACATCATCTTCCACATCACGTTGGCGAGTCTTGAAGCTCAACATCGTATTGCACCTGGCTACAACTGTGAGTATTATGGTGATTTCTTTCTTTATGTTATATACATGTGTAATAAAGCTGTGTGTTATCACACACATAGAAACCTATGCAATAATTAAATTATAAAATTCATGGAAATTTTTGGTCTTTGGCAATGCAGTGTAAATATATAAAAAGAAGCTTTGCCATAGAAAATTGGGTCATGAGATTAAGTTTATTAATGACTCTTCAACATGTGTTGGAGATCATCCCCTATCTGCATGTAAATCATTATCATTGAGCTGAACCTAAGATTCAGTAGTTACAGACAGCCCGTCGAGCTTTCAGTATAGTCAGTTAAAAAAATATATACAATTTCTAACGTAATGAATAAGAGTATAAATTTGAATAATATTATATAAAATTATATGGCAATGACGTTAATCCTATTATAAAGTACAATGTAAGATTTCTCATGTTTTTATGGGAAAAATGTAATGACACATGTAGTTTCTCTTTCATATTGGAAGTTTTTTTTATTGATATTTAAAGGGAAGCAGTATTTCTTAGACATCTTATATTTTGAAGTTATGATCTGAAAGAGTCAATATACATATTTTATCTAGATAGTATTATCTTTTGAAAATGTGCCTGTCATTGAATAAATCATGCTTCAGTTTTTGTAGGATGTGTGATTGTTACTTGAAAAAATAGAAGCATTTCCAATAGGTAAAAGCAATTATATGTTTTCCGTTAAGTTACGGAAACCCTGAGATATTTGAAATAGACTGTAATAACAGTTGTAACTTGTCAGTTTTTCTTTGAAGAACCCATTTGTGGGATTGAAATTTCCTGACCTTTCACAAGCACAGGTAATATGAAGCAAACCCACTCTTCCCTGTAAAGTAAAAAGGAAATAAAAATTCTTCATGGATCAAAGAGTGTTTATTTAAATACAGCGAGGAATCCTTCAGTAAAATTTATATTCATAAACTAGCCATTATCCCTCACTGTATAGATGTTAGAGAGCTAAAGTTAGTATTCATTTCAATCATTTTATCGATTTCAGAGTTATTTTGATAACAATGCCTATCAAGATGATTTTTTAAGATCTATTTTTAAGGTATTTTTTAATTGAAATATAATTCACATATTATAAAACTCAACCATTTGGAATATATAATTCAGCAGTTTTTAGCATATTTAAAAGGTTGTGCAGCTATCACTACTAATTCCAAAACACTGCCATCATCCAAAGGAAACTGCATACCCTTGAATAGTTATTTCCCATTCCCTTTCCAGCCATCTCTAGGCAACCACTAATCTACTTTCTATCTTTATTAGATTGGCCTATTCTGGACATTTTGTCTATATGCAATCACACAATCCGTGACTTTTGTATATGACTTCCTTAATTTAGCATAAAGTTTTCAAGATTTGTCAATGTTGTAGCATGTATCAATACTTTAATCCTTTTCCTGGCAGTATAACAGTCAGTTGTTAAAATGTGGTTCTCATGTTTGTTAAAAACCACGTTATCCCATTATTAAAGCCTTCATGAAACACAGTGTTTAAATAAGGGTATTTTGGTTATGTTACCTTGATAAAAAGCATTTACTATATTTGGCCAGGTTCAAATCTTTCTGGACTTAGTAGAAATGTTAGCAGCAACAATGCTGATAGTAGTATTGTCTTACAAGATACAGTGCGTATTAACCAAAAATCCTTTGGCTGTTTCTTAACAAGGCACTCTCAGGACCATAAGGAAGAATCTTATAACTAAAGGTGTTGTCTAGATAAAAGGCTTTTTCAAAAATGATAAGTTCTTCATCATTAGAAATATTTCATTATAGGATGCATTACAACATGAAATTTTTAAATTTTGAGCATATATATATATAACTTATTCATGTATGCAAAAAATTTTAGGTTGCTGAGTAATATAGGAATGTGGGTGGAGGGTAGAAGTGAAATTTATGATCTCTTTTGACTCACAGAGTCTAAGTGTTTCTATTTTGGATTGATGATTTTCCATAATTCTACAAAGATCAAAATAAAAATGCGATATGAAATGCTAAAACAACATTATTTTCTCTGCATTTATAACTGCAGTTACTCTGTTTATGTTCTCCATAGGGTATAGACAGAAAAGCAAGCTTACACACACACACACACACACACACACACACACACACTTGTTCTTGCTTTGGCTCCTTCTCCAGCAAAAATTCAAAATACTTGGACACTTCAGGTGGGACCTCTATTAATATCATGCAGAAGTCTGTATTTTCCAGTGGTGAAGGGAGGTGGCCATCTCAGCTGTAGTCACAGCTGGCCCCTTGACCTACCTCTTCCCAAGCCTTCCTTGCCCAACCAATATTAAGGAGCTAGGTCTGCCCCTCCTAACCTCACTCCTAAATATATGGGCTTTGTGATATTATGATATTTCCATGTCTCTGTCAAAGATATTTTTTATTCATGCACAAATGCCCTCTACACTCATCCTATACTGCAATATATTTGAACATGTCAGTGTCTAACATAACATCTTCCCTTTCCTTTTTCTTTTGCTGTCCCCAGATGAAAGCTCTATGCTGTTACGAGTCAATTTAATAGAAGTCATAATAGTAAACTTTATTTCCGCAAAGTTAAATTCCAATTTGAAGTTTATTTCTACAAAAAGTTATAGTTCCAATTTAAAGTTCCAGTATTTTTGATGAAGTAACCAGTAGAGAAGGCATATGTGAAAGACTGAGGGGGGAAAAATTGAGTTTTTTACTTCCAGCCATACTAATCTTGAAGGTGGGTTTATAGAAATCACAAATTTCTCCTGAAAGCCTAGTGATGCCTGTAATCGCATTGGCTCATCAGGTGTTGCAGATTATTTTTGGTTTAGTTTTATGTGTAGCATTTAAAATTAATACATTCTTGAAAAGGTATAAAAGGGAAGAACAAACAAACTTCAGAGCTTTGCAAACTAATTTAGTCCAAGATTGACACAGACCAGGTTTTCAGCCCAGAGCACTTTTTAATGATCAAGTTATATAAACTGAAAATACTGTTAGGGTGGGTAATGGAAACACTGACTTTTTAATTTAGAGTTGACTTCACTTCACTAATGTTATTGTTTCTCAAGTATTTGGAATTATTATTATGCCATCGGAGTTGTAAACACAAGCTCAATTATTTCAATGTACCAAATTTGAAGTTTATCCTTTTTTGGCATCTGCATAGATAACATAGCAAAAATTCAAATAAAAAGACAAAAGCTGTCTTGGCCATCAGCGTCGAACATTTTGAACGTTTTCTCTATCTTCAAGACATTGGTAAATTAAAATTAAAACCCAGGTAAGTCAGGTTATCGAATCATATTCAAGTAGAATTCAAATTCGAGATCACCATGTGCTCCTTTATGTGTGCTGAATTTTGAATTTTGTTTTCCTAACTACTTATTTTCCCCATTTAAAACGCATACCCTCACCCTCATTATCACAAAAGGTTCCAGCATCTCTTAGGAATCTGACAGAAGTTTTGGTGGGACAACAGTAGCATTTATAAATATTGAGTCATTGAAAGTTCTTGTTACCTCAGAGTCCTGTGAATATTAACTGGCAGTAATAAAGATTTTTTCAAACCACCGTATTTAGATTTTGACTAGTTGGCAGGTTTGATAAAGGTGCCATTGTGCAGTACTGTAACTTAACACCACTCCTTTCTACCTTTTTTTTTTTTTTTTTTCATTTCCAAAACAGTGCTCTTATAGGTAAGTGAGGAGTCCATGGGGCAGGGGAGACCTCTGTAAATATTGCTCAAACATATGTTGTGCCGCTTACTAAAACATTTTCATTCCACCAAAACTATGCTACTTAAATAAATGTAAACCCGGTTTCAATTATGTCATTACAGATTACATAGAAGTAGTTTGTTTGACTCCGTGTTAGATTTGTGGCAATGTTAGTGAAATTTGAAGCCCGGTCTGGATTCTTGTGCTGTGCTTAAAGCATGCTATTGATTGAAAGAAACTTTTGAGTTAGCAACTATACAGGAAAAATTTGTGATGTTAATATCTCCTGTTTATAGAGCATTTATGAGCCATAAGACCCCATGGATTATTCTATTCCTTTTTCAATTTATGACTCCTTCCTTTCTTGTTCCAGGCAGGCTTTGCTATTCTTTAAGTAAGACACTCCCTGTATCCACGCACTGCCCTATTCATTCTCTAAACAAGTCCTTAGGGTGGACAAGGCTATGGAGCCGGACCACTGCGGTCTGTGTGCAGGCCCCAGCCTGAGGAGGAACTGAGCAGGAGAGTCCTTTGTTAGGCTCCATCCAGTGGGAGACAGTGGAATCCTTTTATTTATGTCAAGAGGCTGGTCTCCTGGCCAAGCCTTGCCCATGGAGGGCTACGCCTTTGTGTAGTCTCTTCTCTCCAAGACGGTGCCCTTTTTCTGTATAAACGCAGTGCCCAACTTGCAGGTAGTGCTGAGGTAGGGATTACAATGAAGAAACAGGCACTAGAGGCCAAATGAATTGCAGGAAGCCATTGCGTGTCTCAGCTGGAGTCTCAGCACAGATCCGTCTGGCCTTCCACCCTCTCCCCATCTTTACGGAGCTGTTTATTCATCGTGTGTGTAAGATTGTTTCCTCCACTGTGGTTCTTAGGACTTTAGATAAGTCCATTTTCAAAGGACTAAAATTAGCTATTCTCTTATTCGTCCAGCTGAATATTTTCTTTGCATCCTTCAATGGCAGCATTCCTGGTTGGATTCAGCTTCCCCCAAAGCTTACACCCTCAGATGCATTGCTCTTTCGCCCTGCAGGAGGAGGGTCATCCAGAGTTTCATCCTTTCTCATTCTACAAGCGCATGAAACTTGCTCCAGAAGCCCACCAACCAAGAAGTTAGGACAGGCCTCCATAGTTTTTTTTCCTGACATGCTTCTGTCCTTGAAATGCACAAGGCTCCCAATGCCAAGGATCAAGGTACATCGGCCTGTGATAAGAAGACCGAGGGACAGACCCAGCCTGGCAGTTTATCCTCCCATCCCGATGACTGTGGGGAGGACCACAGACTAAGCCACTGTTGTGTACACTCTGCTTGCCGGTGTGAGTGCTAACTCATCCCTTTGCACACAAAGCTGTAAACTTCACCCCACACTTCGTTAGTTGTGCTAATTGGAGATGGAGCCTAGATTTGCAGTCACTGCTGGATCCAACCTCATACAAATAATTCCATCCTCATACAATCAAAATTCTTGACGTTAATTTTTCATATTTGAGACAGTACTGTGGAGAAAAGAGCTAATAAGTGTGAAATGGGAGACAACATTTATAAAAGCAAACTCATACCCTGCATGTTCTGAGTTCTCTTTTGAAACCACTCTCTGCTGCCTGCTTTCTTCGGAAGGCTGATCAGCGAGGCGAGGTGGTGTCAGTGGAGCCTGGGTTCCTTACCTCACCCCGTTCCCTGATCTTTCTATTTCCTAACTCATTCAGGCACCACACGTGGCCTCATCTCTCCTTGGGCCAGCTTCCTGAAAGCAGATGTTGCCGCGTCATACAACAACTTAAAAAACTGGTCCAAGCTGTAACTTTACTTCTGACTCATGGAGGTGCATGCCAACCTAGATGGAGCCTACTGCTCTGCTCAGTGGGCAAATACACATTTATGATGAACACACTCTTGATGGAAGCACTGCTGAAAAAGAACTTTGATAGCCCAATATCTGATGGAGTCAATGCTCTTGGAATAATGAATACACATTGTTTTTACTGCCACAAGCTAGGCACAGGCATGAAGGTGAGCTGAGGGGTAGTACCACATGACACCCATCCGTGTGGACAACCCTTAAGCCAATGCCATGTTGATACTTTGATTCACCTTTAGTAATGGTAAGAGAGGGATGCTCACTTTATGCAGCAATTTTCAAATAGAATATCTCATTTTATCATGACAAATCTTTTTCATGACAATTTTTACACTATTTAATATATAACTAAGTTTACGATCTTCCTTATCTCTGTGCCTCAGTTTCCTCAACTATCAAATGAAGATAACAGTCATCATCTCATAGGCTGTTGTGAGGGTTGAGTTACCATAGGCCATGCCTTTGGGACTGTGCTTGACCCATAGTAAGTGCTCAGGCAGTACAAACTGTTGTTCTTGTTGCTGTTATTAGAGAAGTCCTATTGCTTGCCCAAGGTCATAAACTGCTACGAGGTAGTAGAGACAACTCCAAATCAAATCCTGTCTCTAAATTATGCACAGTCACATGGATGAAATTTGAAATTATAAAACCTGCATGGTACCGAATCATTCTCTGTGATAGTCTTTTTCAGTTTCTTGCCAATGCCATTATATTTGGGTTAGTGCCTACTCTATATAATTAGAATCCAAAATTTAAGGGCTAAATGGCACTGGGTGGAAGGCAGCATCCATGATGTGTGTCTTTAGTGACCCTGTGTTTTCCTTCCAGAATTTTCCACTCTTCTCAGCAACCTCCCCACTGCAATCTCTCATACAGCTGCCCCGCAGCTGCAGCCTTGGGCCTGGCCTGGTCTTCTGAATGTTTTACAGCCTTCTCCTCATTCCCTCATCTACCTGAAAGCTTGTCATCTGCCCCATGCCCTCCAGCTCAGAGGAATAGATAATAAATATATTATTCACTATTTATTACCTTTCTACAGCATAGAATTTTAGAAGAAAGAGGAAAATGATGGAAGTTAGGAGGAGAGTGAATTGACAATTTTGCATAAAGTAGCACTCTGCCATTATTATCTCATTTAATTCTTAGGATATCTCTTAAAAGTATTGGCTTTCACTATAGGATTACTGGTGGGGAAAGTGAGGCCTAAAGACAGAAAGTGTCTCACCTTAGGCTGCTCATTAGTGAGCAACAGAGCCGGAATTAAATTCAGGTCTCCTAGACTCCACAGTCTATACTCTTTCCAGTACACCCTGCACCCTCATACGTGTGCTGGGGAATATTTTATGCAGGGTTGGAGTTTGGTTAATTAGATTTTGAGGCATAGATATGATTAGGATACATAAATTTTGAAGGCTGTGCTGGGTGAGAGGACAGTTAATCTAATATACTAACCCTGGTAAAAGTATGAATGGCCGGAAGTGACTGCACATGCTTCACAGGATAATTGATATTGGCCTTTAGGAATATCTTCACCCCTACGAGTGAGTCACGGGGAAAGTGCAGGACTGCATGACCGAGGAGCTGGATGTGCATCCATTGTCGGGGATATGTTTTCCCAGCCTCCTTCAGTCCACTGTCCCTGCCACCTCCTCCAAGCGGGTCCTGCCATGGCCTTGTGTCAACTTGTTAATAACCGAGGTCTCCTGGTCTAAAATGCTTTTAATCTGTATTTTTAAAGCCTGAGGAAATTGGAGATGTTTTTCCTAAAGATGTAAATAAATCAATAAATCAACAAGAATGTACCGGATGGCTCTTGATGTTCAGAAATTTACTTCCCTGAAGTGTGTGGCCATAAGATTCTAGATCCTGAGGCTGTTGCCAAAACTATACATAGATGGTCTAATCCATTCTCTACACAGCAGTCTTTCAAAATTTTGAAGATTGCTTTAATGCCACAGCAGTATTTTTTCAGGTGCCTCTTGCACCCTTCATCCTCTGCTATTTGCCAAGCTTGGTCAGTATCTTATGGCTGATTGGTGAGAAAGCCTCAGCGTCTGGTCATGGGGAGTTGCCAGGGCCTGATGAATGCCAAACATTGAGGGGCAGTGACTTTCCTTGTTCTGGTAACTGTCCTTCCCATCAGTGGAAATTGTCATATTGTGGATTAATGTAGAGCTTTTCTGACCTGAAACATCAGATGTCTTTCTTGTGAAATCCTATTTATATTTCTCTAAAAGCAGATTGCTCCCATCTTTGATTTGGGATTTTGATTCTGCCTATAAATAGAACCTCCTTCCTTACCTTTTATCACCTTCATCTCAACCCCCAATAGGGCAAAATTTCTAGAGTTCCTGCCATGGATCAAGCATTCCAATAAGCCTTCCTTTTCTTCCTCTTTCTCCTGCCTCACTGCATCTCACACCCAGCTCTGTGTGTGTTTGCATGAGTGCGTGAAACATCTTTTTAGTTCTTAGTTTTGCTCCAAATCAGTAATGATAACAGCTTCCATGTATGATTGCCTACTATGTTCCAGGCATATTTTATTTACAATGTCTTGATTCTGCATTATAGTCCTGCTAAGTCTTTGATATTTTACTAATTTGCAGATAAAGAGACTTAGGAATAACAGAAAAGTTATGGGAAAAAAAAGGAAGAAATGTAGTGATAGCATGCAAGGTGGCCCAGGGAGGGTGCCGGGGCCCTGTGCAGCTGCGTGCATGCAGGGCAATGGGCTCTTCCAGATGGGTAGAAGGGCTGCAGGAAAGCTGTATTTCTCTACTTCTGCCTACCCCATGGTTGTCATTTCCTCCCTCACATTGCCAATTCCAATAAGCTTTCTATTGCCTTGCCACATCTTTGCCCATGTTAGTCCCCTGGGAGAATGTCCTTACACACACTGCCAGTCCTCTGCCAGCCCCATTCTCCAATACTGGCTGCTTCCTCCAGATAACCTGAGTTAATGCCCCCAGGTAGATGAGGTCAGATGCCTTTGAGCTCCCCAAATATCTGACGTCGCAGTCATTAAACATGTCTTATTGAGTGATAATCACTGACTTTATATGTTCTTCCATTAAAATATGATCAGATTAAAGGTAGAACCTCTGATATTTCATTTACTTTTGTAACCTGAGCCCTGACCACAGTGGCTGATGCATAGCATACTGTCTAACAATCGAAGAACGAATAAGTGAATTAATAGCAGCCAAAAAAAGGAAAATAAAAGTGCAGCAAAGGCAAATTTGATGACTCTCTTGCTTTGTTTTGTGACCAATTCTCAGTGGTGTTCTCACCTGCTGGACCTGTGAGTGAGTCATGGAGGAGCGCATCTAAGCTCACCCATGCCCTCTCCTGGCCAGGAGCTCTGTCCCCTCACTTCTCTCCCACAGGTGCATACCCCAAATCCTGCTCAGATAGTTGTTCCCATTTCTCATCTTTTTAGTTCATGAGGAAGTATTAGAATTACACATTTTATTTCTCTTTAGAAATTACTTATCAAATGAAGTTACTTGGTATTTATTTCCTTTGCAAAAGAAAATTTGGATTTCCATTTAAATTTGGGAAAATTAGGGCAGAAAGCCATAGATGAGAAAGTTAGTTAGAAGTAGTAAGGAAGGAAAGAGAAGAAAAGGAGGCATAGGGGCTGGGTGTACTTTAATAAGGTTTTCCTCAATGAGAAGCGAGGGAAGAAGAGCCCCCAAATGAGTAGCAGTGGAGTCATGATCCTTGTGCCCATCTGTTTCCCACCACGCTGACCAGTCCTTGCTGTAAGATAAATCACAGAGCAGGAAGTTTAAAATGATTTGGAATTGATTTAGTTTGCTTAAATAACAATTTCTCTAACCTCAGCTTCATGATGCAGCATTTCTAGTGTAAATAATTTATAATAAAAGCACTAAGGCAAGTCTGTGTGGTATGGAAGTAAACTCAACCTCAAAATTATAGACGAACAACATAAAGCTATAACTGTATGTTTCAGAATTTATGGCATGTGGAAGGGCATTTCAAGGGCCTATGGAAGCAGCAGAATTGGGCTAAGCATAATCATGACATTCTAGAAAATATTAATTGTGTGACACAAGCTTAGTTGTTTTTCAGACTTACAACATTGATATATATTTTATGGCTTAGGTATGTGGATTTGTAAACAAAAAACATTTCTTTCCTGTAATCAAGAGTTTGGATTTAAACACTTCTTCTGGATTTTGAGTATTAAGAATACATTTTAGGCATCTAGAAGCTTGGGAAAGCAGTTGCTAATATCATTTATGCCTTACATCCAATTGAGAGACATTTAAATATATCATTGTGATTCATGTTGCAGAATATGAGCACATATAAAACATTAACATATAATATTAAATGTTAATATAAAGTATGATACATTATAAACAAATATTTTGCATATTTATTTACCATTTAGTTTTTGAAAAAAGTGTTTTTTTGGTAAATGTGTATCACATTATTAATTATTATTTTAAATATTTTTTCTTTACCTTGCATTTGCATTTAGTATATAATCTTTTTTTAAAATGTACATAACTCTTGAAGAACCCCAAACTATTGTTAAGAAGCAATACTTTATAGTAAGATTTGATGGCATAAATCCAGCACTTCCCATCAATATACCACCATCATTCTTCACAGAACTAGAAAAAAGATTCCTAAAATTCTTAGGGAGCCAAAAAAGAGTCCATATAGCCAAATCAAGACTAACCAAAAAGAACAAATCTGTAGGCATCACATTACCTGACTTCAAACTATACTATAATACCATAGTCCCCAAAACAGCATGGTACTTGAATAAAAAATAGGCACATAGACCAATGAAATAGAATAGAGAACCAAGAAATAAAGCCAAATACTTAACAACCAACTGATCTTTGACAAAACAAACAAGAACATAAAGCCGGGAAAGGACACCCTATCTGACAAATGGTGCTGGGATAATTGGCAAGCCACAGGTAGAAGAATGAAACTGAATTCCAATCTCTTGCCTTATACAAAAATCAACTCAAGATGGATCAAAGACTTAAATCTAAAACCTGAATTCTAGAAGATAACATTGGAAAAATCCTCCTAGCCATTGGCAAAGACTTTATGACCAAGAACCCAAAATCATATGCAACAAAAACAAAGATAAATATATGGGACTTAATTAAACTAAAAAGTTTCTGTACAGCAAAAAAAATAATCAGCAGAGAAAACAGACAACCCACAGAGTGGGAGAAAATCTTCATGATCTGTACATCTGACAAAAGACTAATATCCAGAATCTATAAGGAACTCAAACAAATCAGTCAGAAAACAAGCAATCTCATAAAAAAAAAAGTGGATTAAGGACATGAATAGACAATTATCAAAAGAAGATATACAAATGGCCAAAAACATATGAAAAAATGCTCAACATAGCTAATTATCAGCAAAATGCAAATGAGAAACATAATGTGATACTACCTCACTCCTATAAGAATGGCCATAATGAAAAAAAACAGTAAATAAATAGATGTCAGCATGGCTGTTGCAAAAAAAAAAAAAAAAAGAACACTTTTACACTATTGGTCAGGAATGTAAACTAACACAACCATTGTGGAAAACAGTGTGAAGATTCCTTAAAGAACTGAAAGTAGATCTACCATTGGATCCAGCAATCCAGCAATCCCACTCCTTGGTATCTATGCAGAGGAAAAGAAGTCATTATATGAAAAAAATACTTGCACACACATGTTTATAGCAGCCCAATTCCTAATTGTGAATACACACACACACACACACACACACACACTGTGGAATACTACTCAGCCATAAAAAAAGAACAAAATAATGGCATTTGCAGCAACCTGGATGGAACTGCAGACTGTTCTTCTAGGTGAAATCACTCGGGAAGGGGAAACCAAACATTGTATGTTCTTACTCCTAAGTGGGAGTTGAGCTATGAGAACACAAAGGCATAAGAATGATGTAATGGACTTTGGGGACTCAGGGGAAAGGGCAGGAGGTGGGTGAGTGGGTGAGGAATAAAAGACAACACATTGGGTACAATGTACACTGCTGGGGTGATGGGTGAAACAAAGTCTCAGAAATCACCACTAAAGAACTTATTCATGTAACCAAACACCATCTGTTCCCCAAAAACCTCCTGAAATAAAAAAAATTAAAATTAAACTTAAAAAAGCTACCCTAGTGATTTAATTTGCACTCAATATTGAGGGCACCTAATGAAAACTATAACAAGAAATGTGGGATTTTCTTATGGGCAATAGGAATAATTTAATAACTTTCATGTAGGAGAGAGAAATGTAAAGCTTTGTGTTATGGAATAATGCACTCTGGCCATCTGCATGGAAAAGGGATTGACAGTGGAGAAGACTCTCAGCAGGAAACTGTTGTACAGGCTGTGGCAGTAATCCATGCGGAAGGAATGACAGCTTTAGCTAGGGTGGCAATGATGTAGCAGAGAACTGAAGATGGTAGAGAGATTAAGGAAGAGTCAAGTGTTTGGAGAATGAATGGCTTAGGAGTGTGCTATTAGGAAGGGGAAAAGACCTAAAATGATGCCCAGATTTCTGGCTTGAGGAGCTGATGAAGGACTACTTCCTGAAACAGGAGCTGATGAATTCCAGCATGATGGAGGAAGGTTTGGATTGAACTCTAGGTGTCAGTGAGGGACCTGGTTGGATACTTTCATTTTTGCATATATGTTTTTCATTTTATGTACATTATGATTGACATTCTGTATTTTTTAATGCATCCATATCTTTATCCATTTAGCAAACATTTATGAGAATCTATTCTATACCAGACATCTTTTTAGCTTTAAAATGCTTTGTTAAAAAAGTCAAGTATCCTTCCTGTCATGGACCTTATATTTCCCTACGTCTATATTCCTAGGATTGTCATCAAACCTGGGTGAAAACTAGAACACTTAACTGCTCCATGTCATTTTTCTACATTTCTACATGGTCTTTATAAATACTTCATTTCTGGCATAATCTTTCCTCATGCTGTTAGATAAAAACGTTTCAAATCTTTCCTTGGGTGGTTTTGATTTTTGTCATTCAATATTGTGAACATTTTCACATACAAATTTATTGTTTATTTCCTTAGGATAAATTTCTAAGAGTGGATTTATAAGGTCAAAAAATGTATTTTCACTCTTCTAGACTGTAGACTGTACCATACTGTTCATCAACATGCTCGTACTTCTTAGAATGCCACTAGCCAAGACAGATAGACAGATATTTTTTAAAAGAGCACCATAATATTTCAAGACTTTGAATCCTTTGAGCCTGAGAAATCCTTATTGACAGCCTCACTCCAGTGTACTAATGAGCAAGAAACACATTTAAAATGCCCTACGTTATTAGTCATTGTGGATGTACAAATCCAAACTGCAATGAAATGCAGTGTTACACTAAATAAGATGGCTATAATTAAAAAAAAATTTTTTTAAAGCCTGGCAGTAACATGTGTTGATGAGAATATGGAGAAACTGGACCTCTTTGCTGGTGGGAATGAAAATTGTACACCCACTGTGGAAAACAGTTTGGTGGTTCTTCAAAAAATTAAACATAGAACTGCCACATAATCTAACAATTTCACTCTTAGGTATACACACAGAAGAATTGAAAACAGGTATTCACATAGATACCTGTTTACTATTCATGTTAGCCAAAAGGTAGAAATACTCCAAATATCCATCAAAAGGTAAATGAAATTATATATTTAGATACGTATGTGTGTGTGTACACATATATATATGTACACACACATACATATATAAAATGAAATATTATTTAGCTATAAAACTAAAGTATTGGCAAATGCTATAACATGAAAGAATCTTGAAAACATTATGCTAAGTGAAAGAGCCAGACACAAAGTTCACATATTTTTTAACTCCATTTAGATGAAGTATCCGGAATAGGCAAATCCATAAAGACAGAAAGCAGATTGGTGTTGCCAAGGGCTATGGGTAGGGTGGAATGGGGCATGATTACTTAATGGGTAGTGTTTCTCCGGAGTGATGACAGTGTTCTGGAACTACAGCACCATCATCACGGTGTTCTGGATGGTAGTTGAATAGCATGGTGAACACGTACTGCCATCGATTTGAGCGAACACCACTGAATTGCTCACAATGGTTCATTGTTTGATATGTGAATATTTCACCTTAACAAAGGAGAAAAAATGTATACCATATTCACTGAAGTCTCACTAGCATTTCAGTAAAGCTTTTGCTAATTTAGTAGATTTTAAATAACCCAATGCTTCTTTAAAAATAATTAGTGAAGATAAATATTTTTCCATGTGTTTACTATTTGTGTTTATTTCTGTGGAACATTTGCTCATACTATTCTCTGCAAACCTATTTTACGAGGCTGATTTTTAAGAATTGGCTTTGTTGATTTTTTACTATATTGAGTTTTTAAAGATATGATAATCCATTGTCCCTATTTTTTCTTATTGCTTCAATGCTATACACTCAGAATTGATATGTATTCTACTCAATTTTTTGTTCATGTTTATGATACATTAATTAATGTGGAGGTTATTTGGTAGAGAGACTCTGAAAAGCGGGTTTTTCTCCAAAATGGCTGTTTTTTCCATCATCATTGATTAAATAATCCTTCCTTTGATAGCCATAGAGGAGCTTCACTCATTCACAAAGCAGCCTTCTCTGAGGTCTGCTAGGAAGATGGTTTCTTGGGTACCTTGTGTACCCTGTGTCTCTGATACATCTTTTTCTTCACTTTCTTCACTTTCTACACCCCTTTCTCACATTCCTTTTTATTGTGAAACCTGAGGGTCTATTTGGAAAATATTCTGAGTAAGTCTGAAAAGACAAAATTCAAGTAGAAAATATAGGTCTTAGAGGACTTCAAAATGCAGGTAACAGCTTAAATTAGCATCTACTGAAATGCTCAGTCATCTTCATTTCCGAGTAAGGCATAAGCTATGTGTATGTCTCAATACCAAACCATAACATTGACAAAGAGCTTTTGTTAAGGTAATATTATTCCTTATATATTATGTTTTAAGACTCAGTTTAACCTTAATTTATAGGTGTTCTTTGTCTCTCACTCTACCATGAATTAAGTTAGTAGGGAAAGTACAGCCATCTATTTGGGAGAAACAGAAGATAAATGCAGAAAATGAATTGAGTTATTTTTTCTTATTGTTATCCAATGTAACCGGTTAATGTGGAAAACCATTTTTTAAATATTTTTCCAGATGTTATGCATCTAATCAATGTCTTGACCTTAAATTTGATATGTATTTGGTGAGATTTTTCTATTGTACTTGGGCAGAGATACAGAAATACTGCTTTTAGTCCAGAGAGTCAATGCCACTGTCTTAAGAGCTATCCAATATCTCACTGCAAACTGATTCTTTCTAATGATATGTATATATATATATATTTTTTTTTTTGAGACGGAGTCTTGCTGTGTCGGCCCGCTGGAATGCAGTGGCGCAATCTCAGCTCACTGTAACCTCTGCCTCCCAGGTTCAAGTGATTCTCCTGCCTCAGCCTCCTAAGTAACTGGGACTACAGGCTCATGCCATTATACCTGGTTAATTTTTGTATTTTTAGTAGAGACAGGTTTTCACCATGCTGGCCAAGCTGATCTGGATCTCCTGACCTCATGATCCACCTACCTCAGCCTCCCAAAGTGCTGGGATTACAGACATGAGCCACCACACCTGGCTGGATTATTTCTATTTAAGTTTTATAGGAGGAATGATTCTGGGTAGATGTATAGCCCCGGAACCAACTTTAGTCTTTTAAAGTTTATAAGATTATAAAAGTGTATACATTTCAAGACAGAATTTAGCTTTCAGGGCTGTTAAAACAAATATCTCTGTGGGAAATGTCATCCCTCACATTGCTAGCATGGGCTCATAGAATGTGATCACTGGAAAGGGCCGTTGCAGCCATGACCCTTCCATTTAAAGAGATTAAATGATGGATTTATCTTGGGAATAAAATTACAAATTAAAAAACTGAGATGATACTGCATCTGGCCTACTGAAAGTCTGCTTATGGAGAGAGAAATTTGTACTTGGTAAGAGGAAAAGTCAAAGAAAGAGGGGCAACGTAGCACAGCTCAATGAGGCAAATTCAGCTCAAATGCCTGGTCCAGAACAACATGAAATAAAGTCACCTGAAGTGATGGGACTTGTTGATGGGGAAATATCATACCTGCAGAAACTGGAGGAAACTTGACCATGAATCCCACACCTAGGAGCAAGGAGAGAGCCCTGTGTGCAGCTCCTGGGGTCCCAGGCTTTACAGTTGTCCCCTCACAGGAGTGTTAAGGCACAATTGAGAACATGTGGGAGGAAAATGCCAGTTGTCAGTATGAGGCTGTGGGGAGCTGAGGGAGGGCACTGAGTACCCAGGAAAAGCTGCAGGCAGGTGGAGGGGAGATTCAGAATGGATGGGAGAAGGGCTATGACTGCGAGTCTAACCTGCTGCCAACGTAGCCTGAGATCGCCATCCTTTTGCATTATTTTTAAGGCTTTCATTGAACAGAGCATCTGGAAATAATTCTAATTCATGGTAGTTTTGAGGATCACTATAATCTCATGATATAAAGAATGTGTTGTCATGCTAATATAGTTGACTGCAGTCTTTGGTCCCAGGTGCTTGGACAGAAAGCTCTGAACATTTCGAGAATCAGGGTTGCATTTCTAAATAGCTTTACAGAGAGCCCATGGAGTGCAGCAGTTCACCTGAATTTCTACACACCCTCCAGGAAAAGCCAACACTCTTGCACGCTGATGTTTCTTGTGAGATGTTTTCATTAATGGATCTCTAGGGAAAGTCCTTGTGTCTATTTCTTTTTTATTTGTTTAAATTCGTTTCATCTTAAACGTAAGAGCTATCTAGCTATGTTAACTTTTAGCTATATTAACTTAAAACTTACAGTTGGATAAGTGTGGCCTTAAATCAGTTGTGAAAAAAAATCCTTTCTTACTCAATTCAAATTTTCCTTGTGGAGTTGGAGTCCCAGCACTATAAATACAGAGTGCAAAACTGTCTTTATTCATTGCCAACTTAAGAGCATACCTGGAAGTGGCACTGCAAATGAGAATCTCCTGAGCACCATATTCTAAAATTTTTTCTTTTTTTTAATTTTATGTTTTTAATTTTATTTTTCCATAAGTTATTGGGGTACAGGTGGCATTTGGCTACATGAGTAAGTTCTTTAGTGGTGATTTGTGAGCTTTTGGTGCACCCATCACCCGAGCAGCATACACTGCACCGTATTTGCAGTCTTTTGTTCCTCGCCCCCCTCCCACTCTTCCCCACAAGTCCCCAAACTCCATTGTGTCATTCTTATGCCTTTGCATCCTTGTAGCTTATCTCCCATGCATCAGTAAGAACATACAATGTTTGGTTTTCCATTCCTGAGTTACTTCACTTAGAATAATAGTCCCGAGTCTCACCCAGGTCACTGCAAATGCTGTTAATTCATTCCTTTCTGTGGCTGAGTAGTATTCCATCATATATATATGTGTGTGTGTGTGTGTGTGTGTGTGTGTGTGTGTGTGTGTGTGTGGTGTGTATGCCACAATTTCTTAATGAATCTTCTATCAAATGGAACATTTCAGATGTCACAGTCCAGTCTTTTCATTTAAAAATAAGGAAACAGAGACACAGTAGTTATGTGATTTTTTTTCCCCGAGGTCACTGAGAGAGACGATTGCAAAGATTGCGGCAGCACATTTAACCAATGCTCATTTTAAAATATTTTGGAGAAAATCTAGACTGTGACTTTTAAATTAGGATTGGGGGACTTTTTTTTTAGTCTGAGTAATCAGCTCAGGAAAAAAACCTCAAACACGCAGTTGATGTATACAAACCAATCAAGTGAAAATAGGTGCCCACCCATTCAGAAAAAAAAAAAAAAAAAAAAAAAACCACAATGTCTTTGTGGCTACAGCAGTGTAGCTGCTGCAACTTTATTAGTTCTTAATGTCACCTAAGGTGTGACGATATGCTGTGTCTATAAGTGACTTTTGGCGGGGATTGGCTATTTCACCCTTCCTGCTTTTAATACTTTTTAGAGTTTAAATGAAACTGATTGAGAGTATAGAAACAATATCTTTTAGACTAGAGAATTTCTACTGTGGTAGAATCTGGCTGTGTTTCTCGAAAAAGATAAAAATTGAACATAGAAGAAGTTTTGCTTCCTGCTATACTAAAGCTAGCCCTTTTAAGCTATACTTAAAATATTTAAAACTAGTTCTGGAATATTTGGTTGAATAAAACCAATGTTAATAATTAAAGTACATACTATGTGGGTTTGGCATTTTTAGGATTTTATAACTTAAATAAAAAGACACAAAACACTACTATTTCTGTAAAATCAAGCTTATAGCCTTAGGATGTCAAATATCCCAAAGCTGATAAAAGCATCATTTACTTCAATTTGATAATTTGTGAGCTTTTACAAATATAAAAAGATGAATATCTATACATAAAATACATTTAAGTTTCCTTCATGCTAGAAATATTGCTGTTTTAACAGTTATTCAGGTAAGAGTATTTGGGGACTGGGAACTGTCTCTCTTTCTTACAGGTATTTCCAAGTATCTAGGGTGCAGTAAAGATTTACTAATATATAAAAACACTTTGTGATGAGATTGAAGTTTATGTCATTTATTTAATTTTATTATAGATGTGTTAAATAAATATTTTACTTAAAAGAAATGTATATGTTTGTTATATTAGTGCCATAAATTTTGTCTAGATCTGAAAATCTTCTTTTTACCCTTGGACAAGTCACCATTCCTCAATGGGACCTTGTAATGGGTAGGCAATGGAGCATATGAACCAATTGCATTATCTCATAGCAGGCGTTGGCATATACACACAGTACCAAGAAACTGATAAAGTGAGATGCAGGGCTTAAGTAATAAATTTTAAAAATTGTTTCTTTGTGTCTTGTTGAGTGTATTATAAGACATCTCATGTCAACATTACTTATAATGGATTGTCTACATGTGATCTTTTTTGACATATTATTGATGAACTTGGACATGTGACATTTCTCTCAGTTAAAATAATTAAATAATCCAAAATTAAATTATTACTTATGAGCCTGTTTTTAAATAATTGTAAGCTTAAAATAAAAAAAGAATGTGAAGTTTTTGATGAAATTTCTGTAAAATCATTTGCCTTTGTTCGTGAACTCAGATGCAGGTAAAATATACCTTTTACTGTGAAGACTTTGAGAAAAAAACAAGACAAATACTTTCCATTTAAAACAGCTCTTTGATTTACTAGTTTAAAAATCTGTATCAATATGCTAGTGGCATGTATTTCACTAATAAGCATACATTTCACTCATAAGATTGAATCGTTAATACATGTTTTTGCTGACAACATATATTTAATGCCTTCTCTCTGTGCTACAGTTACAGGTCGACATTGTCAACAGCCATGACATTTATTTTATTCTTGGAATTATTTATAATTAGCTTTGAGTCATGGTAGTAAACATTCTAAATAATGATGTAATTTTTAAATTTATTATGCTTTAGTAACTGTACCAGTAAACTTTATACTCAATAATATACATTTCTCACAGAGTCGGTATGTTTATTTATGTTTAAAGTCATAGTGGCCAAATTTATACCCTAGACTATGTCTATATTTTTACGGTTTTAACAGTTATTTTAAATGATGGGTTGCCTGAAGCGCATTAATGCACTTCTGGGAAAAGTAGCTTTTTGTTTCTATTTGGGCAAAACTGACAAGCATTATTATTTAAATTTATTTTTAATTGACAAATACTTATTGTATATATTTATGGGGTGTGATAACTTGTAAAAAGATTTACTCTAGCTAATTAATATATCCATTACTTGATGAGCTTATTTTTGTGGTAAAAATGTTAATAATTTATTCTTTTAGCCAATTTAAATAGGTAATACAATAATATTATTACCTGTGGTCGCCATGCAGTGCAATAGATTGCAAACACTTCAGTCTAACTGAAAGTTTGTACCCTTTGAATAGCATGCTTTCAAGTCTCTCTCCTTAACTTCCCCTCCCTTTGCCCTCTCCTCAACTTCCTCCTTTCCCCCAGCTTCTGATGGCAACTTTTCTACTTTCTGTTTCTGTAAGATGGACTTTTTTGGATTCCACATATAAGTGAGATCATTCAGTAGTTGTCTTTCTGTGCCTGGCTTATTTTACCTAGACTCAAATGGCAAAATTGTTCTCTTTTTAAAGACTGTGTAGTATTCCACTGTGTATATACTTTTATACCACATTTTATTTATTCATTCATCTGTTGATGAACACTTTTTAGGTTTTTGAGGAGCCTCTATACTGTTTTCCATAATGGCTGTACTAATTTACATTCCCACAAACAGTGTTCCCTTTGCTCCACATTCTCTCCAGCATTTGTTACCTTTTAGCTTTTTGATAAAAGTCATTCTAACAAGTATGAAGTGGTATCTCACTGTGGCTTTAATTTGCATTTCCCTGATGATTGAAGATGTTGAGCAGTTTTTCATGTATCTGTTGGACTTTCATATCTTCTGAGGAATGTTTGTTCAGATCCTTTGCCCATTTTTAATCAAGTTATTTGTTTACTTGCTATTGAGTTGTTTGAGTTCCTTATATGTTCTGGATATTAGCTCCTTAGCAGATGTATGATTTGCAAATATTTTCTCTCAATGCATGCGTAGTCTTTTCTCTGTGTTAGTTGTTTCTCTTGCTGTGCAGCAGCTTTTCGGTTTGATACAATTTCACTTGTCTATTTTTTGCTTTTGTTGCTTGCGCTTTTGGAGTTCTATCCAAGAAATCACTACACAGACTAATGTGGAGCTTTTCTCTTATTTTTTTTTCTCCTAGTAACTACAGTTTCAGGTCTTACATTTGTGTCTTTTATTCGTTTCAGTTGATTTTTGTATATGGCATAAGAAAAGTATATAATTTCATTCTTCTGCATGTGGAAATCCAACTTTCCCAGCATTTTTATTGAAGAGACTGTTCTTTCCCCATTTGTGTTCTTGCCACCTTTGTTGAAAACCAATTGACCATATATATTTGGGTTTATTTCTGGGTTGTATATCCTGTTCCACTGGATGATGTGTCTGTTTTTATGCCAGTACCATATTGTTTTCATTACAATTCCTTTATAATATATTTTAAAATCAAGGAATGTGATACCTCCAGGTTTGTTTTGCTTTACTCAAGATTGCTTTAGCTGTTTGGGGACTTTTGTTACTCCATACTAATTTTAGAATGATTTTTTTCAATTTTTGTGAAGAATGACATTGGAATTTTGAGAGGGATTGCATTAAATCTGTAGATGGCTTTAAGCACTATGAACATTTTGACAATATTAGTTCTGCCAATCCATGAACATTGGATATTTTTCCATTTATTTGTGTCTTCAATTTCTTTCATTGATGTTTATTTTCCAGTGTATAGATCTTTCCTCTCCTTGGTTAAATTTATTCCTAAATATTTTTAAAACAATAAATGTAATTGTTTTCTTAATTTATTTCTTGGAAAGTTTTTTGTTAATACATAGAAACACTACTGATTTTTGTATGTTGATTTTGTAATCAGTAACTAAAGGATATTGTTATTAGGTTGTTGACATTTTTTTGAAAATCATGGATTAAACTGGATCAAGATAAGGCTAATCAGATGAAAACTCATTGCCAGATAGCCATGACAGTCAAAGCCTTATCTATGAATTCCATAAAATATTAGTAATAGTGGAAACTGGACTTAAGCAGAGAGAGAATTACTCCCTCCCCAAAGAAAGGTTGTCAAAGATTTAGGAAAAGCACAACTCAGGTTTATTCATTCATCATTGAACAAGTATTTATTGATCACCCACTGTGTTTGTAGCTACTGTTCTAATGCTGGGGATATGGTAGCTTAAAATTAACAAAAAAATTTAAATCTTTGCTCTCAAGGTATTCTATAATATGGAAGACACATAAAAATAAGCATGGTAATATTCTAATGGTAATATTCACTAAGAAAACATTAATCCAAAAGGTAGAAATGAAATACTGGAGTCCTCTATACTTGAAATTTTACATAGGTCATGACAAAACAGAAGTGGAAATGTGGAAGCTATAGCAGAGATCTTCTTGCATGGTACCCCTGTATTAGCAGACATTCTACTCATACACAGAGCTCCCGTTTTAGGGCACATCTTTCTCATACACAGGACCCTGGTTTCAGCAGTTATCTTCCTCATAACATGGAGCTTTTATTTTGGGGTTAGTTTACTTCCAAAGCATGCACTCTCTAAAGTTGTTACACAGCACTGACATGTTCTAATAAACAGATTGAAAAAAAAACACTGAAATACAAGCACTTCATTCTAGTGGCTGCATGTTCACATCTCCCTCACCTCAGAATCTTCAGATAACAGGTAACCAAGAGAGAAAACCTCCATGCTGGATTCAAGGACTACAGGCCTCCTACACACAGTGCACCAGGCCATGCCCGTGGCTGTCTCCATGCTCTCCTGCTCTTCTGTTTTCCTTTTACTACCAGAGCCCAACCTTGACTGCTCTTTCCCAAGTCCTTTTTGTCAATGGGGATTAAGGCTGATGTTGATATGAATGTAATTTGGCCTGATTTCTAGAAACTCTTTCTAATTAAATCCACATTTTCAATTCCAGCACAAAATACAATGAAAGGAAGCTTTGTTCTCTTGGAGCTGTTCAAGTAAAGCAACCCCCACATCCCTCCCAGCTCTCCTTTGCCTCCTCCTTCTTCCTTTTGTGCCCCCCTTTCCTCTCCTTTCCTCTCTTCTTTCTTTTTACTTCCTCCTCCTTTCCCTTATTCTCTTTCTTTTCTTCTGTCTTATTTATTGACTAGCAACAATTTTTGATGTATTATCTAAAGTGCAAGAATTAATTTTAGTGAACCTAGAAAATATACTCAATCTCATGAGTTTATACTCTTCTGGAAAGATCAAGGAAAACATTACTAACATCAGAGAGAAATGAGAATAGTAGGGTGTGCACTCTAGGTTCTCTGTTCCCTCTAGTGTCAGATGCTTCTCATGTGTTGCTTCAGGTCCTCCCACTCTCCCCTGTCTCTGGGACCCTTGGCCACTTGTTTCTGCCACAGGCATCACCATAGCAACCAGTCCCAAAAGTGGACTGCAATGAATTTCAAGTGGCAGGCACCATTGCTTGAGCTTGTCTCTTCTTCTTCTCATCATTATTGTACATGTATAAATCATTCCCCTACCTACATAAACATGTAAACAGTCCGAGACATCATCAATGTAGAATATTTCAAAAAGTCAACATCACAAGATGCAAGATCAACATACAAAAATAAATTGTATTTCTACATATTGGCAATCAACAACTGGAAATAGATTTTTAAACAAAATTTTATTTACAATAATACAAAAAATACTTTATATAAATCTAAAAAAATGCAAGACCCATATGCTGCAGAAATAAATTGAACAGCTGGGCATGGTGGCTCACGGCAGTAATCACAGTACTTTGGGAGACCAAGGAGGGTGGATCACGAGGTCGGCAGATCAAGACCGTCCTGGCTAACATGTTGAAACCCTATATCCCATCTCTACCGAAAATACAAAAAATTAGCTGGGTGTGGTAGCACGTGCCTGTATTCCTAGCTACTCAGGAGGCTGAGACAGGAGAATCGCTTGAACCCAGGAGGCAGAGGTTGCAGTGAGCCAAGATTGCGCCACTGCACTCCAGCCTGGGTGACAGAGCAAGACTCTGTCTAGAAAGAAATAAGGGGGGGGAGGGAAGGAGGGAGGAAGGAAGGAAATCAAACAAAACCTAAATAAATGCAGAGATACATTGTGTTCATGGATCAGAAGACTCACTACTGTTAAAATGTCCTTTCTCTCTAACCCGATGTATAGGTTCAACACAATTCTAGTTAAAATCCCTCCAGGATATTTTTGCAGAAATCAACAAGCTTACTCTAAAATATATATGGGGAAAAAAGAAACTGCAATAGCCAAAGTAATTTTGAAAATGAAAAATTAAAATTTGAAGATTTACACTGTCTGACTTGAAGACTGAGTTATATAGTGTAAAGCATAAAATTTCATATGCTGTCTTACATTTTTAAGCCACAAAGGACCCTAAAGACCATACTGTAAGTTCCCTGCTTTCAGCAGATGTGACCCCGTGCAGGGGACTAGCTGGACCAGCTGCACTCCACTTGGTCCTCAATCTAAAAGACTTCAGTTCCCTGCCACCCACAAATGATTAAAACAAGGCAGTATCATCTTCACGTAGTAACTAGGGGCACCCTGTGCTGTTGATATCCAAAGCCTGCCTCTCTCTCACTCTCCCTGCTTGTTCATCTGTTCCCAAGTGCACTCCTGTGTGGCTCTGCATGGTGTGCAGTATCCTCCCGCAGGGCTGTGAGTAGACGTGGATAATAAGATGCTTCCCGTTTGATCTGCTCAGTGTTATGTGTTATGGGTTCAACCATCTCATTCTGTTTAGGGCAGCGGATCCCTTCCTCTAATGAGGTGACTAAGAGGTGATCATAGCACTATAAAATCACAGTAATCAAGTCAGTTTGCTATCGGTGAAAGAATAAGAGAGTGCAGACATAGATTCACATGTACATGTGTGCCCACTTGATTTACAATAGTAATACAAACACAATTTTGTGGAGAAAGAACACACTTTTCAACAATAGTTTTTTTTCTTTTCTTTTTCCTTTTTTTTTTTTTTTCTAACAGAGTGCAGGCTGGAGTGCAGTGGCGTGATCTCAGCTCACTGTAACCTCTGACTCCCTGGTTCAAGCGATTCTCCTGCCTCAGTCTCCCAAGTAGCTGGGATTAGAGGCATGCGCCACCATGCCCAGCTAATTTTTGTATTTTTAGTAGAGATGGGGTTTCACCATGTTGGCCAGGATGGTTCCTGTCTCCTGACCTCGTGATCCTCCCGCCTCAGCCTCCCAGAGTGCTGGGATTACAGGTGTGAGCCACTGTGCCTGGCTAATAGTGTTTTTTTCATATTAAAAAAAAGAACTGAAATTCTTAATTTGCCCTATATACAAAATTAATTAACTCAAAGCAAATCATGAACCTAAGTGAAAAGACTGAAACCATAAAACTCTTGCAAAAAAAAAATAATAAAATAAAAAGGAGAAAATGTTTGTAATCTTGGGTTAGGGAAGGGCAAAGTTCTCTTAAATACAACATCAAAATCATGACTCATAAGAGAAAAAATTGAATAAATTACACTTCATCAAAATGAAGAACTTCTGCTCTTCAAAATCCAGTGTTAATACAATAAAAAGGCAAGCCACAAATTGGAATAAAATATTTACAAATTATATATCTGATTAAGGACTTGCATCAAGTATGTATAAAGAAGTCTCAAAACTCAATACTAAGAAAACATCTCATTATTTTTAAATGGGCAAACATTTTGAATAGACACTTCACCAACAAAGATATACAGATGAATAAACACAAGAAAAGATGTTTAACATCACAGTCATTAGGGAAGTGCAAGTTAAACACAGAAAGAAGGAAGGAAGGGAGGGAGGGAGGGAGGGAAGGAAGGAAGGAAGGAAGGAAGGAAGGAAGGAAGGAAGGAAGGAAGGAAGGAGGGAAGGGAGAGAGAGCAACCAAGACAGAAAGAAAAGAAAAGAAGGCATTCCAAGTGCTGAGGAAATATGGAGATGTAGAATTCTACGGAATTCAGATACATTTCTGGTGGGAATGTAAAATTATACAGACATTTTAAAAAATAATATTTCAATATATTATAAATTTGACCATATAGTTACTCTTTAGCCCAGGAATCCCACTGATTGATAATTCCTCCAGTGAAGTGAAAATTTGTGTTCACACAAAAATTTTAGGCAAATATAAAGCAGCTTTATTCATAATTGCCCCAAGTGGAAACAACTTCAGTGTCTTTCAGCTGGTGAATGGATAAACAAACTTGGTCCCTGGATGGACAACATAAATCAACAATAAAAAGCAGCAAACTATGGATACATGCAAGAGCATCTCAATTCAGTATTGTGCTCAGTGAATACAGACAGAATCAGAATGCTGCATACTATATGATTACATTACAATCATTAGTGAAATTCTAAGGAAGGAAAGTGTATCGGTGCTCACCATGGGGTGGAGGATCAGGGGAGGGGCTGGCTACAATGACCGTGGAGAGCTTGGTGGGCTGATGGAACTTCACATTTTAACAGTAGTGGTAGTTAAATGACTATATAGATTTGTAAAAAATTGAGAAATTATACATGTAAAAATTTTAATTTGTGTAACTTATAATCTAATAAGAAAAATATGTTTTAAAAAAAGCCAGTGACCAAAGTGGTAACACATTGGAATTTTCCCCTCACTGTTTGTTTTGGGGCTCTACTGAAGAGTAGAGATCAGAGCAGTAGATTCTGGTCTGGCTCTACCACTAAGCAGCCACAGATTCTCAAGATCGTGATTACTTCCCCAAGAGGTATTGTGGAGCCAAATTAGATAATGCTGAGACAGTTTTACAATATAAGAAGCCCTATACTTGACAAAGTACAGTTATAATTATGGATAATGTTTGGCAGTGATGAATTCTTCACAGCATTTTCCTGTTTCATATCTCATAATCATTTATTAATTTGCAAATATTACTTAAATATTTTGGCACACTGGTGTGCTAGCTCCAGGGAATGATAGATAAGGAAGCTACAGTCCACTGTCCTTGGGGAGTTCAGCATCAAAGGTGAGAGGTAGGCTTATCAACAAATCATGTGGTAACAGATGATGAAGCTGTTACAGAGATAAATATGAGATAAAAAGAAGTGGTCTCCAGAGGAATGATTAAAGGATTCCTCCAGTGGTGGGCCTCAGAAAGTAATCCAAGAACTTGGAAAGTGTTGGATATCATTTATAGGATTTAAAAATTTAGCCTATAAGTAGAAGAAAGCCACTGAGTATTTTAAGCAGTGGTAGCAACACAACAGATGATGTTTTAGAAACATTCATCTGGTAACAGTGTGAATTTTTGTGCACATACATGTGCACGTGTGGGCATCTATGTGTGTGATAAGGTATTTGGGCATTGGACACAGAAAGACAGGTCAGGGACTTGTCAAACGTTGAATAAAATATGTAGAGATGAATCCCTAAACTTAATCCTTAAATTTCATTTGGGATACAAGAATTGCAATTTGAGAAATAGACAGAGACCAGATGGTCTTTGGTATGTCTGAGAAACAAAAAGAAGGTTTTATAAAAAAGGGAAATATTATGTTTTGTCTTGTGAGAAAGTTCATTGTATTAGTAAAGTTTTGGAAAGTTGGAAAGCTCTGATTGGTCAGTGACAGCAATGGGTAAAATTAGTCATAGAATTGCAGCAGGTGCTTTCAGCAAATATTAGATAAAACTGGTTTCAGGTTACCGCAGGTAGTTTCAGCAGCTGGACTTGCAGAGAATTACATTTTTGGAACAATGTTGTGTGCCCTGAGTGTTTTTACCCCCAGATTCTCACCTGCTTCAGTTGGGTATAACAAGAACAACCCAATTTGTGTGATTGACTTTCACAGACTGTTGGGTGAAAAACGAGAGAATCCAAACTAAGGCAATAGGGGTTTTAGAAAAAGAGACTGCTTCAAGACATATTTTGGGAGTAAAATCAACAAGACTTATTGTCAAATTCCATGTTGAGGAAAGAGAGAGAGAAGCCAACTCAGTGGATGGAGATACCGTTCAAACAGTGTAAGGCCCATATGAGGAAGCTCAGATTTGGTACAGAAGAGGGAAGGGGAGGCAGGAAAGGGAAAATGTTTGACAGGTTTGTGTTTGAAATCCTGAGATCAATGTGCATGTAAATGGATTGATGGCTCAGAAAAGACATCTTAGAGATACCAGGTTGGGTATTAGTAGTGGAAACAGATAAAGCCACATTTACAATATCTTACTTTTCTTGTTCTGTAGTTGAAAGAAATAACCAAAGACATGAGCAATAGTCACCTGGTGATCAGATATCACAAGTGAAATGACAAAGTAGCATGCATTAGTTTTTGTGAGTGCAGATTTATTCACTCCTTGTCTTCCATTCTGTCCTTCAAGCATGTGTTTTGTTGTGTTTTTACATCTGCCTCTTCCACTAGATTGTGAACTATTTCAGAGAGGCTTATTTCTTTCTTACCTTCAGCTTTAAGCATGGTGCTTGGCACACAGCAGATACCCAAGTTTTTAAGTGATGTGATGACTGGTGATTATCTATTGATTTTCCCCAGTCTCATTATTTAGAGCACACTAATTTGCAAATGAAGTAAGTTGGGCTTATCTATACTAACCCCTTGGCTGGAGTTAAACTATAATTTATTTTCAGTATTAACCCTCATTAAAATATATAGGGTAATGCCAACATTTTAGAAACTCTTAACAAATGTAAATTGAGTTCAACCCCCGGTTCATTCATTTTTTAAAAGTAATACTTGATTTTGTTTGTTTTCATAAGATTTAAAACAAACCATCATTACTGCCCCAATATTTAGTCATCCAATATTTTTTTGGTGAAGTGTTTGAAATATATTGCTGTCTCTCAAGGACACTTTTGGAAGGCCTTCTGAGCCTGAGGAGGCTGTCTTCTGATTATTCATCTTGTTATCAGTGATGGTCATTGTGGAGGATGTAAGTTGAGAAACAGAAGACACATCACTTTGACCACAACTGTGTGTCAGTCTCCTGAATGATTTTCCTCCTGTTTTGAAGTATGTGATAATGCCTTCTAAGAGGGACTGGGAAAAAAAACACCCTTTCTCTGCATTTCCCTTAGATACGCTGCATAAGCTGGCCTTGTTGGTAGTATGAATGCAATAATTTTATAACCAATTGTGGCTAGTGTCACAACTAATTCAGTGCATTTCTGAGATCGTTTATCCAGATGGAATAGAAAAGAGTGGTGCAGGGCTGCTGTGTGGACCCGGGGGCCAGAATGGCTGAATTTTACCGCAATCTTACTTTGTGCTTGTAGACAGAGAGTGGGAATCCAGGTTCTTGGAGCTCTCCTGCCTCGCCTGGGCTAGAGAACAAAGCCCTTGGAAGATCCCTAGGAAGAATATTGAGAAGTGTGCTCTCTTTAGTCCAATCTTTTTTTTTTAGGCATTATTTGAGCATGTTCAGGTTGATTTAATGTAATTTGTTTGATTTTTCTTGTTTTTGTAGGGTGTGTTGCATTGATTATGTGAAGGGCAAATGTACATAGACTCATCACTCATATCCTGCATTAGTATTGATTTAGACTGCTACAAACTGGCAGGAAATGAGAAAAAAAAAGTTTCCTACTTCTCAATCATAAGCCAATTAAAAGATTCAAAATGTATACAATTACTTCCTCTGAAATTTTATCTCAAAATAGATATAACTACAATTTCCACAAATGGCCATCTCTGTAGGATGAATACTCAGAGTTCTAATATTCAGCCTTTTTTTAAGGATTTCTGACCTTGCATTGAGATAGACACATTTCATCTATTATTTTGGAGCAGAGAAAATATCCTTTCTTAAAAGCAACTTATTTACAAAAGGCTGGCTGTTATACACAGACCATAACACCCTCACATATATTTTCATGAAAGTTGAGGTATGCATCTGTATGTATCTATACAAAACACACCATTTAATTTATTTGCATATGTGTATTTCTGTGTCATACACATTATAAAATCAACCTAAGGTCAAATTCTCTATCATAAGTGTGAGTTGACAGAGAGGATCAAATCTTTGTAAAACATTATTATGAATTTATATGGCATTTTGGAAAAAAATCAACTGTGGTTTTGTATCTGCTTCCGGACATTTCCCCCTTTGCAAGCTTAAATTTGCACGTGGTACCCCATGTCACTAGAGCAAGTATTTCTGGTCTGTCCCCAAGTGATTTCTATTGTGTCCTAACCTCACTAGCAAACATACTCAGACTCTCAACACCCATTCTAATCAAGAAGCAAGAAAACAAAATGCATCAATATTAAAATATCCTCAGTGCAACAAATTAAGCACTAGGTCAGATTTCATTAGGGTTAGTTGGCATTTGCTGGTCGTGAAAGATTGCATTAATCTAAAAAAAATGCATTATGGGAAATTTTTTGGACCACATATCCTCTAGTAAGTATTCTAAGTTTACAAAATTAATTTTATCTCATAAAGAAGTCTTGATAAATAAAGAGCTACTGGTCAGAATATATACTTCAATCATGTATACATGAGTATAGTTACAATAATTTTAATATAATATTGTCTTGACTCATCCACATATATTTAAATTTTTATTATACATTGAAATTATGTTTAAGATATGCAGATTAGCAATAAAACTAAGCAATTACCTATGTTTTAGAAATCTTGGTGTGCTCCTCCACATACTTGAGATAATTTCCATTTAATGTGATAATTGATATGTTTAAACTTGTCTGTCATCCACTATTTTTTTGGTTTGCACTATCTGTTCTTTTCTCCCTTATTTCTTTTCTTATCTTCTTTTGTAACGTGTATTTTAAAATTTCATTTTAATCTTATTTGTGTCATTATTTTAGTGGTTTTCTTTGGATTTATATAATTCACCTTTAACTTCTCACAGTCTGCCTTCATGTAGTATTAAACCACTTACTTCATTTATGAACTTTGCAATAGTATAATACTAGCATTTCTCTTATCTCAGCCTTTATGCTATGAATGACATATGCTGTACTTACATATTATAAAGTCCATAGTACATTGTTATATATTTGCTTAAACATTCATTTTTCAAAGAGATTTACTTAATGCATAAAATATCCTATCTGCTTACCCATATAGTGACCATTTCTAGAGCTCGTCATGTCTTTTGTACCCCAGCATTTTCATTTGACATTATTTCCTTCCATCTGAAGGACTTTCTTTTTTTGAGAGTGAACTTTCTTTTTAGAGAGCAATTTTTTGAGAGATTCTGCTAGTAAAGTATTTTAGCTTTCTTCTATCGAAAGTAATCTTTGGCCTTCGCTTTTCATTGGTGTTTTCATTGGCACATCTTTGCCCATCTTTTTCCTTGCAACCTCTTTATTTCCCCTTCACTTCTGAAACATAATTTTAAAAGACACAAAATTTACAATGAACAGCACTGTACTTGAAAAATATTGTGCCATTTTTTTCTGTCCTCCATTGTTTTAGGTGAGATATCCATTCTAATTTTAAATGGTGTTCCCTTAGAAATAATGCACCATTTCTCTTGGGCTGCTTTCAGTGTTTCTTCCCAGAAGATTGTTTGTTCTGAAATATATTTTATTTATTTATTTCCGTTTATTTTCTGCTTTTTTGTTCAGGTTAGGTAAATTCTACAGATTTTTTTTTTCCCTTCAAGTTCATCATATCAATTCTATTGTCTATCATCTCTTTCCATTCTACTGTTACAACTTTCTAATGTGTTTTAAGATTTTAGATTGGTAACTTTTTATTTCATAAGTTCCATTTAGTTGTTTATGATAACTTCTATTTTGTATTAAATTTTTTTTGTTTTAAGATAATTCATAATTGGTGGTTGAAGTATGTTTATGATTTCTGCTTTAAAATCCTTGCCAGATAATTCCAGCATCTGACTTATCTAAGGGTTAGTGTCTGTTAGTGCCCTTTTCTTACTCAAGTTATAGTTTTCCTGCTTCTAGGTAGGATGAGTGATTTTTAATTGTATCATGGATGTTTTGGATATTGTATTATGATATTCTAGATACTATTTAATCTTGCTTTAAACCAAGTAATTCCCTTATTGAGGTGTAGTATAAGGGCCAAGTTAGTATGTATGTTCAGCTTTCCACTGAACTCTGCCAACACCAATCCAACAGAGTGGAGCTCACTCACACTGCCTCATTGCAGATGGGTGAGGTGTGATGACACTGCCTTGGTGACTACTGAGCACTGTCTCACGCCTTCTTACTGCCTTAAAATGGGGATGTAATCTCAGCTCCTTGCTGAACCCTGCTAACACCAGGGAGAGAAGAAGTGGAGGCTTGACTCACATTGATTTGTTGCTGCAGGGTGGGAGTAGAATCACATTTTCCCAGTGGTCATCCCTTTTATTTTTTAAAGATATTTTTGTAGGGTATAAAAATTATAAATTGACAGATATTTTATTTTTCTCCTAGTATTTTAAAAACATTGCTCCACTGTCCTCTCACTTCATTGATTCTGATAAAAAGAAAAAATCTGCTGCCATTCCTATCTTTGTTTCTCTGCCTGCAACATGGCTTTTATCTCTGGCTGCTGTTAAGATTTTCTATTTTTCATTGATTTTGAACATTTAAATTATGATATGCCATAGGGTGATTTTCTTTATCTTTCTTGTTCCTGGAGTTCATTGAGCTTCTTGGATCTACACATTTATGGTTTTCATCAAATTTGGAAAATCTTTGGCCATTATTTTGGGGTCCAATTTCATGTATACTGTGTCACTTAAAGTCACCTATACTTTGGTAATACTCTTTATTTTTATTGATTGTTTTTCCTGTGTTTCATTTTGGTTAGTTTCTGATGCTATATCCTCACATTCACTAATCTTTTCTTTTGCAATGTCTAATCTGCTGTTAATATCCATTCAGTGTGTTTTTAATTTCTGACATAGTTTTTATCTCATGAAGTTCAATTTTTTCTTTTAATGTCTTCTCTATATCTACTTAACTCTTTGAACACATGGAATGAAATTATAATAACTTTTTATTTTCTTGTCTTCTAATTTGAACACCTTTGGCAGTTCTGGAAAGATTTTGATTGATTTTTCTGCTAATTATGGGTCATATTTTCTGCTTCTTTATATATGTGGCAACTTTTTATTGGATACCTAGCTTGTGAATTTTACCTCGTTGAGTGTTAGACATTTTTATATTCCTATACATGTTTTAAGCTCAGTTCAGGAATGAGGGTAAGTTATTTGGAAACACTTTGATCTCTTAAGGGTGTTTTGGTTAAACATTTGTTAGGCAGGACCAGAGCAATATACAATCCATGGGCAATTTTTCCCCACTACTGAGGCAGGATCTTTTTTATTATTCTACGCAATGCTGGCTGTTAGGAGTAGGCAGTATCTCTCTATGAGAAAGGTGGGTACTGTTCTCTCTTAAGGAATAGAGGGTTTTTCTGAGGGTTTCACCCAGGTGCAGTGGCTCACATGTGTAATCCTAGCACTTTTGGAGGCTGAGAGAGGGGAGGATCCCGTGAGCACAGGAGTTCAAGGCTGCTGTGAGCTATGATTGTGCCACTGCACTCCAGCCTGAATGTCAGAGAGATCTTGTCTTTAAAAAATACCAATTGAAAATCATAGTATTTCTTCCTCAGATTCTGGTAGTTTCCTCACATGCATGTACTGGTCACTACTAGGCTGAATGCACAGATCTCTGAGGCCCTTCTTCTGTGCTGCTGTCTACTCTCTAGTACTCTTCCCTGTGAACTGTAGCATTCTTGACCTCCCTGGATTCTCAGTTCTGTCTCCTCTACTGAGGGAGTCCCCTGGGCTCAGCCTGGTTTCCTCTTCCTTTCCTGCACTGCACGTGGACATTATCTCATGGCAAAAATCTGGGAGCTTCAGTTAGCTTTGCTTCACTGACCCCCTCAGGAACCACTGTCTTTTGTTGCCTGAAATTCAGTGTCTTGAAAATATTTGTTTCATAAATTTGTGTTTGATATGTATTTATTTGTTTCATTTTTGGTTGTCTCTGGTGGGAGAATAAATTGGAATTCTATAACATCTTGGCTGGAAGTGGGCACTCTCTCATCAATTTCAAGATATTATTTTACTCACTGTTGCCTTTAATGTTGTGTTCCAGCTAATTTTCCTCCTTTTTAGGCAATCTCCTTTTTCTGTCAGGCTGATTTTAAGGTATTTTCTTTGTCTTTGGTGTTCTTTACATTCACTAAGATATATCTATATATCTATATATATAGATATATAGATATTAATCTGTCACTAAGATATATCTTTATATATATGTCACTAAGATATATATATACACACACATATATATATATATATATATCTGTGTCAATTTCTTTGTGTTCATTCTTATTTGTGTTACAATAGGCTGTCATAATACAATTCAAGAATTGATGTTTTCATCTATCTGAAAAAAATTGGTACACATTATCTTACAGAATATTGTTTCTTTCCTGTTCTTTTTATTCTTACTTTTTATAAAAACTCTGATTAGGGTGGAACTCTGTCCTTCATGTTGTATTTTGGATAATTTCTTTTGAGCTTTCATTTCCTGATCCCCTATTCACTTGTGTTCAAACTGATGATTGCCTCATCCACTGAGTATTTGTTTTAAATATTTATGTTTTTATTTCTTATTTTATTTTTTGTACTTTAAAAGATTCTCTTGTCATTGTATTCATCTTTCTTCATGCTGCTGATAAAGCCATTCCCAAGACTAGGTAATTTACAAAAGAAAAAGATTTATTGAACTTACAGTTCCACATGGCTGGGGAGGCCTCATGATCATGGTGGAAGACAAGGAGGAGCAAGTCACATCTTACATAGATGGCAGCAGGAAAAGAGAGACTTGTGCAGAGAAACTCCCATTTTTAAAACCATCAGATTGCATGAGACCCAATCACTATCACAAGAACAGCATGGGAAAGACCCGGCCCCAAGATTCAATCATCTCCCATGGGTCTCTCCCATAACTCATGGGAATTATGGGAGGTACAAGATGAGATTTGGGTGGGGACACAGAGCCAAACCATATCAATCATTTTGGACTTTTGCTTCCTATTTACATTTTGTACCTTAATTTTTTGTTTATTTAAATATATTAAACAAATTTATTTTATATTCTGACTCTAATAACTCTTCAATAACTCTCAGTTGTTACTTTTGTTTTCCAATTGTGTTGCTTTGAGTTCTTGAATGTTTTCCTTCTGTTATGTTCATGTCTTATTCCTAGAAAATTTGTCTTAGAGAAATATATAGAGGCTAAGAATTAAAATGTATTCCTTTTTAAAAGAATGTGTTTGCTTCTACTAGGCAACTGAGGGACTCTACCAACCTTATAGCACTTTAAAATAAATTCTCAGGTAGAATCTTTTTAGATCACATAGGATGTGTGGACTTGTGTTGAGTTCATTTCCAGTTAAAATTTATACTAAATGAGCAATCATTTAGGGTACCAACTTTATGATGCAGATGTCTTCATTTTACTGCCTACTTGAGGTGTAACCAGGGATTGATAATCATCTCAGAGTGTTGTGTATTATTATCTAATATTACAAGGGAAAGGGAAGAGGCTTCGAAAGTATAAGCCTGCTATTAACTTATTTTTTGGCCTCTAAGGATTCCATATTTTCTCTAAGGATTCCTACTTTCAGTCACTGATGCATTTAAATGTCTAAAAAATGTTAACCCTAACATTTTTTTTCATTGTTTAGTTGGGATGATTGTTTAGAGTATCTAGTTGGCCATACTGACAAAAATAGAAGTCCTTTATGTTTATATTTAAATTTTGAGACAATTGATATTTTCAAATCAGTGCCTCTGCCAAAGTTTTTTTTTTTTTTAGTTTTACTTTACTTTAAGTTCTGGGGTACATGTGCAGAAAGTGCAGGTTTGTTACATAGATAAATATGTGCCATGGTAGTTTGCTGCACCTATCAACCCGTCATCTAGGTTTTAAGCCGTGCATGCATTCGCTATTTGTCCTAATGTTCTCCCTCCCTTTTCCCCAGACCCCGACAGGCCCAGCATATAAGTAAACCCAGACAAATTTGGTCATGTACAATTGTTAAGTTATTTTTAGTAAATACCAAAAATCCTTGTTATTTAGAAAAAATGTAGAGCCATATATATGCTCTCTATAACCTTGTTACAGTACTGAGTAACCATGAAAACATATCTCACACTGAATTCTTTTTTTTTTTTTTTTTTTTGAGACAGAATCTCGATCTGTCACAAGGCTAGAGTGAGTGCAGTGGCACAATCTTGGCTCACTGCAACCTCCGCCTCCCAGGTTCAAGTGGTTCTCCTGCCTTAGCCTCCAGAGTAGCTGGGACTACAGGCGTGCACCACTATGGCCAGCGAATTTTTGTATTTTTAGTAGAGACGGGGTTTCACCATGTTGGCCAGATGGTCTTGATCTCTTGACCTTGTGATCTGCCTGCTCGGCCTCCCAAAGTTCTTGGATTACAGGCGTGAGCCACCGTGCCCAGCCTGAATTCTTTTAGACATGCGAACATTATCTGCAGGCACAAAAGCAGTAATGCATCCTGACCTATATTTTTCATAAAGTCCTGTTCCTAGTCCTAGAAAGAACTACAAGGATACCTTATGTAACATGTTCACTGGAGGAAAACATTAAGATATTCTACAGGTAAGATTTGTTTATGTTGTTGTTGGCATCCATATAGCACTGATCCTGTGAAATCAGTAGCTAGACCTGGCACCCTTACAGAATCACTTGACCCAACTAAAAGGTGCCACTCTGTTAGGGTGAAGGGGAAGAGCTCATTAGATTTTTTTTCACCTATTCATGCCAGGGCTTTACAAGGTACTCACAAATCCATGCATCTTGAATATCAGCAATCACCAATGAACACTCACTTTAACATTTATTTTAATAAATAACAAATTTGTGTGCTAATCAAAGCTAAAGATGGCCAAAGCCTCCTTTGGAGTATAGATTTTGTAGGTAAGGCTGGCCAACCACTCTCTGGAGCTTGTTTCTGATCAGGGGAAGCTCATTGTCCCTAGAGTATAGATAATAATGAACTAACACAGTCATCTCACACTGCCTCTGCTGAAGTATTTTTTTAAACTTTATTTTGCTTTATGTTATGGGATACATGAGCAGAATGTGCAGGTTTGTTACATAGGTATACATGTGCCATGGTGGTTTGCTGCACCTATCAACCCATCATCTAGGTTACAAGCCCCACATGCATTAACTGTTTGTCCTAATACTCTCCCTCCCCTAGCTCTCCACCCTCTGACAGGCCCCAGTGTGTGATGTTCCTCTCCCTAAGTCCATGTGTTCTCATTGTTCAGCTCCACTTATGAGTGAAAACATGCGGTGTTTGCTTTTCTGTTCCTGTGTTAGTTTGCTAAGGATGATGGTTTCCAGCTTCATCCATGTCCCTGCAAATGACATGAAGTCATTCTTTTTTTTATGGCTGCATAGTATTCCATGGTGTATATGTGCCACATTTTCTTTATTCAGTCTATCATTGATGGGAATTTGTGTTGGTTCCAAGTCTTTGCTAGTGTAAATAGTGCTACAGTAAACATACATGTGCATGTGTCTTTATAGTAGAATTATTTATAATCCTTTGGGTATATACCCAGTAAGGGGGTTGCTGGGTCAAATGGTATTTCTGGTTCTAGATCCATGAGGAATCACCACAGTGTCTTCCACAATGGTTGAACTAGCAAACTACAGGTTTCTCACAAGTATACATTTTTTATTAGACAGGTACCACTTTCGTAGTAGATAATGTAATCCTTTTGCATCCTCATTGTCAGTTCCAGCTCTTCTATTGGCATATATCTATAAGCTAAACAATGGCTCAGAATTAAAATTTGGTACAACCTAAAATATAAGATTTATGAATACTCCCACTTTTTAAAGAATTGTTTCATGAAACCATGTTAAGAATGTAAACTTACTTTTGAAGTGTGAATAATTGTCCCTAGTTATCTCCTTCATGTTAAAGAAATGTGCTTTTTGAAGTCATCTTCATTGTTCGACATAAATTAATTTATAAAACCCATTGAATATTCTCTTTTTTTCTGGTCATTAAGAATCTTTCAGTATATTTATAGTCATCAATTAGAACAATATATTTTATTCATGACAGGTAAAGCCTAAATAATTAATTTTCAGTATTTTTCTGGAATTGTTCAAAGCTAATTAAAACTGCAAGCTAAAAATATTAAATCTTTGCTGACTTCCTAAGGAGGCCTCTTAAGAAGACTAATTTATGAGCCTTTCCTTCCTCCATCTAGCTCTGGATTTTTGGCAGAAGTCAGTGCTTAAAATAGGTGTTTGCTTGTGGTCAGACCTTGCTGCTATTAATACCCATTAGATGCCTAATATATTAACTTTTATTTAGTACTTTATATTTCTGTAGCACTTATCTCTTTGCAAAGTACTTTTCACACAATTCTTTCAAGTTTTGCAAAGAAACATACGAAATCAGTCTTAGTAACCCCATCAAACAGATGAGAAGTCTAAAACCAATGGCCTCGATCCCAGTTAGTTCTGTGGGCTGAATTGAGATTTAACCATATGTCTTCTGATCCCAACTGTTACTCCACAGTGCCTTACCTCCCAGTTTGGTGAGTTAGAGTGAAATTGAATTTAAATTGAGATCTTTACATGCCATTTCAGAGGCAAAACCTGCCTTCTATGTAGATGACTTATTTGAAAGTCGCCTGCATAATCTCTTGCTAAAAGCCATTTCTCTCATCTCTACCACATTCTCTGAACCCCACCATTTGTGTCACAACTGGTTGAATTAAAGCAGTTTTTTAAAGGACCACTTTAATGTGACAATTTATCATTTTCCTAGATAACCACAAGCCAAGGCAAAGGCTATGAGAATGTAGGGCATAACTCAACAAAATGTCGGGGAAGAAGGTGTAAAAAAGGCTCCTGGCACATCCTGGATTGTTCAGGAGAGATTAGAAGTGGCACTGGGGGATTATTTGAGAGATAAAGCATTAGGGAAATGAAATAAATGAGGATAAAAATCCAATTTTGTGGAAATTCAGCTTGACTTTTTAATATAGGGTCTGTTTTTTGATTGCTTTCACCTGTTACATGGAGCACAAAGACATTATAATGAACCAGCTCTGTACATAGGGGAAATAACATATAGATGTTTAGGCAAATCTGTGGGAATTCCCAATAATCTGTCAAATCCATGTTCAGCCACGGGATGAACATGGACCTCATCCTTCTTGTATGAAACTCACCACCAGTATTGTGGGCCTGGGATACGTGAGATGTCACATGCAGAAGCTGCTCCAAAGGACATATCTCCAAAGTGTTTAGGATGCCCTAGTTAAGATGCCGGACTCAAAATCAAAAAGATTTCATGAAACCTTCTTATGTTTGCTATGAAAGAACTCTGAAATTGTTCATAAACCCATGGGAGGTCACTCTTCATTCATTCGCATGGTAGTTCCTGGCATTATTGGCTCCACTGAACTATTGCAAGGAGCTGTGTTTAATTTTGTGCCATCTCCTGGTCATTACATGTAATTTTCTAGTAAATAGTTTACTCTTCATAAACTAAATAGTCATTTCTCTTGATGACAGTAAGCTGGATACTCTATTGCAGAAGTTGTCATTGTGGAAGAACCAGAGTAGACGAAAATAAAAATTCTAAAGAAGCTTAAAAACTGCCCAGATGTCTAGGGTGGTAAAGAAAGGAGTCATGAGGGGAAACACAAGGAGGGAATCGGTAGCTAAAGGGCTCTAGCACTGCGCCCTGAGCCTGGTTTCACGGCAGGATTCCTGCCAGACCAGCTGCACGCTGGTAGGAGCACTTGTTGGTTTGTCTGCATGGTCCCACAATTTTGTCTTCAAAATAGAACCCCGCAAAATTGAGCTTTCAATACTTTGTTTCTCTTATCTCTAGCAAAGATATATTGCACTGGGCTACGTTTCTGATTGCCTGTCCTGCAGTGAGGACATCTGACTGTTTCCTTCCTACATTCAAGCACTGGAATTCTAGCCCCAGGTCTTTTAGTTTTGGCAGAACTCTTTCAACTTAGCTTCCAGGCCCTTAACTTCCCCCAGCCAGAAAAATTAGCCAACTAGCACATCAGCAAAAATGAAGGGACAGTGGTAGGCAAGATTTTTGCATCAGCAGTGCTGGACCACGGACTTGTTACAGCCTGGTTGTTGCAAAGCCTCCATTCTATGGTTTCCTAAGACTTCCTCTTTTTTTTCTTTTTAAAAAAAATTTTTCGGAGTATGTTAAAAGGCAATCTCAATGAGGCCAGACTCCAGGAGACAGTCCAAGACAAGCGCCACCTTTATAAATCCAATGAAGGTTTATGAGCTGTAAAGTTTGCATTACTTTTTATAAAAAGAAGAAATTGAGACAGTGCAATTTCAGAACTCAGATGCTAAAACTATGCTGACCAGAAAGCAAGGCAAGGCCCCAAGGAGAGGTATTCATGCTTTGAGAAAGAAAGCATCGCATTTAGTTCTAGAAACTGCTGGGAAGGCAGATGCAAACTCACAGCCCTAATAGACCTCCACAAACAATTGCTTCTCTTGTACTGAAAAGTAATTGAAATTTTGGTTCCTATACAAAGACTTCTCAAGATATCACCAAAGATATCAACCAGTAACCCTGTGTAGAAAGAGTTTTGAGAATGCCATTTTAAATGAATTACTTCCCATTATGGCCCAGTACCAAATCTTTCTTCCAAAGTCATAAGAAAAATAACAGTACTGAAACTTGGAGTGTCCTTCCAAGTAACTGTGGGTTCAAGAAAGCCACACGTGAGGAAGATGATGTTACTCCAGCCGCTGCCGGGGCGTTGCTGCTGGCAAGGCAGGAGCAGGAGCCATGGTCCTGCTGCAGATGAGAGGAGACGCAGTCAACAATGGCGCATGCTCGGTCCACCGGTGGCAGAATTAAGGGTCCTGGCACTTCAGCAGTGGCCCTGGTTGCTCTTAGTGAACAAAGTTTGCCTTACTAGAAGCCAAGATTTGTTCATGGTTCTAATCCAGCCAGTTTCTTTTATGCACACTAAAATCTCTTTTTCATAAAACCTTAGGTTCTGAAGACTTGAAAAAGCACTGTGTCCCATTCCTTCCACCTCTGCACTGAATTTTATCTACCGTACCTGAAGCAGAGTCTTTTCTCAAACAATACAGAGTTGTCATCCAATTCTGTTAGGCAGCTCTTCTTTAAAGGGAACAAAATCTACCTCTGTTGTTATTTTCATCCCCAACTCCTAATTCTGCCCTCTGAGTAGCTCTCAGCTGCCTAACTGCTCTTCTGGATAGGAGCACAGAAAACCTGAATGAAGTTACCTTCCTCTTTGTTCATTACCGTGAAACAATTCAGGCTTCTTCCAGGCAAGCACATATTTCTATTCATAATCACGTGTGGCATTGTGGAGAACATTTTCTGCGGGTCTCCCACAACATACTTTCCTTAAGAAGAAAACCAGGAATTCTACCATGATATGCTCCGCAGATACAAAACATGGCATTTTCAAAATGATAACAGTTATCTGTATAATTTGGCAGAATTAGGTAAGGACCAAAACAGAAACAGTGTGATCAGAGAAACAACCCTGTAGGCTAGTGGTTAGAGCACAGACATCGCAGCCAGATGGCCTGCATGGGAATCCTGGCTTTTCTGCTTAATGATTGTGTGATCCTGGGCAAGTCAGTTAACCTCTCTGTGGCCTCGTTCCCCACATCTGTAAAATAGATATAGTAATAGTCCTTGTCTTATGTAGTAGACATGAGGATTAAATAAAATGAGTTCGTATTTGTAAAGCCTTAGAATAGTACCTAAGGTGAAATTGTCCTACTATTCAGTCCTCCTAGGTCAGGTCTGGAGAGAAGCGAGGAGCAAGGCATTAAATTAAACCCTTTGTTCCAGGTGCTGAGGCTTAGGTGCTCTTGGCTATCCCCAATGAGCCTAACACACACACACACACACACACACACACACACACACACACACACACA
>NW_022436969.1:21716926-21737453 GCF_009761245.1 Sapajus apella | reverse complement strand
ACACACACACACACACACACACACACACACACACACACACACACACACACACACAACTGACAATTCCTAACCCTCCTCTTTTTAAATTTTCATACAACTCAAGTTACTGACTGAGATCAGCCAGAATTCCTTAGCATATCAACAAATGCTCTCTGTAATTTAAAAATATGAACAAAAATGGGTTTTCTACCTGACTTGGGGTGGGACTGGGATCACAGAAGCTCCTTTTCATACTTTTCCACTGAAATGCGCACTCCATGAGAGCCACGGGAGTGTGAGTGCACGCCACGGGAGTGTGAGTGCACACCACGGGCTGCAGGACCTGAGCCCAGTCATTGAACTGCTTCTGCTTCTGCTTCTGCTTCTGGCGAGGACCCTGCAGAGAAGGACTTAACCTCATTCCTGGATGTGAAGGCCTCACAATGCCTGCCTTTCCTCACCCATGTACTGGGAAAATTACAGTAGTCACCACCTCTGTAGTCTTTAGAACATGACAAGTTTTCAATTAATACTCAATTGTTAGTTGAAATACTTCAGTAGAATCTCATTGGTGGCATACACCAGCTAATAAATTTAGAAATATTTTAATAGGCTGAAATTGTTTCCAATATTGAAAAGTAGTGGCATCATGCCATCCATTCACCTGAATTACCACCTGTATTAGTCTGTTCTCATGCTGCTAATAAAGACATACCCTGGACTGGGTAATTTATAACAGAAAGAGGTGTAATTGACTCTCAGTTCCACATGGCTAGGGAGACCCCACAGTAATGGCAGAAAGCAATGGAGAAGCAAGACATATATTACATGGCAACAGGCAAGACAGCACTTGTTCAGGGGAACTCCCTTTTATAAAACCATCAGATCTCATGAGACTTACTACCATGAGAATGGTGGGGGAGAAATCACCCCGATATTTCAGTTGTCTCCACCTGGCCCAGACTTTGATGTGGTAAGATTATTACAATTATTACAATTCAAGGTAAGATTTGGGTGTGGACGTAGCCAAACCATATGACCGCCCTTTCATTCAAATCCATGAAAAGATTCCATGACACGTCTACCTGGCACCCAGTGATTGTATGCAGGGTTCTTAAGTCCCTCCAGCAAGTGTGTGGATGGATATAGAGGAGGTACAATCCCATCATCCCAAATCAATGGAAAATGGGATATCTGATATAGTGTATTTCCATGGTGGTAGTGGGGCTCTGTGTAGTGTGCAGCACAGTCACTTTCATAAGGGACACATAATAAACTCTCTGTTAAAAGGCAAATAACAACTAACAGGTTAAGAAACATATTGCAAAATAAATGAAACATTATTAATATTCCTATATGTAATCTTAGAAATGAGAAAGAAATTACTCCAATAGAAAAATGAAGAAAAGACAAAAATAGGAAATTGAAAGGAATTTTAAGTGGCCAATGTAATGTAAAAGTTTAGGTCAGTTATCATTAGGATAAAGCAATGTAAGTTAAGGAAAACACTAGATATCTTTTTTTTTTTAACCTATAAAATTGGTAAATATGTGAAAAGTTAATTGTCCCCTCTGATCTCCAGTCTTGTAACCTTGTCCCTGATTACAGATTTTTGGCCATTCTTCCCTTTTTTCCAAGGAGTTCTTATATGGGCTAATAGGTTTCTTTGTCTCCAGGGTCCTCACCCTCCTGTTTGCTTGGCCTGAAATGTCTTTCCTCCACTCAGCTTGTTGTGCCAAAATGCCCCTTCCCTAAGTCCCTTCTCAACTTAGGGTGTTCTCTCCTTTCCTTTTCATTTTTTTTTTTTTTTTACTTTTTTTAGAGATGGGGTCTAGCTCTGTTGCCCAGGCTGGAATGCAGTGATACAATCATAGCTCACTGCAGCCTCAACCTCCTGAGTTCAAGTGATTCTCCTGCCTCAGCCTCCTGAGTAGCTGGGATGACAGGCTTGCACCACCACACCAGACTACAGCTAGTGCTCGACTTACGACCACGATTGGTTCCGACAGACCAGTCGTAACACGATTTGGTCGTAAGTTGAGTAGGCTATATGTACAGTACTGTGAAATGATGTTATAAAAATCTTTAAGTCATATTTTATCATAATTTTCTTTCATTATTGTTATATATCATAATTTCCTTTGTTCATTTTATGCCATTTCTATCATCTCTACACCATTTTGTTTCTTATTTTTACATTTTTCAGGTTTAAGCAAAACACTGTATTACCAGTACAACTGGTTTAATATTTGCAAAACATACAAAATTACAAAATACAGGTGCATACAAAAATACAAAATACAGGTGTAAAAAATACCATAGGAAACATTTTCCCAATTGCAAAACATATCAAAATATATAAACATGTATGAAGCATTTTATTGGCCGCTGGTGCTTGGCTGCGGATCGTTGATGTCGTCATCTGAGGCAGCAGTTGGGGTTACCGGAGTTGGTTTTTTCATAAACATGGTGAGCTTTGTCTGAATTGTATGTTTCTTTTTTTCTTCATAAATTTCACGATATGGACGAAACACATCGTGCGCCATCTGTTCAATCCTTGCAAATCGTTCAATGTTTGGATCCATTGCTTCGAAATATATAAGAAGTTTATTGGGAGGGGTTTGATGAAAAATATCCAAGACACAAAACACAAATTGCTGTACCGAGTCTGGGATAACAATTGAAATGGTGCACGCGGAGACGGTAGTGCTGCCGGAAGCTGGTCCGCACTGTCGTACGCCCAGCTGGGCAACATTTGCGCTGCCAGACGCGGAGCAGTCATGGCTAGCGATTGTGGTCGTAAAGTCGAATGGTCGTAAGTTGTATAGGTCGTAAGTCTATTGATACTTGTAGTTTGTAAAATTGTTCTGTAAAGATGGGATCTCCCTGTGTTGCCCAAGCTGGTCTTGAACTCCTGGGCTCAAGTGATTTTCCTGCCTCTCCCTCCCAAAGTGCTGGGATTATAGACTTGAGCCACCACACCTGGCTTCTTCTTTTCTATAATTTTCAATCATGCCATTTCTTGTCTTTATTGCATCTCTTCTGCTCTGGGTGTAACTGGAGAAGGGCAGGACCATGGGTGGTGTGCTCATCCCCATAAACACAGTGACTGATATGCTGCTTACATTATGGGAGCTACTTGATACATACTCTTCAAGCAGGTGAATTTATGGCTATGTGATGATGTGAGTTTTGTTTTGTTTTTGAGTCAGGGTCTTCCTCTGTCTCTCAGGCTGGAATGCAGTGGTGCAGTCATGGCTCACTGCAGGCTTGACTTCCCAGGCTTAGTTGATCCTTCCACCTTACCTCCCCATTAGCTGGGACCACAGGCATACACCACCATACCTCGCTAATTTCCATATTTTTTGTAAAGATGGGGTTTTGTTATGTTGCCCAGGCTGGATGTGAAGTTATTAAGTCTCTCAAAAAGTGTTCTGCTTATAATATGTTTAGTCATATGATAGTGTTGTTTTGTAGGAAAAAATGCTCAAATACCACCAGTTTTATAAGGTTCAACTTATAACCTAATATAATTTTCAGAAGACATTTCTAGTTATAAGTATAAAAAATCATAAGCAAGGCCATTCTTTCACTATGTCTTGATCTAAAGATATATCCATATCTAAGGCTGTATAAAGAGGCAGCTGTAATCACAGTGTTATTCATTATTAAAACAACCAAAAAAGACGGACACATACTGTGCTTAATTCAGATAAACTAGCTAAATAAATAAAGGGACATTCATGCATTGAAATGGTTGGTGGCAGTTACACATGTGTTTTTTAAGAAGATGGGTTGCCCTGAAATAATTTTATTACATGAAGTTAAGTCTGTTACATTGCAGTCTGTGAGCTTTCTCTCTTTCTCTCTGTCTCTCTGTCTCTGTCTGTCTGTCTGTCTCTCTCTATCTCTCTCTCTCTTTCTCTCTCTCTCTCTCTGTCACACACACACACACACACACACACACACACACACACACACACACACACACAGAAAGAGAGGGAGAGAGAACAGAAAGAAGTCCTGAAGGAAATGTACCAACATATTAACAGTGGTTAATTTCTGTACGGTGGGATTACTCATGATTAAGTGAATATTACATTACTTGTGTAATTAGGAAAAATCCTTTGAAAGTATTAAATTTTAGAGGCTATTAAAATTATAAGTAGATATATATTTAGATAGCTGGATGACAGATAAATAGAGAAGAAAGAGACTAGGAAGAATTATAATTCAATTGAGATCTACACCTCAGACCCTACCAAATCATGAGTGACTAGCACCTAATATAGTTGTATATCAGAGTTCTTAATTTTATAATTGCAGTCTAGAATAGTAAATATAAAATTCTACCATTTAAAATAAACTATTCTTTATTTATTTTAAACTAAAAAGTCTTAGAAAAATCAAGGATAGCGTCCTATGTCATACCACGGTGCTTTTAGACAAACAATAGGAGGCTACTTATGGAGACATCAAAGACCTCTTTCTCTGAATTTAAGACACATTTGCCTTTAAAATAGAATTTCAAAAAAAAATTATCTTTAATAACTGCCTATGTATTTGTTTTCGACAAGATGTTTTAGTTATTTTAGTAGCTTCAAAGGATAGAGAGAAACTCGTGAAGCAAATATGACCAGATCATGTAGGTTTTATCCATAGTATTGTAAACCAAAAAGTATCTGAAATATGTCTCAATCAATTTAGAGGTTTATTTTTTCCAAGGTTAAGGATGGTGACCCATGACACAGTCTCAGGAGGTCCTGAGAACATGTGCCCAAACTGGTTGGGTTACAGCTTGATTTTATAGATTTTAGGGAACAGAAATTACAGGTAAAGACATAAATTAATATATATAAGGTGTACATTGGCCAGCCCAGAAAGGGGGAACATCCAGGTCATAGGTGGATTTAAAGATTTCCTGATTGGCAATTGGTTGAAAGGGTTAAGTTCTGCTTAAAGAGTTGAAATCAGCTTTAGTTAAGGTAAGAGTGTGGGGGTTGTGGAAGCCAAGTTCTTGTCATGTAGATGAAGTCTCCAGGTAGCAGGCTTCAGAGACAATAGATGCTAATGCCTTTTATGGGATCTTAAAGGAAGTCAGACTCTCCAAAGAGACCTAGTAAGGGAAGGAGATACTCTATAGAATATAAATTTCCCCCGCAAGAGACAGCTTTGCAGGGCCATTTCAAGGTATGTCAAAGAAATATATTTTGAGGTAAAACGTGTAGATTTACTTCAAGGCCTTCTATCTGTCAAGTGATGCTATACCAAAGTTAGGTTGGAATTTGGCACCTTATTGCCACAAAAAGTCTGTTCTGTCAGTCTTAAGATCTCTGTTTTAATTCTCTGTTTTAATGTTAATGCTGTTCAGTGATGCCTGAACTCCAAAGGAAGGGAGTTATAATGAGACCTCTGGGACCCACCTTCCCGTCATGGCTTGAACTGGTTTTTTAGGTTTCTTTGGGTCTCCTGGACTGAGAGGGGCTCCATGCAGTCTGTTTGGGACCTTAGAATTTTATTTTTGGTTTATAGCATCATAAAGGAGGATCAAGAAATAATACCATCTCTCCCATCACTCTGCTTTTATAAACCCAAGATCTTCCTCAGGTCAAGCACATGTATTCGAACAGTCCGTCCATCTGCTCTATTGTATCAAACTCCATTAAACACTGTAAAGGGTTTTTAAAAAAATTATGGGAGAGGATAGCAGGATAGCGGCATCTGTCCTGAGGGCTGTCAGCAAATGAGGCCCAAGAGGTTGGTAGAGGCATTTTCCTCTCACAGTCTTGCCAATAACTCTTCTCAGCCCCTCAAAGGATGTGGATATGATTCTCTGTCTACTCCTTTTGTGAAATGGTCTCAACATCCAACTTTTGAAATGTAAAATTTTTGTTTACAGTAAGCAATAGGCAGGGGCATTTTATTCAAACATTCCAATCTTACTTAAAGATACGGGAAAGCATGTCTGAATCTGATCAAAATAATTCAGAGTTTCTTTGCTCTGGTCTGGAATCTGTACTCTTCTGAATTGCTTCAGTCACGACAGCATATGTGGGATACCCACACGTGCCGCACCATAACACCTTCATATTATCTGTGCACATTTGCAGCTCACTCACACACTTTCTTCTAATTTCTTTTATCGAGTTCTCCATTTCAGAAGGGCAGTGAGTTGAGATGCTCCAGCTCATCACATAAACAAGAGTGTTTTCTATGGCTCTGATTTATATTGCAGCTGTGGGTAATGCTGTGAGTGTTTACATAAAGACTGATGCATGGATACCTTTTCAACAGCAGCTGGGAGACTACAGTCAGCCAAAACCTCAGCAAAGTTCCGTAAATCTTTTTGAGTCAGCACTGAGACAAACCAAAAAATCTTTTTTCTCTCTTCCCGTTAATGCATTTGAATTAAACCATTAAACAGGGATGAAGGTAAGTGTTGTAAAAGTTTTGCACAAATAGGACAGGGGAATGTTTGACTTTGGACACGGTGAGTAGACTTGTATTACTCTGCACCTTTCATCCCAAATGCTTCACACTCTAGTTCCAAATGTTTCTCTTCTTTGAATTACTGCCTGGGAAGAGATGTTTTGGCCAGTAAAACGGGGGAGAAATGGATGCTCCAAGGAAGATGGCCACAAATCTCTTTAGGTTACTAATAAATTAAAGGAACTTTTGGCTATTTTAATTTGGATCCAGAAAAATCTGAATTTAATACGTACCTGTGGAACAGGATGTGATGGCATGAAGGCCTGGAACCTGAATGGCTACATCATTTGTTCCACACTTATGACATTTATTAGTTTACAACAAATCTTTTGTGGTTATTTTGTTTATAACATTTATGTGCCAGGCACTGTTTAAGAACTGGACATTAAAAAAAGATAAAATAAAATTCTGGCTCCCTCCCCTCAAAGGTGAAGTGCAGAGTGCTTGGTGGAACAGGGAAATCGCAATACAATACAACGAATCAAGCATGCCTGTCAGTGAGAGATCTAAACTGGCAAATGAGTTCACTGAGTATCCAGCAGCCCCTCTCTGCTTGGAACAGCTGTGCCTCTGTTTTGCCTTTGATAAGACTTCTGACTGTTTGACAGGCTTGATGAAACGTTTCTTAGATTACAGTGGACTCTGGAATTAGAGTCCATGGAGCCGCCTTTGATTTGAAGGCTTCTGGCTTTCCCTACTAGTCCCCCTTTCCCTTTCTGTAATATGGAAACTGATACTTACTCAAAGCTAGAGACTTCATCCTTCCTTTCATAATGGCGTGTGTGAGCCTCCACGTATTGCTTCCATGTGAGATCATAGCTACAAGGCTGCCTTATGAATGGGGCATTAGTACACCAATGTATAGTATTGTTATTAAGGAAGGGTGGACTTATGAAATTTTGAATCTTCCTTAGACTAAATACATTAATCCATGTCTAAGTTCTTTGGCGTTTGGTCTCCTGCCCTCTTTCTTTCTACACATTTTATTCCCCTAAAAATGTAGTTTTTATATCTCCAATTTGACCTAAAGCGAATAGAGTATAAAATAAAATAAAGTGAGCCTGTTATAGTTATCAACTCTAGAAAACCTTACGAGTTGTAGACAGCGCTAGTCTGGCTTGCTTTGAGCTGAACTACTGGAAATCCACAAAAAGAGAGGAAAATTCTGTAGTTTGTCTAAGAACACTTTATCTTTCATTTTAGGTACAATTAAATACCTCAAATTTGAAAAACACTATATATATGTATATATATATATGTATATGCTTTTAAAAAGTATGATATTTGCTGCATTCTTTAAATGTGTATTGATGGCTTTTCAACTGGTTCAAATTTGGAACTCAGGGATTCTACTCTGTGCCAAGAGATTAGTCAGACATTCTTTTGTGTGACTGTAATGTTCACAATATTTATCAGTAAAGAGCATGAATCTGAAGAAAAGGCTTGGCTGTCACAGAGCTGTTACATCAGCCCCTCTCCGATGGCCTGGGGGAGCCAAGGCCTCCCCCACCCTGCAGCCCGTCTTCTTTAAACAGAGCTGGAAACTGCACCCCTCGAAGTAGCCCATCTAACCCATTTCAAGTTTCTGTGCGTAAATCAGAATCCCCTTGGAAGGCTTTGTTGACCTAAGACCTTGAGCTTCCAAAAGAGTCACCTTTAAAAATAATAATAATAATAATAATAGAGAAAACCAAAGCAAAACCCTGACCTCTGAGAGATTTGAATGATGAATCAGATAAGAATACTTGGAAAAGTGGCTGCCAGTCTCCAAAGAGAACAGAGGATGTGAAGCAAAGACATCCAGGAAGTGTGCAGCTCACCGTCTCCTCCCGCCCGTGACCCAGGTCACAAATGCAGGGCTCCTCCTTGGTCCTTGTAGCCACTAAGTGAAACAAAGCCAGCAGTAAGACATTTCTATTCTTTCTTTCACAGAAGGAGATGGGGGAGATTGTGTGGCAGGAAGTGTCTGTTTCACTGTTAGACTGCATAGTTACTTAGACACATATGATAAAAAACCTCAGGAAATGGACTAATTAAAAAAGGTGTTCAGTTTAATTATATTTCCTACTAATTATGTTTCCTACTCAAGTGACAGCATTTTAAGTCCCTGCTGTTGAGAAGCTTTCTATTATGCCTTTGTCTTCTTGCTCCAATAAGAACATCTCAGAGTCATGGTGGCTGCTAATCTTGGCAGGCTGATCCAACCAAGAGGACATGGTATTTTGCCAAGTGTGCAAAAAATGGCCTGGACATGATATTTTTCATCGACTCTTGCTTTCAGCTTTTTTTCATTTTCAGTTATTTCTTTTCCTAAAAGCTGAGTACTGAAAGGAAAAAATGCTCAACTTATCATAAAATGATAGTCTGATTGTTGAGGGGGCTACCTAGGCAGAGTCACTGTAAACTGATTTTTTCTATAGTTGATTTATTAGGCTCAGATTTTCTTAGCCTCCTGTTTTAAGCCTGTTTCATCTGCCTGATTGAACTAAGCCCCTCCAGCTGCTAAGGTAGTCACAAAAATGTGTTCCACCCACTAGTGCACTGCAAATTTATAATAACCAGATAGTCATGGAGAAAAGATTTGGATTGCAGTATTTGCTGATATTCATGGCATGAATACTCCCAACACAGATGATGCCAAGCTGTGAACATGACGGCACTGAACGTGGAGCTGGGCAGAAATCCCAAGCAGCTGCTACAGCCACCAGCACATCAGCCAGCAATGCCCCTGAGGGCCAAGCCCTGCAAATCTATGACCTCCTGCACCCTGACTCAAGTCAACATGTGTAGGCACTAGTTTTCTGTAGCAGTCTCATGCCAGCGGGCGCGGTGGCTCACGCCTGTAATCCCAGCACTTTGGGAGGCTGAGGCGGGTGGATCACGAGGTCAAGAGATCGAGACCATCCTGGTCAACATGGTGAAACCCCATCTCTACTAAAACTACAAAAAATTAGCTGGGCATGGTGGTGCGTGCCTGTAATCCCAGCTACTCAGGAGGCTGAGGCAGGAGAATTGCCTGAACCCAGGAGGCAGAGGTTGCGGTGAGCCGAGATCGCGCCATTGCACTCCAGCCTGGGTAACAAGAGCGAAACTCTTGTCTCAAAAAAAAGAAATGAAAACTGAACCATAGAAGAAAGCCTGGGGAGCTTCTGCCTACGATCTGAAATGAAGAATGACTATTTCTCTAAGGAATAGCAGCCAGTTGGAGGGGGTATAGCTAACTTAGAATAAGTGAAAGAACATAAAATCAAACCTCAGATTACAGCTCATCCATCACCTTTGGAAAAAAGAAAACACTGCTTACATAAAAAACTTTCACTTTTTGTATAAACCCTTGCATTTTGACATTTTCTCCCCCCTTTTTATTTTCTTCATGGAACGTGTGTGCATACAGCTTGATGATTTTTATTATCTGTCCTGTAGTGTGCTACAGGATCTGTGTTCACTGCTGTATCCTACTGTCCATTATATGTGAGGGCTCAATCGACATTTGTGGAATACATTGAATGACTGTCTTACTATTACCTGTCTCATGGATGTTATTAAATTAGGGGTCTGTTTTATTTCCAGCATTTTAACCCAAGAGTATATAATACCTGACATTTAAGAGCAAAGCTAATTTAAATGACAGAAATAATCATGTAGAAATATGCAATGTTCTCAGGAATATGGTACTTGAAATCAAAATCTTGAAATGTGTGACAGATGGTAAGATTTTTCTATATACATCTAACAATACATTTAATATTTTATTATATATCATGGCCTATATTTTTATCAACTGTACTAAAAATGAAGAACTATAAACCACTGGGCCCTCCATATGATGAATAAACATTATAGTCTTTTGTCTGAACTTTGTATTTGACATATATTCAGGGAAAACAAGAAATAAGCTGCTATTGCAAGTTTAAACTAAATGTACTTCATGAGTGTTTCTTTTCCATAAAATTTTTAACCATCAAAGTGTCTACGGGATTTCTTTATTTAATTTTAACAAGTGAACATTACTATTTGGCACAGTCTTCTGGCAAGGTGGAGTCTATAGTTAGTGTAAAGAAAGCCACAAGCCGTACAAAGCAATTGTAATGCCTTATAAAATGCCCCAAGGAACATAAAAGAAAAAATCCTCCCCTTATGGAAACTGAGAATGCTCCACTGAAATGTTTGCCAGGATTATATAAATAATGGCAAATAAGAAAAATGAAATTACCCTATTTTCTTCTTATTTCTCTCGAAAGAGAAATTTTTATGGGGCAAAACCGCGATTATTTCTTAAGACACATTGTTGGTCGATTTTGCATGTGCTCATCTTCTCATGCCGTTTGCGTTCCTAGCACACATGTGGGGCCACAGCATAGGATCTCTTTTAACTTCTGCACAAATGACAGAATCCCCGACATTGGATTTACGTTCTCATGTGAATTTTTAAGGGACAACCTCATAAACACCACCAATCTGAATGTTTTTATAAGCTTGGTACGCCCTTTATGAAGGATTTAAGTTTAAATGAATGAGTTTCTTATGGATTTGACCTTAAATCACATTCTATGCTTTTCCCCTAAGATAATATTAGGGGAGTTTTGGCAAACAGACACTAAAAGGAAAAGTATATAATGCAACATGGATCAACTGAAACACCACAAAGTATAACAGTGTGCCAAAGTAAAAAGAGAAGCAACACTAACGTGTATTTATGTTCATTTTAACTCACGCTTTTGCTAATGTTGTGAGGGTTGGGTGTGTGTGTTGGGATGGAATGGAGAGCAGGGATTGGGCTGTGGTGACTCTGAACAATCTATGCCCTCAGGCTGCTGAGCCGTGCCTGTCTGGCAGGATTGTTCATTTAAACACTGGCTGAGAACCTTCGAGTAGTGGTGACTACCATTTATCTACTATCTACTTTGTGCCAGACACTGCTCAGATGCTTTGATTACATATCCTCATTGTAATTATGGGAAGAGTGTGTTGATCTTCATTTTAGAAATGCGTTGACTGACTCATAGACCTACAGCACATGTCCTAATATGATATATGACCCATGGCAGGGAAGGAAGTGGGGATTCAAGCCAAATTAATTTTGCCACAAAAGTTGAATCACTGCCATCTGCCCTGCTGAGATTTCAGGCACAGGTACTTCATTTATGGTTCTGAGAGAAAACTGACAGAGGGAGATGAGCATCATGGGTGCAATTTACTCAAAGTATATACAATAGCAAGCTACGCCAAGGAGGGAGAAAAGCTGAGTGTCATTGAAGCTACTGAAACTTTTTATATTTGAGGCCTAGACAATAAGTACATGTGAAGCAAATATTAACTTACAAAGATGTTATGGCGTTTAAGGGTCAAGACCGTCAAGGCGTCCTTAGGGAAATTCTCCAGCATGGCCTCGTGCACAAACACAGCTCTTTCCTCTGCTACACTGTACCACATGCTGCTCGTGCTTCATTGGATAGCTGAGATCCACCTTTGTTCCTGAAAGCACATCCCTGCAGGTGGAGTACACACTAGGAATTATAACAATTTCACTTTCTAGTGATTTGCCACTTATGAAGCAATTTCCTAGAGATTTTTCTCTCATCACATTTTTGTCTCATCATATCATGAAGTCCATGTAAGAATGAGTAAGATGAAATCTTATGCAAGTGTCTTAGAATTTCATCTAAACCAGAGTGCTGATCCATTATAGAAACAGAGTGTAATAGCAGCCTGAAGTCAAGTTTCAGCAGTTTTCTGGGCAAATGTAATGCTTATGAGACAGTGCAGGCAACTCCCTATTCATCTAGCTTTGAAACCATTGAAATTATCGTTACTGGAAATGTCTTCTGTAGTCAACTTTTATGAGAAAGAGACAGAAGACAAATAAACAAATGGATATCCGAGGTTTATTTTTTAAAGTAGCTTTTAGAGCATATCATGGAGCCCATTCAAAGGCAGCTCAGAATTTCAGACTTATACAATAAAGGTCTATTCTTCATAATGAAGAACATAACCATATGGTTAAGTATTTTCTAAATTGTCTAAAACACATGGCTTTATTTTGTACAGTTTTGGCATTCTGCATGTTATAGTTCCTTGAAAAGTATAATCTATGTATGGATTTTGCAATAACTGAATTTATGCAAATATGCAGTCAGCATGCCTCTCCATGCACTCACAGCTCATGAGCCCTGCCTGAACTACCTGCCTGCCTGCCCATCCCCTGCTGCACATCTGGCCCCAGGACAGCCTTCTCTGTTTTCTCTGCTCTCACAGTCTTCTGTTCATGCCATGCTCCTCTACCCATGCTCAGGGTCTTCTCCTCGCTCAGCTACTAAGGAATTGTGAAATGTCTTTCCCTCTGTGTTGTCACCCTCTGGTCAGCCCCTGCTTTCTACTTTTTAGTTTATAAGGACTCCCAGGGGTCTTGTGTTAAAGGGCCACCTTGTATTTTGGCTTCACCTCATCTTCCAGTTTGTCTGTCTCAACTCCCACCTGCATTCTCAGCCCTTTCCATCTCCGTTTTTTCCGGTTTTTTTCAAAGAGAAATCTGTCCTCGTTTTCTTACCTTCCCTATTTTCCATTTAGTTCACAACTCACTGCTCCATCACAGTTATCTTTTCCCACAATTCTACTGAAACTTTTCTGATACACATCACTGATCTTCTCCAGAAGGTCTATGATGAATGGATCACCTCTAATCAAATCTGGTCTCTACTGAATTTGACTTCCTCTTTCTTAAAACTCCTCCTAGCACATTATTTGTTTGTTTGAGATGGAGTTTTACTCTTGTTGCCCAGGCTGGAGTGCAATGGCAGGATTTAGGCTTACCGCAACCTCCGCCTCTCAGGTTCAAGCGATTCTCCTGCCTCAACCTCCTCATGTCCAGCTATTTTTTGTATTTTTAGTAAAGACAGAGTTTCACCATGTTGGCTAGGCTGGTCTTGAACTCTTGACCTCAGGTGCTCCACCTGCCTTAGGCTCCCAAACTGCTGGGATTACAGGCGTGAGCCACCGTGCCTGGCCTGCACATTCTTATACTTCCTTTTGTTGTCTTAAGTAATCTCTCTTTCTTGATCTGCTCTTTAAATATTGTCAGTTTTCCTCAGATTTTACGATTGGCCATCTTGTGTCTCTAAATACTCTTGCCGAAGTAGCAGCAAAAAGAACACAAAACTTGAAGTCATGGAAACCTGGGCACGAATGAGTTGTAACAGCATGTTGACTATATTTTCAACAAAATTGCATGAAGTCTGTGTGTTTTTTGTGAGTTTTCTCATCACATTTTATCAAACATCTAATTTTAATGTCACATACTACCCACTTTATATATAAATAGCATATATAAACATTTTATAATTACTGCATATTTAGGCTATTTCCGGTGTTCATATTGGATAATTGCCAGGAATTTTCAGTCCCTAACTGTTCCTATAACTTTTTACTGATGAGTGCTGTATGTCCTAAAAGACACTGGGCTGTGGGGGTTGGCTTCCTTCTTTCCTTCTATGATTCCCAATGCACATACACACACTCTCTCTTACTGCCCCCTTGCCCCATTGTCTCTGAAACTGGGACTAGATGTAGAAAAATATAGAAGTCAGGGGAAGGCGGGGTGATCATGATAATGGTAAGAGCAAAAGTCTGGCTTTCTCTGAAAGAGGCTTCTGTGCAGGAAGGACACAGTTGCCCAGTTTCTATTTAGTGTGAATCTTGTGTTTCTGAATTAGGGAGAACATTGTGAGAAAAGAATGAAATATACTTGTGTCTTCTTTAAGGCTGGCTTGTTTGCTTGGTTTCCATGGGAGACATATGCATGCAACACTATAATTTGAGTTTTACAATTCAGTTAAATTGACCTACTAGTGAAAATTCCTTTAAGATTCTATTTTCAAGTATTTTCAAGAACTATAAAATGCATAAAATCCTTTAAGATTCTGTTTTTAAGAATCTTAAAGGAATTTTTACTAGTAGCTCAATTTACTCTCTGTGTGTGTGTGTGTGTGTGTGTGTGTGTCTCCTGCCTAGTGTATCTATGGCTACTTTACTGGGAAGTTGGTAGAGGAAGCATTACAGACTGCCAAGCAGAAGCAGTCGTAAACCAGGAATCTTGTAGTCGAGGATTATCCATTATTTGATGACGGAATTAATTATTTAGGATTCATGTTCCATTTTAGTGTAACATAGAAGTAATTTTTAAAAGAAACAATTTTAAGATGTTGCAGCACTCTTCATGCCTAGATGAGAGTGTTGAAGCATGGATGCTTGTGAACAGACTTGCCCTAGTCACTACAAAGAATGAGTAGTGTGGCAGGGTCTTTTCAGCCTGACTGGTCAACCCAAAATGAGGGCATAACACATGTGTTGAGCTCATTCAATACCTTCTAAAGTTGAGATATTTAGATATTAAAAGATTCTTAAGAATTAAAAAAAAACAAATATAATATCTGTTTGCACTTACTGGGACAACAAAAGAAAATTGAAAACTGAAAAGCTAAAATGGTAGAAATTAATAATGGAAAACACTCATCAGTTCTATTCTGGGAAGTTAATATATGAAATTTTGAACCTAAAGGGCAAATGTATTGGCTGCAGATATGCCATATTTGGATTAAAGGATTAAAGACAAACATCTAATAGACAGACAATGGACATGAAGAGATAATTCACACAACACACATAAAATGTTAGCATTGCTGGCAAACCTAAGAAAATCTGTTTATTTTATTACTAATTATAAAAATATAAGTTAAAATAAAATCTTTTATAAAAGATAAAAAAGATTTATAAAACTCAGTTCAATTAAGCACATATATTTGAATAAATATGAGAGCTAAAATTTTGATAGTGTTAATCAAAATTTTACATATACATATAATTATACTTCTACGAATTTGCCCTAAAGGAATGATTGAATGAATGTTCAAAGACATAGGTAAAGTTATTCATCACATTGTTATGTATAATAGCAAAAATGTAGATGTAAATTTACATATTACATTTTGTTAAATTATGGAACACTATACCAGCATTAAAGTGATTACATGGCTATATTTATAGACATAGAGTTAATTATATATTAATATGTAATTAAAGCAGGATTCAAAATACAGTGATCGTATTTTATATGTGCTGATCTTAGTGTGTAGGGGTGTCGATGCAAAAATAAAAGATTTTTAGTATGTTCATGTTTTGCAATGAGCTATGTTATTTTACAAATAAGAAAAAATATAAAGCTATTCATTTTGAAAAGCGCACTGTTGAACATATGTTGATAGTGAAACTGATGAATTCTATCTTTTGTCTTTTATGAAGGGACCACCCACCCTTTATATAAGATGATAAAATATTAAAACATTATGAAAAGAACTGACAAATAATACATGGGATAAAACCCAAAATATAAACGTAACAGCAATTATCATCTACTTAAGGGGGTGCCATCTAGATATTTATGACCAGATCAGGGGAAAATCAACATCATAATGGTATTAGGTAGATGTGACAACGATATTTTAAAAAATAATGTAAGTCATTATGAAAACTATTAATTAAGGGAAGGTAAATAATGTTTTTTTCTTATCGCTATCTTTTACAATTACTTTTAATCTGTTAATAATAAATCTCATGTGGGAAATAGGGCTTGAACAATTTTATAGAACTCACTGTTTAACCCAAAAGACTGAAATTACTCATTTGCTGAGAAAATTGTATTACTCGGGTACATATCATCCATTAGAGCAGCCATTTCTGGCATTAAACAGATTTCAGCTAAATTTCAACAGAAGATCATCTTAATACTGGCAAAGTAAAATGTCACTATTGGTTAATTGAGAAGAAAAATCTATTTATCTCTTAGAATGTCACATTATGTTCAATGCATGGTAAAAAAAAAATCTTAGCTCCTTTGATTAGATATGAAAATCTTTTCCTCTCAAGAGTTAAAAATAATGTAAATGAAGCTTTTGGCAGAAAAGTTATGTGTGGTACAATTTCCTGATATTTTAGTTTCATCACCAATTTCTGTGCCAGGTCACATGTTCAGCTGCCTGGCAGCCCCTGCAGTATGTGAAAATATTTCCCTTTTTATAGGAATATGCTGGCAACAAACCACCACTTCCATGAATTATTAATCCTTTTGTGCTGATTATTTTAAAAAAGCAGAGGGGCAGGTCCATATTCAGGTGGCTCTCAGTGGCTGAGACATGCTTTGTGAAAAACTGTTGAATTAGATGAAAATTGTGCCTACTTTGGCCACCAGTTTTACCATTACATTAGGTAACCTAAAGGGAAAACAAAGTTACTTTTTTCTGTAGTAAAAACTGAGCAATGTATCCATTGAAAGAATGATTGATAAAAGTAATCAATGAAGAAACATCATGACCACGTGAGTAGTGAATTTACAACATGAAGACAGAGATGTTTGCTTTTCCAGTGATGAAGTTTATGAAAATATAGAATTGCTAAATGAAAACCCTTTCGTGTTATATTAAGGGAGGAGAAAGACCCAAGAGTAACTTGTCTAAGGAAATAAAGATGACCAGAAGCAGAGCTGTTACTATAATTCAGATGTCTGATTTCAAGTAACGAGCAAAGCACTGTGGTTTTAAACCACTATTACAGAAAACTTAGAAGAAATAAAAGATAATCACCATTGTTCCATCATCTGGGGAGAGTGTATTGGTGAATGACCTTTTGTCTATGTATATTTGTGTAGAATGAACTCTCCTGTGCTTGCAAAGTGTTAAACAAGATGAACGCAGAATTCTCAGGGCTTGGATGGAAGGTCATGTGCAGACAGATTTGATGGCAGAGAACGTCTATGGCCATTCACAGGCTTCCAGAATTAATCATCAGACACTAAAACTTTGTGGAATAAAAAAGTTTTTTTTTTTTTTTAATTTCATATTATAACCAGATGGCAGGAGGCAGGAGATACATGATAGGGAGAAGAACAAAAACAGGAATATGGAGAAGGGAGGGGAGACTAGAACATAGTCCCCAAGATCAGACAACGCAATGAGTAAATAAGTTAAGAACATTGGCCCTGGGGTCCTTAATCTCTAACCCTTGGTTTCCTCACCTGAAAGGGGATGTAATAATAGTACTAACTCATGGAGTATTCCAGAAGCTTAAGTTAGCTAATGTATAGGAAGTTAGCATCTACTTGGTAAGAGATTAGTCAATGTAAACTGTTTTGTTCCTATGTTAATTTGGGAGAAATGCCACTCTTGATTTAAAATAGGATTAAAGATGGCTAAACATGCTTTCTTTAGTACCTAAAATTTGGATGTTCAAGGAATTGTTCTTATTTTCATTGTTCATAATGAGTGCCCTTTGAGATACAGGTATCGGAGCCCCGACTTAAAATGAGAATATGTGACACAGTTTATTTTTTCTTTCCTATAACTGGGAAGTGAGGGAAGCTGAGAGTATCCTGATGAGGGCACAGAGACAGATGGGGACGCTATGAGGAGTCACCCTCCTCTCTCCGTCCCTTCTTCCCTCTGCACACGTGACCCGTTCTTTCCTTTTACACACAGGCTGTTTCATGTGGCTGCAAACTTGGTCATGGGTGAGCCTGGCTTTCTGGCAGCTGAGGAGAGAGAGCTTCCTACCAGATAGGTGGAAAAACTGGCAGAGGTTCCATCTTGACCCCATGTAGCTAATCGTGGTGCAGCAATGTTATCAGAGAGGAGGGCAAATGGAAGCCACAGAGGTTGATAGATAGATAAGGTGAAAGAGGGAGGGTGAGAGGAGAATGGACAGGCAGAGCTGGTTCATTTGTAAAGGAGCGATCGCTGGCTTACTTACTGAGGAGGAAACAGCCTACCTGGAAGGAGCTTAAAGGCTGGTTTGTCACCCTGGACTCACATGGTTGACATAGGACTTGCTCTGGAGCTGAATGCCATGTAGTCTAAGGTTTCTTTATTTTATTTTATTTATTTTTATTTTTATTTGTTTTTGAGATGGAATCTCGTCTTGTTGCCCAGGCTGGAGTGCAGTGGCGCAATCTCTGCTCAGTGCAACCTCCGCCTCCCGGTTTCAAGCGATTCTCCTGTCTCAGCCTCCTGAGTAGCTGGGATTATAGGCATGTGCCATCTCATCTGACCAATTTTGTATTTTTAGCAGACACGGGGGTTCCTCCATGTTGGTTAGGCTGGGCTCAAACTCCCGACCTCAGGCGATCCGCTCGCCTCGGCCTCCCAAAGTGCTGGGATGACAGGGGTGAGCCACCATGCTCGGCCAGTTCAAGGTTTCTTTACTGTCTCTGTTGACTGGATACTGAATCTATAAAGGACAGCTTAGAAAGTGAAGAATCAGAATTCATTATTTCTAACTACTTCACCTAAGATTTGAAAGGAAAAAATCCCTTCTATAAATTACAGTTGGCCCTCCCTATCCATGGGTTCCACACTCATAAATTCAACTGATCTCAGATCAAAATTATTTGAAAAACCTTTAAGACAACAATAAAAACAATACAGAGGTAAAAAACAGCACAATAAACAACCATTTACATAGCATTTATATATATTACTAGGTATTATAGGTAATTTAGAGATGATTTGAAGTATACAGGAGATGCAAGGTTATATACAGATTCTACACCATTTTATATCAGGGACATGAGCACCTGCAGATTTTGGGGTTTAAGGGGTCCTAGAATTGATTCCCTGTGGATACCGAGAGATGACTGGACGTCCATTCTCCATGCTACATATTTTCCTTTTAATTATTGTTGCTGTTTTGGTTTTCCTGAAAAATGTAACATGTTTTAAACTTCTCTATATTATAAATCTCATTGTAAAAGTGTTGAATTAAGGAAGTCTGCCAGCTACTTTTGTTTTCTCTGCTTCTTTCCCCGCATTGGACTGCTTTGGTGAAAGTGAATAATATTACCTTACCATGTAAAGCATGGTTAATGGCTTTAAAAGAATTCCCCAGCAACTGAATAATGGGCTGCCAGAAATATTCTTGGTGCCAAAGGATCTGGATATGTCTGTTCCATTTATTGTGTGTTTCTTGTTTCATCGTGACTAACTGCTCACAAAAGACATAAAAATCCAAACCTCTAGGGTTTGTGGAGTTTGAGGGCAGAAACCATATTTTAATATATCTAGTCTCAAACCTAGCATATTAAGATGGTTAGGGAAGTAACTGACAAAAATGATGAGCCTGTGGTATGTCAGATGCTGAAATTATTAATGAAGTTGATTTCTGGTGAATAGAAAGTAGTTCTGCCACCACTGTTGTGCCTGGTTGAGTGGCCTAATGTTTATTCTCAGGAGTACTGAATGTCTTGCACCAATGAATATCTTTTGGCTTGTCCTGCCTGTTTGAATAAGTTTACATTTCTCGGAAATAGGAAGGTGGGTTTATTTTTAAATTAAAAATCCCTGTTAAAAAAGCCTGACAATGTAGTATAGCAAAATCATTTACATTAAAATATTTACCTAAATAATAAATTGAACGTATTAAGAAAAAAAACTGAACCCATTAAAAATTTAAAAAATATAGGAATAATACTGAAAAGATCTGAGAAAACAATGGAAATGCAGAAAATGTAAAAGGTGCTTTGTTTCTTCCGTGAAACAAGAGACGTCAAGACGAACAACATCTCAACCTCCTCACCACCCAGCCCATCCCTCACCCTGGGGACCATCCACGCTTGCCCTGTTCTTGGCCATCTGGTTCTCAGTTTGGTAGGAGACTCTCATCTCTCCCACCTCATAGTCTAGGCAGGCAACCGCCAGCAGCCTTGAGTACACTGTGGCTTCCACAGGTTATGTATTCTCTGCCAGTGTCTTAATTGCTAGGATTTCGGGGGCAGGATAATTGTCTGAGAATTACACATGGTACACATGTACCAAAATATCACACTGTTCCCATAAATATGTGCAAGTATTATGTGTGAATTAAAAATAACAATATGTTTAAAAGAATTCCTGAGAGAGGGATTCTTTATTGTTTTGCATGTGACTCACAGGACAGAAGACATTCACATGGGACCCACTCCCCTGGGCCAGGGGCCAAGAGAAATTCCTGGGCTGGTTAGCTGAAAGTCTGTTTTTTTTTT